>NC_082661.1:73653413-73992163 GCF_025265405.1 Mesoplodon densirostris
ACAGTACGGAGGTTACTTGAAAAACTAAAAATAGAACTATCATATGACCTTGTAATCCCCCTTTTGGGCAATATACTCTGAGAAAATCATAATTCAAAAAGACACATGCACACCAATGTTTACTGCAGCACTATTTACAATAGCCAGGTCATGGGAGCAACCTAAATGCCCATCAACAGACGAATGGATCAAGAAGATGTGGTACATATATACAATGGAATACTATTCAGCCATAAAAAGGAATGAAAGTGGGTCATTTGTAGAGACATGGATGGACCTAGAGACTGTCATACAGACTGAATCAAGTCACAAAGAGAAAAGCAAATATCATATATTAATGCATATATGTGGAATATAGAAAAATGGTAGAGGTGAACCGGTTTGCAAGGCAGAAATAGAGACACAGATGTAGAGAACAGAGGTAGAGACACCAAGGGGGGAAAGTGGGCATGGGTGGTGGTGGGATGCACTGGGAGATTGGTATTGACATATATACACTAATATGTATAAAATAGATAACTAATAAGAACCTGCTGTATAAATAAATAAATAAAATTCAAAAAAAATAAAAAATAAAAAACACCCCCAGATATATTGTTCTTATTATGTCACACCCAGGAATCCAAGGTTGGTTTAACAACTGAATATCAATTAATGTAATTTTCCAACTTAACATAATTAAGGAGAAACACCATATGATTATCATAATAGATGTTGAAGAAACTTGACATAATTCAATACCCATTCATTATAAACACTCTTAGCAAACAAGGAAAAGAAGTGAACTTCCTCAATCTGATAAGGGTATTATGAAAAATGTACAGCGAACATCAAACTTGTTAGTGAAATATCATTTTTTTTTTCTCCTAAGAGTGGGAGCAAGGTAAGAATGTCTGTTTCCGCCAATGTTATTCAACATGTATTGAAGGTCTAGTCAGTGCAATAAAATAAGAAAAATAACAGAAAGGCATAAGAATTAGAAAGGAAGAAATAAAACTGTCTTTATTCTCAGACAATTGGTTGTTTATATTTAGAAAAAAAAACTAAGGAATCTACAGAACTATAAGAACTAGTAAGTTCATTTAGCAGGTTGAAAGATACAATGGTAGAAAAGTCAATTGAATTTCTATATACTATTGACAAATAATTGGAAAATAAATTTTAAAATTTGATGTAAAGTAGAATCAAAAGCACAGAATATCTAAGAATAAATTTAACAAAGAATAAGCAAAATATTACACTGAAAACTACAAACATTGCTGAGAGAAATTAAAGAAGACCTAAATAAATGGAGATATACCATGTTCATGGATTGGAAGATTCAATATTGATAAAACTGCAATTCTGCCTAAATCTGATCTATAGTTTGAAGCAATTCCAATCAAACTACCATAAGTTTTGTTGTATATTTTTTGACAAAAATTCAGAGCAGGGCACTTTCATAGGAAAAGGAGAGCCTTATCAACAAAAGGAGCTGAAATAATTGAATAAATAAATGGCACAAAAAATGAAATTCAAACTCATACCATATAATGAAATCAACGGGATCATAGACCAAAACATAAAAATTATAATAATAAAGCTTCCAGAAGAGAACATAAGAGAGTATCTTAATGAAATTGAAGTAGGCAAACATATCTTAGAGAGGATACATTATCTGAGGAGTCTGGCTCCTAGACAAAAATCTATACATGATTTTTCAGGCTCAATCATGGACAATTTCAAAGCCTTTACCTAGCAGGCCTCATGAGGGAACGATGCTCTCCCCACACCAGACTTGGTACACAGCCAATGCACTGCAGTCTCTAAAAGCTGTTGCTTTTACAGTCAGAACAATGGCTGGTAATGGGGGAGTGGTCATTGACTAGGAGGGTGGTGACATGAGAGAACTGTCTGGGGCAATGCAAATATTCTATATCTTGATTGAGAGTGTTGGTTACATGGACGTTTATAACTGTCAAAGATGTATTGAATTGTTAATTAAGCCCTGTATGTTCATCTGTAAATCTTATTTTAATTAAAGACATGTTTAAATATTGAGAGAAACATACAAAAAAAGAAAGCACAAGGTCCGTGCATCTTCTTTTCCTATAAAGTTGTGTGTGTGTGTGTGTGTGTGTGTGTGTCTGTGTCTGTGTATGTGAAATTTTCAGTTGGATCAGAATGTAGAGGCTAGATTTGGGGTTATATATTAATTGTTCAATTACAAAGAATCATTTGTTATACTATTAACAATTTCAGAACATTTGAACAATTTCTTTAACATCCAAGACAATAAGGGCGATCTGCAACCAGTTAATCTACCTGTCTCAACAATGACTTCTTTTTTTTGACACAAAGAGGTTATTTATAAAAAGAAGGTGAGAAGCATTCTAAGTATTGACGGTCTATGACATGAAAACATGCCAAAAATAAGAGAATGTTCACTGTTGAAAAGACAGAAAACTATAAGAGTGCTTATCTTTCTAATAGAAAACAAGGTTAATGGAATAAACTATATACATTATGAAACATTCTCCAAAAGGTAAATTGTAAGGACAGTATCCCATGACATCCTCAGCTTGATAGCACCTCTATCACCATTTAATGTACTGAGATGAAGTATATTACAGCCTTCTAAAGAAACACCCAATAATCTTGAATAACTCACTGACCCACATTTTAAGATTATTTGCAATGAGTATCAAGTGCATTCAAGGAACATACGGATAGAATGTTATTACTAGATAAAGAGGATTCTCAAACAGAAGAAATCTGCAGTGGGAGACTAACTTACTAAGATTTTACAGGTGCTAAAGAGACATGGCATCTGAAAGTTCTCTTGGGACTTTGTCATGTAAATTATTTTGGTAAAGATCTAAATTTCAATAGATACTGCTTTACCATATTCTTGAACTTATCCCTGGCCAGCTGCTCTCTTTCTGCTACTGAGAATTATAGCGTTTTAGAAGTGTTCAATCCATTTTTCACACAACACCTAGAATCATTTTTTCTATAATATAAATCTGATCATGTCATTTTTCTGTTTAACACTTTCTAATTGCATATAGAATAAAATCCAAATTCCTCAGCATGTCAGGCAAGGTCCTCAAAATCAGGACTCTGTCTTTTCACCGATTACTATCACCACCATCAGCAGTATTTCCCCAGCACATCCACTCTAGTTATCTCTCATCCTATCCTCTAGTCATTCTATTAGCATCCTACTTAAATTATGATGGTCATGCAGTCACACACATCTGTGTCATCCTTATGCTATTTTCTAAGCCTCCAATACCTTCTTCCCATCCTCCTACAGGGCTGGTACTATGTCTTATCTTTACGGCTCTAGTGTACAGTACTGTGTCTGTCATATAATCGTGTTTATTAAACAATTGTTGAATGAATAAATTTACCTATCCTAAGGTCTCATAGAAAGTGGTCAAAATTTCCTGACAACCAATTTATCCACTTTAGGTGCTTCTCAGCTCAAAACTACTAAAGCAAAGTTGATGAGTCTCACTGATAAATATTATTGAATGTTTCCCCAAAATAAGTCTAACCTTGCCTTGCCTTTTGTTCTAAATGTGGTATTTTTCATAAACCCACATATATTGGGGTTTAGCCTTACTGACACTATTATTAATCTATATAATATTTTTGGATGATGTATCCTTGTTATGTGCTCCTTTTCAAATTCTTAGTTCAATTCATGCTTTAAACATCATGAAGATCACAAAAAAATCTCCCTGTGTTTCTGGCAGGGAGCAGGGAAAAGCAGCCATGGAAAATATGCCCAGATAATTTTGTCCTCCTTAGAAGGCCTGCCCTCAGAGGAAACTATTTCACCAGAGCCTAAGTGACCTGGGGGGAGGAAAATACCTAACTCCAGCGCCTCCAGCCTTCCTGACTCACCTAAGGGTCTGTTTCCTCCCTTCTCCCCGGCAAGAGGAAGCACTTGTGAAGGTCATAGCCTGGGGCACAGGCTCAATGAAAGACTGAGACCTAATTATAGGAATATAGAACACTTCCCCTTCCCTACACATCAATAGGGTTCCTGTATAATAACAGGGGAACTGCATGTCTCAGACCTTATTTAAGGAGTCTTTAGGAAAACCCAAAGATAATAGGGGAGACAAAAAAAAGGATACCAGAGGAAATTTTAGCCTTTGACTAATTTAAATTATACTTGTCTTTCTGTCACTCAAAATTCCTATCAGTGCCTCAGTTTTTTATCTAGGTGCCCCATAAACATCTTAAACACACAGCTAGAACATTACTATCTTTCCTAGTACCAGGCCCACTCACTCATCCCTAACTTGCCCCCACTTCCTACCTCAGTTAAGATGTATGAATACATTCACACACCTAACATTCCACTGGATTCCAAATCCTATTGATTTTACAGAGCAGTTCTGAGAGGGAAGTTGAATTTCCTCACTGAAAAATTGAAGAACTAATGTACAAGCTAGTCAGGTGACTTAATGGAACCAGGAAGTAATACTATATGTAATTAATATAATTCAAATTAGATGTGTTCAGGTTTCCCTGGTGGCGCAGTGGTTGAGAGTCCGCCTGCCGATGCAGGGGACACGGGTTCGTGCCCTAGTCCGGGAAGATCCCACATGCCGCGGAGCGGCTGGGCCTGTGAGCCATGGCCACTGAGCCTGCGTGTCCGGAGCCTGTGCTCCACAACGGGAGAGGCCACAACAGTGAGAGGCCCGTGTACCGCAAAAAAAAAAAAAAAAAAAAAAAAAAAAAAAAAAAATTAGGTGTGTTCGTCATAGTTACAGGGTACCATTGGATCACCTTTAAATAATTAGGCATGAATGCTCTGGGCCAGTACAGGAATGATAAACCAGTAGTAAGATTAATTATTAATTATACACATACATACATATACACATTATATACACACACACCTAAATATTTGTTGAATGAATGACTAAATATATTTTATAAACACAATCTTGGTTATGCAGTCTAAGGGGAAAGGATGGTACAATATTACTGGTATACTACTTTAATTCACTCAGCCTTTCAAATCCATGATATGTGCATGCATTTACTGGCACATTTTACTAAGCATTTATCATCTCTGATGCTTAATGCCTACAATGAAGTGACAAAAAGTTGGAAATGCAATCAGCATTACTGATATATGGATACTTAAACTGTTTTCTATTCTTAACATAATTGTCTTTATCATTTAGCAGTTGAGTAGGTAGATACTATGATGCAAAATAGCTGGTGTTGATAATGGCACATAGCTCACTTCAGAAAAAAGAACAGTGCAGCAGCTTGCAAGATTTAGCACCAGATCAGCAGTAAAAATCTTTTTCTCTTTTTCTTTTACACTTAATAATGAATCCAAAACAAAACTGGAAATCTGATTTCTTTTGGCAACAGAACCTTGTGTTCAAGTTCAATAAGCATTTTTCTTATGACTGATAAATGCTTGTATTGAAGGATTGAAATGGTTTACATTTTTCAACGTAATTCAATGTAGTTTCTTAAAATAAAACTCTAGTTATTTCCTCTACATTACATAACACTGACTAACTAGCCTATAAACACACTGGCATATTATCTCTCTTCTTTTTCTCTAATCTAGTTTATTAGCTTGTTTTTTATTTTATTTGTTTCGACTCAGTACACTCACACTTGGAGGAGACATGTGGTAAGAAGTTATTTTCTATTCTGTTGAAGATCACCATTTAAGATAGGCAGCACGTCACATTACAGCTGACCCCTGAACAACATGGGCTTTGAATTGCACAGGTCCACTTATACATGGATATTTTTCAACAGTAAATATCACAGTACTACACAATCCGTGGTTGGGTGAATCTGTGAATGCAGAACCGCAGATACTAAAGCAACAGTGGGTATGGAGGAACCGCAAATACAGAACTGGTATACAGAAGGCTGACTGTAAATTAGACCTGGATTTTCAACTGTGGGGAGGAAAGGCGCACCTACCCCCACATCGTTCAAGGGTCAACTGTATTTTCACTTTTGTACAGAAATATAAGGCTAGGTAGAGGAGGGAGAAGAAATGGGACCCATGAGTATTATTATATTATTAAAATAAAAATCACATAGGGAACAATGTATGTTAAATGTCATTTTAGGTATGACATATATACACATTCTGGTCCTTACATTATTATTTGCATTATCCATCAGCAGTATATATGGGGAAATTTTAAACATAACTTCTAACTTTCCAAGATTTTGAGGTTGATTACTTTCAAGATACTTTGAAAGTGTAAAATGTTCTGTTTATTTTTTTTTGTCTTGCAAACCTAAGGCACATATAAACACACAACAATAAAACAAATATAAACAAATTCCATCATTGATATCTTGAAACAAAGTATGTTTAATCACTGACTGAAACTATAAGATAATTTCTGTACTACTCAAAAAAATTCAGAAAGCAGAATCCCTGTCAATCATACAACAAACTGCTTTCCTATGGAGAAGAGCCTTGAAACCTCTGGACCAGGTTTAAGATGTGTTAGTACTCTAATCTACTGTCAACTTTCAAGGTAAGTAGAAAATTCTGATCAACCCTGACCTTATTTTTCATTATAGTTCCCAACACATGACAGACCTTTAACTTTATAAACTATTTACATACTGCAAAATTAGTGGTATGCTTCAAGAGCAACAAGTAGATCAGTGTTAAAAGAATTTTTCTGGCTTCTGAGATTTAGCTCACAATTTGAATCTTTACGACTCATTCTACTGGCTTTGTGTTTTTCATAAACATTTATTTTCAGCTTGGAAGTCATGTATTCTAACATCTGCTTTCAAATTTTCTCCTTTTCCCCAAAATAATTCAGTATTTCCCCCCCAACAAGGTGATAATAACCTAATGAGATTTTTAAAATAAATTTTCATGATTTTTATTTCACTGACCATATGATCATGTTAATAAAAACACATTAACTACTCTTTCATCTATCCCTGACCAATTTTAAACTCAGAAGAATTTAACATTCCATCTAAATCTTAATGTTAACATGTAATTTTTATGGGTGTGGTGGGAAGAGGAGGACCATAGGTAAAATCTCCATATTTAACTTCCATTATGATCGTACTTTTGTAATTCCATGAAGATGTACTTAGAAATATACATGCATTAACATTACGTAGCTATAAGCAGAAAATGTGAATAATTATGGATTCTCAGCTTCAAGTAAAATGGTATCAAATCTTAGAGGGCTGACAATACAAAACCTTCACCGAATAACTGGGTATTACCATTGCTCTACTTTTTCACCTCGTCAGCTCTCCACAAGCCAGAAAAAAGGAATTATGGATACCTACTGGGAGCACTTATGTTAAGAATCCTTTGCTTTTTGCTCATGATAGAGCTCCTTGAAAGGAATGTTCAGAGACCAGAATGCTCCACAAATATCAATATGGCATTTGATTTTGGGACCTGATGTTCTTTTCAGGGATACTTTTTCATTCTTTTAAAAACAGTGAAAAGAAAGAAAATACTTCTACAAATTTATTTTTAAAATATCCCTAACGTGGCTTATAAGATCCTCCATGACCTCTTTGTTCACCTCTCCATTCTCTTTTCTAATCACTTTCCCTTTTGCACTAAGTATACCACTCTAATTCCTTTAGTTATTTGGGGGGTTTCAAGCATTTTCTTCCCTCCATCTAGAAGATTCTCCCCTCTCTCCACTTCTCACTTTCTAATGTCAATTAATTTCAGATATTACCTTTAACATTACTCTCTTAGAGAAGGTTTTTTACCTCCCTCAGACTTGGTAGTGTCCTGTTATAAATTCCTATTGCTTTCTGTAGCACTTATCACCATTATAACTATTTATTTAATAAAGGAGTCATTAGTAGCCTACTGGCTACAATCAGTTACACTTGGCTCAAGTGTTACAGTTTTTAAAAATCTGGGCCACTTTTTACAATTGGGAGACTACATTATATTATGAAAACCCTATTTAATTTATATTTATCCCTAAATGAAAGCAAGAAACTGTTCATTGAACCCCACCCCCATTCAAAAAAAAAAAAGAACAAGAAAAAGAATGGAAAACAGAAAACCCAGATCACTTCTCATTGACCTTCTTTCTCACTCTCCTACCACAGGGATTGTCAAAACTACCTTAAAAATCTATGATTTCATAAACTAAATTGAATTTCCTCCTCACTCTCTCATTCTTATCGATTTCCATTTCCATCTTGGGGATAAACAGAAAACTAATAAGACATGGCTTTAAAGAGCTTGCATATTTTAGTACTATACTCTAGCTCTTAGTTTTTAATAACTTTAATAACTTTTCTCTCAGTCTCAAAATATTTGCCTGTTATTTGAAAAAAATGGCTTGTATTTCTTATTATAGATCTTATGCAACCTAGTACGTAACTGTGTGGCTCAAAAAGTGTATGGTTTTCATGAGATATTCCATGCTATGCTAAATAATGATAAAGACTGCATTACAAAATTGTTTTAAGTCAGAATAGATAAGTACCCTTTCCTAGCTACTTAAGATATTAATACAATATTTTTGAGGAATTAGTGAAGTGCTACATAATGGATATTACTGGTATGTTTCATGTATGTGTTGAAAATGAATTCTATTGTAAAGTATGTAGGTAATATTGAGATAACACCTTAAAATTTTATTTAAAACATTTTCTTTTAATTAAGCTTCTGTAATAAAACATACATTACACAACTAAGATGTTTCAGCCAACTGTTCATTTCTTCTTGCAAAAAGGATTTACTTTTCATATGCTCAAGTCCCTTCAATATACTCAGTATTTCCTTCAAAAATAGTTTATATGTACGTATTTTTTTCTTTTAATGGTAAAGTAACTATTTTAATCTCTGAAAATAAATTAAGTGTTCTTCCATACAGATTTCCCAATTTCTTTGTATAGGTTCTCTAAGAAAAACTTCTTTCCTACTTCAAAAAATCCCTATCTTTGAAGATATTCAGAGGTATAAAGATATGCATTCTAAGAATTTATTTCAACCATAATGACATAAATATGTTGAATTAATTTTCAACTGTACAGAGGAAATACACCAACAAAACAAAAAAGCATTTAAACATCTCAGCCATTACAAGTCCACTCTAAAATTATTACCATTTTGGTTTTATTCAGATTACCATACTCATCTTGAATACTGCTTAGATGTATCCTCAAAAAAAATTTTTTTTTAAGTCAGCCAGATGGACACTATAGCACAATGATATCAGAGAGCAGGCTGAAGGATGACGGACCTCATCCTATAGTAGGGCTTACAGGGTGGTAACCTTGGAAACTGTGGCCAACATCCAGTGTTGGATGGCACTCTGAAAAACCCAGTATTTCTTCCAAAATACCCTACCACTATTTTGAGATTGTATGAGAAATGCCAAATAGACTGCTCTCATGGTTATTTCCTTTAGTACTGAAATGACACACATACCAATACATGTCAAGAACTTTCAAGCACCACTTGTACTTCCTTGGAATGTGACATCACACTATACCATTTACTAAAGGGAACTGAAGTTGGAAGCAGTTTTTGGCAAAAATAATAATGCCTTTCTGCTGTGTTCTCTCTTCAAGAACTAAAGGGTTAGTATGAAGTTAAGAAAAGGAGGAAGAAAGGAGAGGGAACTTATAAAGATTGAATGTTACACATTCTTTGCAATGTTTAAAATATTACATGCTACAGGCACTTTAAAAAATAGTTATGCATATTTGGTACCAGGTTTTGTGTCAGGTACATTATGCATATTATCTTTCATGCTCACCCTAACACTAAAGCAGATATTTTTATCTCCATTTCACTGAAACTTTCATAATGTATAGGATTCTCTTTCCAGTGAGGTTAACAACTTGTCCAGGTTCACACAGCTACTATATGCCAGAGCTGGGAGGTAAACTCATATCTATTTCACTGTACAGATCACTCTTTTCAGTGGCAGAACCATACTGAAAGTTTCCCAATTCACACAGGTAGTGAGTGGTGCAATTAGGACTCAAACCCGTATGTCTTGACTCCAAAGACTGTGCTATCTACTATACTATGTTGTCTCTGAGCAATGAAAAGAGATATTCTTCTTAGTCATAATATACATACATATATATACATTGAAGGCTTACTTGACTTCTTAGGTAATTCTCCATTGCTTCTGCTAATAAGGAAATCTATATGATTGATATCTACCTCAATAATACACAGAAAAAGCCAAATGGGGTGATTGCTTCATTTATTCTACCAATAGGAAAGCAGTCACGATAGAAAGGAAAAAGTGAGGAAAATTATAATAATGATGATGACGGTAATAACATTAATAATACTAATCACTTACATAGCACTTGCTCTTTGCCAGGCACTGCTCTAAGTTGTTTAGTTGTACTGATTTACTTAGCACAACAATCCTATTAGGTAGGTACAATTATCATTTTCATATAAGCAGGGTTAAGGAAACAGATACAAAGAGGTCAAGTCATGTCCCTAAGGTCACACAACTGTAAGGGGTAGAGTTAGAACCTAAAACCCAGGTTATCTGGCTCCACATTCCATGCTCTTAACCACTAGGCTATTGGGCCCCTCTTTGTAGAAAGAAAGAACTAGAAAGGGACAACTTAAAAAAAATGCGAGGTTATTTTGTTTACAAGGTTACCAACTGGATGGTGATTCCATCATATTACTGTCAACAGATGTTCTGAACAGTGAATTTGCTAATCTGCTTCAGCAAAGAATTTAGTTAAATTTGTTCTGATTGATTACTTATGCTTTTAAACTCAGTTAAGTGGGGATTTCAGTAAAGCACAATATATTTAATAAATTCAAATTAATGTTTAATCCTAACCTATCTTTATCTACAAAGTCTATCTCAAGAATTAAGGTGAAATATAGTTAGCCTATCTCTTCTCATTTTGTAGACTTAAAAAATGGTTTTCTCTTTCTTTCAAACATGTTCCAAGCTTATGTCACATAATATTTTGCTTAGAAAAGGCGCATTCAGTGTGTTTGTGTGTATATTAATCTGGATTCACTTTTTAGGACTTCCCATGACCACTTCCCAGTTCCTTCAAGCATCAAGTACAGTTAGTGGGCTCAACATGGTGAAAAAAGACATCTATTAGATCTAATTAGGAAAGACAACCCAAATAAGTGCACTGTGATTAAAAATAAAAGGAAACACAGGTGTACTTAAAGGCAAAGTTTACATTTAACCGCTCCACCCTTCTTTTTTTTAAGTCACATTTTTCTTATAAACTTTTTTCTTCCCCAACTGGAATCACATAGTGACCAAGTAAATGATGAGCCAGAATAATGGCATTGAGGATCAATGCAATTCACATCAATAGAAGGCACCCTACTTTCAAAAGTAAGTAGTGTTTACCTTTTCAATGAGTCAGTTCTAACAAACACATACTCTTACTTTCTGATTTCAGAAATAATGACTTTATTCTAATGTACAAGCAGAATTACCACTAATCTGCCTATACAATATGAAAACAGATTCCTTCACCAGTGTATAACTGGAATATTTATGCACAAAATTGGAAAGGTATTAAATTTACTTTACTTGAAAATGCACAATCGTCATTCCTAACATATATTTTTTAGACCTGACCAGAAAAATTCTTTTAATTCGAATCAATCATCCTCTGCTTACTTTGGCAATTTAGAAACAACAGGAAAATATCTGCGTGGTACAGACAGTATTTGTAGTTTGCAAAACCAGCTTTTTTGTAACTGTTCAACATCAATAGGAAAAAAAGAGAGAGAACTTGATTTTCATAAAGAATCTCCCAGAAAAAAAGCCATAAGAACTAAACTACTATCTGTTGATACAAGAAATAATTAACTTTAATTAAAGTTTGTTAAGTTAGAAAGCTGATGGTGAATACTTTTAATTTGGGGGGAAAGGGGAAGTAGAAGTTTTAAAATAAATCCAATAATTTTTGCTATTATTTTCCCAAAAAGGATGAAGATTTTCAACAACAGAAAGATGATAACTACCAGGTACAGATCATCCACTAAAAATAAAAATTGGGGTAGGCAGCAGGCTTCTTTTCTTTTCTTTTTTTTTAGTTTTTCCTCTAGTGTTATTGAGGTATAATTGACATAAAGAATTGTACATATTTAAAATGTACAACAGGATGATTTGATATGCATATACTTTGTGGAATTATTATCACAATCACATTAACTAACACAGCTATCACCTCATGTAGTTACTATTTTTGTTTTGTGGTGAGAATGCTTAAGATTTACTATCTTATCAAATTTCAAGCATACAATACAGTATTATTAACTATTGTCACCATGTTGTCTTTTAGATCCTCAGAACTTATTCATCTTATAACTGAAAGCTTGTATCCCTTTGAAGGTTTATTGTAGTGTAAGTCCTCAGAGTTGGCTTTTTTTTTTGAATTTTATTTTTTTTAGTTTTTATACAGCAGGTTCTAATTAGTTACCTATTTTATACATATTAGTGTATACATGTCAATCCCAATCTCCCAATTCATCCCACCACCACCCCCCACCCCACTGCCACTTTCCCCCTTTGGTGTCCATATGTTTGTTCTCTACATCTGTGTCTCTATTTCTAGGCAGCAGGTTTCTTATTTCTTTTGAGAGTACTTATTAAATATATAGCGTTAAGGTACCTTTCTTTTATTCTTTGATTTTTAGACAAATTTATCTCTTGGCTAATTTTAAGTGTGTTTATTTTCAGCAATCACTTGTGGTTGCCTGAAAATATGGAGAACAGCAATAAACACATAGAAGGATTGGAGCCAATGAAATGCTATTTGAAGAAAGCAGAATTTTTCTACTTGAAAAACATTTTGGTTTCCACAAAAATGTAGTTTAGTTTTTTCTTCCACAGATTGTTATATCCTATGTAACCATATTACTTTCATCTTTTAAGCGACAGCATCAAAGCTTAAACCATAGTTACAGTCAATATTTCTACACTTAAGCATTCAACTCCTAAATTTACAAGCTCCTCACTTATGAATACAATATACAGCTTAACTTACTATCCTGCATTATATAAATGGAATTTCCCTGGAGTGTGACTTGCTCTCCCAAGAGGACAGGGTTTCTCCTTTCCTCAAACTGTCAAACTGTTAGCAAGCAGCTATGGATAGGAGAGAGCAAAGTTCCATGTGAATTACATCTCTGTATAAACTTAGATTTTCAAACCCCTTCCCAAGTGGCCTTTATTTACTCTCTATCAGTTGGAGATAAATAGGCCTATCCTAAGCAAGGCAAATGTGTCACCCCGCCTGCCCCCACCGCCCTGCCCTTTACCTTTTTGATGGCATCACTGACATGAAAGTAAATGATAGTGAACTATTATGACCCAGTTTTATATCTACAATGCTGGGCCAGCAGAATAGGTACTATACAAGGGAGATAATTCAGAGATGGATGATGAGGCTCAAGCAGAAGAGATTCTGAAGGCTTGTATGATTATTTTTGCTAATTGTTATAAGAATGTCTCATTATCCTATAATTAAATTTCACTTAGTAATTCCATTTATATATATCTATACCTGGTAAATCAGAGAAGAGAAGAATGCACTCATTAAAGCCATTAGACAAAAGCCGGTCACGCAGCTGCTGAAGAATTGCTACTCCGATACAGAATGGGAAGGAGGAATTCCCAAGCAGTAAGGTATCCCAGAGGTGGAAAATTTTGTGCAGTGGAAATACATCTGTAAAATGACAAATATAAATAAATTAACTGAGATTAAAACAAAAAATTAAAACAACAACAAGCTACTTTACTAGACATGGTAATTCCCTTATGGTCAAAACTATTACAGAACAAATACTGGAAAACTGTTTTTTATAAAATGCGTATTTGGCTTTGTAGATTTACTGCTTCCTAAGGCATCTTAAAAAACTGATAATCAGATTGACCAAATAGATGACATTTTCTAGCCACCATTATCAATCTTGGTATAGCTGTTACATTCCTTCTCTTTCTTCCTAGAATTTTCAGGTCATATTACTCTCACAAGTTTATATACTTAGAAGAATTTCAGTATTGTTATAGATTCAGTATCATTATACTTCTATTATGCACTCTAAAAACTGCTTTTTGAAATTCCCATAAAAAAATCTGATTAGCAATTTTTTATTTTCAGAAACTTTATTTTTTTCATTTATCAATACTCTGAACATCTTTCCAGGCCAGTGCATACAGATCTATTTCAAATATTCTATTCCATTAATCATATGTACAGATTTAAGCAGAATATCCACTGTATTAATATCTGTAACTGATTAAAGTATTACATATTCACATAAACTGTTTATTTCTAGAGGAATTCTAGGATAGGAAATAACAAAAGTATGTTATTAGACAATCTCTAAAAATTTAGTCTGATTTGGTTGTAACAGTTGCCTTCCAAAACTTTATATAAATACTATAGTTAATATTAATTTATTTTTCAATAGAAGGCAGAGATTTTATGAATATCATGATATGTCAGATAGATTTTCATCTTATAGAACAACCTTTTTGATATTTAGTAGTCAGAACAATTGAAAAAAATTTCTACCCAACTATATTACCTTAGAATTACATAAGGATACTTATGTAATTAAATCTGCTTAGTATTATTGTAACTATAATATACTGGGGAAGAATGGAGCTGTTCTTTTGCTAATACAATATTGAAAGAAAAGGGAAAATGATACTTACGAGTAAACATGGTGAGAAACCAAGGGATGGCATAGAGCTATGAGTGGAAAAAGATAGGGATGCAGGGGATGGATAAAGAGGAAATAAAAGAGATAATTAGAATGACTTCCAGTAAACTGAATGGTAAAAAAAAGCTCTATGTTTTGGTCTACTCCACTGATTAAAAACATTCTTTAATACCACATGCAGAAATAAACTCAAAATGGATTAAAGACCTAAATGTAAGGTTGGATACTATAAAACTCCCAGAGGAAAACATAGGCAGAACACTCTTTGACATAAATCACAGCAATATTTTTTTGGATCCACCTCCTAGAGTAATGGAAATAAAAAAAATAAACAAATGGGACATAATTAAACAGAAAAGCTTTTGCACAGCAAAGGAAACCATAAACAAAATGAAAAGACAAACTATGGAATGGGAGAAAATATTTGAAAATGATGCGACTGACAAGCGATTAATTTCCAAAATATATAAACAGCTCACACAGCTCTATATAAAAAAAAAATCAAAAAATGGGCAGAAGATCTAAATAGACGTTTCTCCAAAGAAGACATACAGATGGCCAAGAGGCACATAAAACGGTGTTCAACATCGCTAATTATTAGAGAAACGCAAATCAAAACTACAATGAGGTATCACCTCACACTGGTCAGAATAGCCATCATCAAAAAGTCTACAAATAATAAATGCTGGAGGGGGTGTGGAGAAAAAGGAACCCTCCTACACTGTTGATGGGAATGTAAATTGGTACAGCCACTATGGAGAACAGTATGAAGGTTCCTTAAAAAACTAAAAACAAGAGTTACCATATGGGGCTTCTCTGGTGGCGCACTGGTTGAGAGTCCGCCTGCAGACGCAGGGGACACGGGTTCGTGCCCCGGTCCGGGAAGATCCCACGTGCCGCGGAGCGGCTGGGCCCGTGAGCCATGGCCGCTGAGCCTGCGCGTCCAGAGCCTGTGCTCCACAATGGGAGAGGCCACAGCAGTGAGAGGCCCGCGTACCGCAAAAAAAAAAAATAAATAAAAAAAAAAAAAATAAAAAAAAAGAGTTACCATATGATCCATCAATCTCACTCCTGGGCATATATCTGAAGAAAACTCTAATTCAAAAAGATACATGCACCCAAATGTTCATTGCAGCACTATTTACAGTAGCCAAGACATGGAAGCAACCTAAGTGTACACTGACAGATGAATGGATGAAGAAGATGTGGTATATACATACAATGGAATATTACTCAGCCATAAAAAAGAAAGAAAGAATGCTATTTGCAGCAACATGGATGGGCCTAGAGATGATCATTCTAAGTGAAGTAAGGCAGACAGAGAACAACAAATATCATATGATATTGCTTAGATGTGGAATCTAAAAAACTGATACAAAAGAACTTATTTATAAAACAGAAACAGACTCACAGACATAGAAAACAAACTTACAGTTACCAAAGGGGAAAGGATGGGGGATAAATTAAGAGTTTCGGATTAACATATACACACTACTGTATATAAAATAGATAACCAACAAGGACCTACTGTATAGCACAGGCAACTATACTCAATATCTTGTAATAACCTATAATGGAAAAGAACCTAAAAAAGAATATATATATATATGTATAACTGAATCACTTTGCTAGAAACTAACACAACATTGTAAATCAATTATACTTCAATAAAAATTTTAAAAAATAAAAGACAATCTAGATAATTATAATTATTATCACAAATATTCTATTAAATAATGACATCTATTACAAATGCTGCAGATGATCCTTTGGCCAAGGCTTATTCCACAGAGTATTTTCATTTCATCAAAGACTACACTCAAGACAAGGCCTAATCCAAAAACAATACTAGCATGCTAATTTCAAAGGTCTACTTTTCAAAGGAGAACTTTGTTCTTAGGAATAAAATATTCCTAAGATTTGAAGAGTCCTCATCAATGTTGAGTTACCCTTACTGAGTATTTTTTGAGACATGATGAGATGATATTTGAAAAATGCCCAAAATGTCTCATTAAAAAATTTTTATGAAGCTTATGCCTTCGATTACCACTTTCTAAATTAACAGGCAGCTTCATAAGAGACTAAAAGTAATGAGATCCAGGAATGAAATAATTTGGTTCTTTAGATGAGTGACAAATTTATTTTCCTAAGTTTACTCTCTAGAAATGAAACACACACACACACACACACACCCCAATTAATTTTGTGAGATTTTGAAAGTGAGAAATCATTCTTAATTTCTAAAAGTAGAGTAAAATCTGCTTTGTTAATAACAAGTATCAAAGTATCAAAAACCAATAATCATTTATAGAAAAATCTGAAAAAGCTCTACTTTTATGTTTTATGTCAGTGCATGCTCCTATTAGACAAAGATTTTTGTACTACCTATAGCATTTAAATAAATAGTTTTTCAGCACCTATCAATTGTGAATTTACAAGTAGAGATGAATATTTCTTTGCATTATACACAATTGAGTATTTATGCTATTAAATGCCAGCCAAGAACCATAAGGCAGTTATAGACTACATTAAAATCTAACTACTGTATGTGAAATAAACCCATTGCTCCTTACAAGATTATCACTTATATACACTGACACAGCCATTACAAATGGGGAAACTGAGGAGTACAGAGGTATGTGACTTCACTATAGAGTACTGGTTGTAGAAAACAATAAAATATAATAAACTCTGAATCTTTCAGCCTAATTTAAATTTTTTTTTTTTTTTTTTTTTTGCGGTACGTCGGCCTCTCACTGTTGTGGCCTCTCCCGTTTTGGAGCACAGGCTCCGGACGCGCAAGCTCCGCTCACGGGCCCAGCCGCTCTGCGGTGGCATATGGGATCCTCCCGGACCGGGGCACGAACCCGTGTCCCCTGCATCGGCAGGCGGACTCCCAACCACTGCGCCACCAGGGAAGCCCCTAAGTTAAATTTAAACATACAGTCTGTATATATAAGTTCCATCATTATTATTTAACTTTTCTTTCTTTTAAGGATATAAGTTATATTATGCTCTACGCTTCTGATCAAAGCCAATTGTTTGTCATTGGGAATCTTACCTGAGTTACTTCAGCAACAAAACTAACAATCCCTTTACCCACATATTGAAGAGAGCATGTGTATGAGGAAAAACGCAAAGTGGGGAGGAACCACCTGAAAGGATCAGGGGGAAAACATGCCAGGCTCACACAAAGCCAGGTATGGTTCATCTTACCACTAGCCAGAATTTTTTTTAAAACCCTGAAATAAACAAGGCATAAGATAGAGTACTCAAAAGGATATTGCCTTAGTAATGGGGCAAAATTATGCTCCCAAATTATGCTGCCCTGGTCTCACTTAACAAACCTTAAAGGTAAGCCTTGAAAAGATCAAACTGTTTCAATGTTACCTAGCTGCATCTCAAAAAAAAGCTCAAGAATATTTACAAGAACATATAAATATCCAATAACCAACAAGGTAAAATTCACAATGACTGAAATTCAGTAAAAAAATCAGTAGTGCAAAGTAGCAGAAAAAAAATGATCATAATGAGGAGAAAAATCATTCAATCAAAATGGACAAAGAACTAACATAAATGTTTGTAATAGCAGGCAAGGATGTCAAAATGCTTTTTATATCTGTATACATATGTTCAAAAATCTAACAAATGATTGAACACGTTAAGTAGAGACATAGTAGTTATAAAAAAGAACCAAAAAAGCCTCTCTAAAGATGAAAAATACAATGTTTGAGTCAAAAAATACACTGAATAGGATTAAGAGCAGATCAGACACTGCAGAAGAAAAGATAAGTAAGCCTGAAAATACAGCAATAGAAACTACCCAAAATGAAACACAGAGAGGGGGAATAAAGAAAAACAAAACATGTCCTATGCATCAGTGAGCAACTTCAACCAGCTGAATATATATGTTATTGGAGACTGCAAAAGACAGAGAGAAGATGACAGGGGTCAGAAAAAATATTTGAAGAAATAATAGCTGAACATTTTCCAAAAGTAATGAAAACTTTAATCTGATAGAGTAAGTAATCTCAAGAACCTGAAGCATGTGAAACATGAAGAAAGCTATACCAAGGTACATCATAATCAGATTTCTCAAAAAATCTTACACCATAGCCAGAGAAAAAAGACACACTATGTAAAAGCATCAGTGAGAGGAATGTTTTCTTGTCAAAAACAGGGCACAAAAAATGACAGTGGAACAACATTTTTCAAGTAATAATAATAAAAAAAACTATCAACTTAGAATTGTATGTCCAGCAAAAATACCTTTCAAAGAGAAAGGTAAAATAAAGACACTCACACAAACAGAAACTGAAAGAATTCATCAGCAGCAATCCTGCACTATAAGAAATGCTGAAGTCAGTCCTTCAGGCAGAAGGAAAATGATACCACATGGAAATCTGGACCTATACAGAAGAATGAAGAGACTCAGGATTATAAAAATGTAGTTAAATATAAAAAGCTTTTATTAAAAAAAAATCTTTAAAAATAAGTGACTCTCGGGAGTTCCCTGGCAGTCCAGTGATTAGGACGTCACGCTTTCACTGCCAAGGGCCTGGGTTCAATCCCTGGCTGCGGAACGAAGATCCCACAAGCTGCGTGGCACAGCCAAAAAAAAACAAAAACAAAAAAAATGACTCTCTAAAGCAAAACTAATAATTTATGTGGAGCTTATAATATATGTAGAAATAAAAGGTAGGACAACAATAATACAAATGCCAGGAGGGTAAAATGGAGGTATATGTTGTAAAGTATTTATACTAAATGTGAAGTGGTATAATACTACTTAAAAGCAGATTATAATAAGTTAAAGAATTATAGTATAAACCAGAATTTCTTAACCTCAAAACTATTCACATTTTGCGTTGGACAACTCTTTCAAGAGGGAGGTGTAGTTTGCATTTTAAGATTTTTGTAGCAACCCAGCCTCTGTACTCGATGCCAGTAGCACTTGCTCAGTTTTGTCAAAAATGTCTCAGACTATGCCAAAAAATCCCGTGGGAGGCAAAACTGCCCCTGGTTGAGGACCACTGTGTAAATCTTAAAGAAACCAATAAGAAAACAACAAAGAGTTATAGCTAGTGTCTCAACAAAGGAGATAAAATAGAATCACAAAAAATATATCCAGCAAATCTGAAGAAGGCAGATAAAAAGGAAAAAGAGTACAAAGAACTGATAGGACAAATAGAATAAAAATAACAAATTGGTAGGTTTAAAGGCAGCCATAGCAATAATCACAACAGAAGTCAATGGTTCTTGTGATGGTTAATTTTATATGTAAACTTTACTGACACAGGTGCCCAGACACTTAGTTAAAAATTATTCCGGATGTGTCTTTAAGGGTGTTTCTGGATGAGATCAACATGAAAATCAGTAGACTTCGTAAGGCAGACTGCCCTCCCTAATGTGAGTGGGACTCATGGAATTTGTTGGAGGTCTGAATAGAACAGAAGGTAGAGTAAGGGAGAATTCACTCTATGCCTGATAGGATAAGCAGTGAAGAAAGCATAGTTCTAGCTTCTAAGGATCTTACAGTTCATTAAGAGCAGTAGCTATTCATTAAATATTCTCTCAATCCACTCCAATTAGGTTCTAGCCTTCACCTCACCACCAGAACTGCTCTTCTCTTGGTCATCAAAGGTCTCCATGTTTCTAAATCTAATGGTCAATTCTCATTCTCAGTCTTTACCAATCAGCAGGCTTTGACATAATTTACTATTCTCACCTCCTCTAACCACCTGCCCCCAACCTTAACTTGGCTTCCAAGAAACCACATTCATCTAGTTTTCTGACTGCTCCTTCTCCATCTCTTTTGTTGGTTCCTATTTATCTCCCTGACTTAAGTATTGGCATGCCCTATATTCAGTGCTTAGAATTTTTTTCTCTTCTATTTTCTCCAAATGATGTGAGGACTTATATCTACAGCTCTATCCCAGACCTCTCTCCTGAAATCCAAACTGGTATGTACAAATGCCTACTTGACATTTCCACTTGTATATCTGATAGATATGCATATCATGTCCCAAACGAAGCTCCTGACACTGCTTCCAAAATCTGTGCCTCCAAGTATAGTCTTCCAAATCTTCGTTAAGACTGATCCTATTCTTCCAGTTGCTCAGGTAAAGAAAACTGTGGAATCATTCTTATCTCCTCTTTCTTCCACATTGTACATTTGTCACCAGCAGACCTGCCAGTTCTACTTTCAAAATATATCCAGAATACAAAAACTTCTCACCACTTCTACTGCTAATTTCCTGATTCAAGCCACCATCATCTCTTGCCTAGATTATTACAATAGCCCATGACTAGTCTTCTAGATTCCATCCTTGCCCCTCCTTGGATTTTTCTTACCATAGCAGGCAGAATGATCCTGTTAAAATGTTTAGATAAGAACATGTAGCTTTCAGAGGCTTTCCACTACCGACAATAAAAGCTAAAGTCCTAACTATGATCTATAACAGCAGTCCCCAACCCTCTTGGCACCAGGGACCAGTTTCATGGAAGACAATTTTTCCACGGATGGCGGCGGGAGGGGAGGAATGGTTCAGGCAGTAATGTGAGCCGTGATGGGGAGTGGCAGAATGCAGCTTCGCTTGCTTGCTTGCCTGCCCGCCGCTCACCTCCTGCTGTGCGGCCCAGTTCCCAACAGGCCAGGACCAGGACAGGTCCGCGGCCAGGGGGTTGAGGACCCCTGATCTATAAGACTTTGTGTAATCTGGCCCTTCAATTACCTCTTTGACCTTCATCTCCTTGTTCACTGTGCTCCCGTCACACTGATCTCTTGTCTCCTGGCTGCTCCTTTGACATCCCTGGAATGCTTACACCTCAGGGCTGTAGCTCTTGCTGCTCTTGCTGTTGCTTCTGTTTGGACTGCTCTTTCCCTCAATTCATGAAGGCATTTATTCAGAAGTCACCTTTTCTGTGAGGCTTTACCTTACTGAAATATTCAATCCCTCCTTCACCTGAGCACTTAACCTCCATGTCCCTGATTTAGCTGTTTTTTGTTTTTTCTTCAGTACTTATCACTACCTAACATATCACAAAGTATATTTATCTTTATTGTCTGCCCCCCACTAAAATATAAGTTGAATGAGGGCAGAGATTTCTGTCTTTTTTTTTTTTCCACTTATGTAACCAGGGCCTAGGAAAATGTCTGGTACATAATAGGCACTCAAATATTTGTTGAAAGAATGAAATATATAATAAAGATATTTGAAAGGGACAGATTAAAAGATAAAATAGTCACAAGATTACACAATTTATTTAGAAGTTTTCAATACATATGAAATAAAGAGAAAATCAGTTAATCTTCCTTGGGGTGTGTGTGTGTGTGTGTGTGTATCCTTCATATTAAATAGTGGCAAGTATGGAAAAAACATTAAACTTGAAATGTTGAACTATATACCTATACTTTGACAACAATTATGAAAACAGTTATTAGAAATAAGCAAAATCAAGCATATTCTAGTAAATATTTGAAAAGTATAATTCAAGTTGAATAAATTTCTTTAAAATATAACAACTCCTAGGTTCTCACCAGCACCAGTCACTGCTTACCAACTAAAGTCAAGTAAATAAATATGTAATATACTCTGTGAGACTGTAATGCCTGTTACTTATTCCTTCTATTATTTCTCCCTATTAAAATTTTAACTGATATTTTCATCTTAAATAATTTCTTAGCATATTGCTATATCTTCATAATACAGTCTGATACAAAGAAGACAGCAAAATAAGATAATTTTGAATACTAGGGTAGTTTAGGTTTTAATTTAAAAAATAACAAATAATGAAATGTTTTCTTACAAATATGAAAAATATATAAAATTAGTCTTATTAAGTTAGAGATATTATTAGCTACTTCCCGATTTAAAGTTGGAAACAAACCCAGTGAAAAGAAATCATACATTCATACATTCTGTTTTCTCCAGATCATGAAATTATATGTTCGTGAATTAGCCTAGTGCTAGTCTGCTGAAAGAGTCAGCTGAGTAAATACTGCCCCCTAGCAATAATCAAGAAAGTATAGTGTTATTAACCATTTCATGAAGTCTTTCTATATGGTCTGGTAATGTCAAAGTTAGAAACATCAATAGGAAAAACAAAGGCAGGGGCTCATTAACTTGATTTTCAAGAGCAGAAAATTAAGGTTCAAAAACTTACAAATGTATAAAAATGAAAAAGATTAAAAAAGGAAATATTTCTTATAATATAAACTAGGTGAATCTTTTGTCAAATGGATTTATTTACAAACATATTATGTGTTCTCTCTCTCTAATATACATAGTAATAATAAAAATTAATACAAAAGGGAGTCCCTTCTAATTGACTTTCTTAATCTATTTTTTTAAGAACATATTTTCTGTTTACCTCAAGTCAAAAGCATTTTTATATTTAAGTTACTGTAAGCCACCCCTGTAAAATGCATGTTGACCATTAGATGGATGCCTTGCAATGATTCTCTGCCTTAGAAAAATGTACATCTAGCCATTCAAGTAAAGGATGCTTGAAAAACAGCAGGTTTTCAAAGCAGTAGACTATCATATATTTTCGTGAAACTTTGAAACTCTCGTTTTGTCATCTGGTAGCTACATATCTCTTTGAAACTTTGGGATTATTGTGAAGATTAGTTAATGGCTCTAAAACACCTGGCAGAAGATGTGGCATATATCAGATATCAGCATAGGAAGTACAATTATAATTCTTAATAACAGCCCAGAAGTTTCTACAAGAGGAAAGTATTTCAACAACCCAAAATTCTGAGTTAACCTCATGAAGCCATCTAACAGAAGCTGCACACGTTTTGGAACCAGGAAATAGGAGTGGAAGGTAAAGAGAAGAGAATCCTGAGCACTGGGAACTGTACATGATGTTTCACAGCTAGAGGTAGACTCAATTAATGCAAGGCACAGACAAAGAAGGCTAAAGTATTTCTAGTCCTGCTGGCTCTCAGAATCAATATTCCTCAATCCCATGTCAACTACTCTGAGTTCACAAAATTTCAAAAATTCTTACATAAAATCTTTTCCCTCAACTTTTCAAATTCTACAAGATCCTTTATTTTGTCTATATCTGACTCACTATTGCCTTCTTAATCACATTTAAAATAACATGACTTGATATGAAGGAAAATTCTTGAAAATCAAGAATATGTCCCATAAAACATTTGTATTGTTCCATTGTGTTACTGATTTTCAAAAGACTGTTAGCTTTTTCAACAATGAACAAAGATGATGGCTTACATTAAACCAGGATAAATTCGGTGGAATGGGAAACGGTTTCACATAAATAAAAAAACTACATAATACAGGCAACAGTGGTAATAAATAGCTCTCCTTATTTAACAGTACTCCTGGTCTCCTATCTTCTTAGAATCCTGGGGAAACATTTGCAAGTATAAAACCTGCCTTCATAACCAGCAACAAGGGGACAAAAGTCAGGAGGTGAGAATTATAAATCTATATGATAACAGTGATTTACAGAGCAACTCTTTAGAATATTTTAAATAGAAAAAAGTTATATTCTGATATTTCTGTGAACCAGTAACCCTGAAACAAAAGATTATCTGTTTCTAATCTTTATCTTAATAAAGCAGCCAATAAATACTGCATTCTTATAGATAAAACAAAGTAGTATAGAACACAGTGCCTGGCATATTAATGACTGTATTGAATCTATAAGACGTGCTATGTAACACCTTCTGGGAGACGGAAAAGTACCTTAAAAATCAAGCAATAAAAAAGGTGAAAATTTAAAACGAAGTGGCAATCTCACCAAATCTGACAAACAAGAAAGTCTTTATTGTTGTTAGTATCATATTTCCTCCAGCAAAGTGTTTGTTAACTAATGCAGCAAAATAATATATCCATTATAGCTTGTAATATAATGCTTTTTTAAATGTAAATCATATTAACATAACCAAAGAAACAGTGCAACATGAACAGATTCTAATAAGTAAAACAAGAACACCGATAATGGTTAACCCCTTAATACTAACTACGTATTATCTCATTCAATCATGACAATAATCCTAAGAGGTAAGATTTATTATAATCAACATTAAGAGGACCATGGATAAGAAAAACTAAGTTAAGTGTTTAGCTAGTAAATTGAAGAGTCCGGATGAGAACCCTGCCCCATTTGACACCAGTGTCTGAGTGCTCACCCAAATTGTGGTCACAGACTTCTAGGGATCTTCAAGACCCTTCAGGGGCACCAAACTTCAAAGCTATTTTTATAACAATACTGAGATGTTTTTGCTCTTTTTTACTATGTTAACATTTGAGCTAATGGTGCAAAAACCACTGGTGAATAAAACTGCTGGCACCTCATCACAAATCAACGTAGTGGCACTAAAGTATAGAAGTCATATTCTTGTGAAGGAGTAAAAATTATTAATTTTGTTAAATATCTTTTAAAATGTTCCATGAGACAAAATGGGAAGTATGCATAAAGTACTTGCACTGTATACTGAAGTAAAAGGTTGTCTTGAGAGGGAGCTACAAGATGGCGGAAGAGTAAGACGTGGAGATCACCTTCCTCCCCACAAATACATCAGAAATGTATCTACATGTGGAACAACTCCTACAGAACACCTACTGAATGCTGGCAGAAGACCTCAGACCTCCCAAAAGGCAAGAAACTCCCCAGGTACCTGGGTAGGGCAAAAGAAAAAAGAAAAAACAGAGAAAACAATAGGGACGGGACCTGCCCCAGTGGGAGGGAGCTGTGAAGAAGGAAAGGTTTCCACACACCAGGAAGCCCCTTCTCGGGCAGAGACTGCGGGTGGCAGAGGGGGAGCTTCGGGGCCACGGAGGAGAGCGCAGCCACAGGGGTGCGGAGGGCAAAGCGGAGAGATTCCCGCACAGAGGATCGGTGCCGACCAGCACTCACCAGCCCGAGAGGCTTGTCTGCTCAGCTGCCAGGGCGGGCGGGGCTGGGAGCTGAGGCTCGGGCTTCGAAGGTCGGATCCCAGGGAGAGGACTGGGGTTGGCTGCGTGAACACAGCCTGAAGGAGGCTAGCGCGTCACGTCTAGGTGGGAGGGAGTCCGGGAAAAAGTCTGGAGCTGCCAAAGAGGCAACAGACTTTTTCGTGCCCCTTTGTTTCCTGGTGCACAAGGAGAGGGGATTCAGAGTGCCGCTTAAAGGAGTTCCAGAGGCGGGCGCGAGCTCCGGCTATCAGCGCTGACCCAGAGATGGGCATGAGATGCTAAGGCTGCTGCTGCCGCCACCAAGGAGCCTGTGTGCAAGCACAGGTCGCTATCCACACCTCTCCTCCCGGGAGGCTGTGCAGCCCGTCACTGCCAGGGTCCCGGGATCCAGGGACAACTTCCGGAAGAACGCACGGCGCGCCTCAGGCTGGTGCAACGTCACGCCGGCCTCTGCCGCCACAGGTTTGCCCAGCACTCCATACCCCTCCATCCCCCCGGCCTGAGTGAGCCAGAGCCCCCAAATCAGCTGCTCCTCTAACCCCATCCTGTCTGGGTGGAAACAGATGCCCTCAGGCGATCTGCATGCAGAGGCAGGGCCAAATCCAAAACTGAACCCCGGGAGCTGTGAGAATAAAGAAGAGAAAGGGAAATCTCCCCCAGCAGCCTCAGGAGCAGCGGATTAAATCTCCACAATCAACTTGATGTAGCCTGCATCTGTGGAATACCTGAATAGACAATGAATCATCCCAAATTGAGGAGGTGGACTTTGGGAGCAATGATATATATATATTTTTCCCTTTTTCTATTTTTGTGAGTGTGTATGTGTATGCTTCTGTGTGTGATTTTGTCTGTATAGCTTTGCTTTTACCATTTGTCCTAGGGTTCTGTGTCCTTTTTCTTTATTACTTAAAAATTTTTTTTAATAATAATTTTTTATTTTAATAACTTTATTTTATTTTATCTTTTTTTTTCTTTCTTTCTTTTTTTCCCCTCCCTTTTATTCTGAACTGTGTGGATGACAGGCTCTTGGTGCTCCAGCCAGGCATCAGAGCTGTGCCTCTGAGGTAGGAGAGCCAAGTTCAGGACACTGGTCCACAAGAGACCTCCCAGCTCCACGTACTACAAAACAGCAAAAATCTCCCAGAGATCTCCATCTCAAGCCCAACATCCAGCTCCACTCAACAACGAGCAAGCTACAGTGCAGGACACCCTAGGCCAAACAACTACAAAGACAGGAACAAAACCCCATCCATTAGCAGAGAGGCTGCCTAAAATCATAATAAGGCCACAGGGCTTCCCTGGTGGCGCAGTGGTTGAGAGTCCACCTGCCGATGCAGGGGAAACGGGTTCGTGCCCCAGTCTGGGAGGATCCCACATGCCGCGGAGCGGCTGGGCCCGTGAGCCATGGCCGCTGGGCCTGCGCGTCCGGAGCCTGTGCTCCGCAATGGGAGAGGCCACGACAGTGAGAGGCCCGCGTACCGTAAAAAAAAACAAACAAACATAATAAGGCCACAGACCCCCCCAAAAACATACCACCAGACGTGGACCTGCCTACCAGAAAGACAAGATCCAGCCTCATCCACCAGAACACAAGCACTACTCCCCTCCACCAGGAAGCCTACACAACACACTGAACCAACCTTAGCCACTGGGGACAGACACCAAAAACAATGGGAATTACAAAACTGCAGCCTGAGAAAAGGAGACCACAAACACAGTAAGTTAATCAAAATGAGAAGACAGAGAAACACACAGCAGACGAAGGAGCAAGGCAAGAAACACCAGACCTAACAAATGAAGAGGAAACAGGCAGTTTACCTGAAAAATAATTCAGAATAATGATAGTAAAGATGATGCAAAATCTTGGAAACAGAATGGAAAAAATACAAGAAACATTTAACAAGGACCTAGAAGAACTAAAGAGCAAACAAACAGTGATGAACAACACAATAAATGAAATTAAAAATTCTCTAGAAGGGATCAGTAGCAGAATAACTGAGGCAGAGGAGCAGATAAGTGACCTGGAAGATAAAATAGCGGAAATGACTACTGCAGAGCAGAATAAAGTAAAAAGAATTAAAACAATTGAGGACAGTCTCAGAAACCTCTAGGACAACATTAAATGCACCAACGTTCGAATTATAGGGGTCGCAGAAGAACAGAAAAAGAAAGGGACTGAGAAAATATTTGAAAAGATTATAGTTGAAAACTTCCCTAATATGGGAAAGGAAATAGTTAATCAAGTCCAGGAAGCGCAGAGAGTCCCATACAGGATAAATCCAAGGAGAAACACGCAAAGACACATATTAATCAAACTCAAAAATTAAACACAAAGAAAAAATATTAAAAGCAGCAAGGCAAAAACAACAAATAACACACAAGGGAATCCCCATAAGCTTAACAGCTTATCTTTCAGCAGAAACTCTGCAAGCCAGAAGGGAGTGGCAGGACATATTTAAAGAGATGAAGGAGAAAAACCTACAACCAAGACTACTCTACTCAGCAAGGATCTCATTCAGATTTGACAGAGAAATTAAAACTTTTACAGACAAGCAAAGGCTAAAAGAATTCAGCACCACCAAACCAGCTTTACAACAAATGCTAAAGGAACTTCTCTAGGCAGGATACACAAGAAAAGGAAAAGACCTACAGTAACAAACCCAAAACAATTAAGAAAATGGTAATAGGAACATACATATCGATAATTACCTTAAATGTAAAGGGATTAACTGCTCCCAACAAAAGACACAGACTGGCTGAATGGATATGAAAACAAGACCAGTACATGTGCTGTCTACAACACACCCACTTCAGACCTAGGGACACATAGAGACTGAAAGTGATGGGATGGAAAAAGATATTCCATGCAAATGGAAATCAAAAGAAACCTGGAGTAGCAATTCTCACATCAGACAAAGTAGACTGTAAAACAAAGACTATCACAAGAGACAAGGAAGGACACTACATAATGATCAAGGGATCAATCCAAGAAGAAGATATAACAATTGTAAATATTTATGCACCCAACATAGGAGCACCTCAATACATAAGGCAAATACTAACAGCCATAAAAGGGGAAATCAACAGTAACACAATCATAGAAGGGGACTTTAACACCCCACTTTCACCAGTGAGCAGATCATTCAAAATTAAAATAAATAAGGAAACACAAGCTTTAAATGATACATTAAACAAGATAGACTTAATTGATATTTGTAGGACATTCCAACCAAAGGCAACAGAATACACTTTCTTCTCCAGTGCTCATGGAACATTCTCCAGGATACATCATATCTTGGGTCACAAATCAAGCCTTGGTAATTTTAAGAAAACTGAAATCGTATCAAGCATCTTTTCTGACCACAATGCTATGAGACTAGATATCAATTACAGGAAAAAACTCTGTAAAAAATACAAACACATGGAGGCTAAACAATACTCTACTTAATAACTAAGACATCACTGAAGAAATCAAAGAGGGAATCAAAAAATACCTAGAAACAAATGACAATGAAAACACGATGACCCAAAACCTATGGGATGCAGCAAAAGCAGCTTGAAGAGGGAATTCTGTAGCAATAAAATCCTACCTTAAGAAACAAGAAACATCTCAAATCAACAACCTAACCCTGCACCTAAAGCAATTAGAGAAAGAAGAACAAAAAACCCCCAAAGTTAGCAGAAGGAAAGAAATCATAAAGATCAGATCAGTAATAAATGAAAAGGAAATGAAGGAAAAAATAGCAAAGATCAATAAAACTAAAAGCTGGTTCCTTGAGAAGATAAACAAAAGTGATAAACCATTAGCCAGACTCATCAAGAAAAAAAGGGGGAAGACTCAAATCAATAGAATTAGAAATGAAAAAGGAGAAGTAACAACTGACACTGCAGAAATACAAAGGATCATGAGAGATTACTACAAGCAACTATATGCCAATAAAATGAACAACCTAGAAGAAATGGACAAATTCTTAGAAATGCATAACCTTCTGAGACTGAACCAGGAAGAAACAGAAAATATAAACAGACCAATCACAAGCACCGAATTGAAACTGTGATTAAAAATCTTCCAACAAACAAAAGCCCAGGACAAGATGGCTTCACAGGCGAATTCTATCAAACATATAGAGAAGAGCTAACACCTATTCTTTGCAAACTCTTCCAAAATATAGCAGAGGGAGGAACACTCCCAAACACATTATATAAGGCCACCATCACCCTGATACCAAAACCAAACAAAGATGTCACAAAGAAAGAAAACTACAGGCCAATATCACTGTTGAACATAGATGCAAAAATCCTCAACAAAATACAAGCAAACAGAATTCAACAGCACATTAAAAGGATCATACACCATGATCAAGTGGGGTTTATTCCAGGAATGCAAGAATTCTTCAATATACGCAAATCAATCAACGTGATACACCATATTAACAAATTGAAGAAGAAAAACCATATGATCATCACAATCGATGCAGAGAAATCTTTCGACAAAATTCAACACCCATTTATGATAAAAACCCTGCAGAAAGTAGACATAGAGGGAACTTTCCTCAACATAATAAAGGCCATAAATGACAAACCCACAGCCAACATCATTCTCAATGGTGAAAACTGAAACCATTTCCACTAAGATCAGGAACAAGACAAGGTTGCCCACTCTCACCACTCTTATTCAACATAGTTTTGGAAGTTTTAGCCACAGCAATCAGAGAAGAAAAAGAAATAAAAGGAATCCAAATCAGAAAAGAAGAAGTAAAGCTGTCACTGTTTGCAGGTGACATGATACTATACATAGAGACTCATAAAGATGCTACCAGAAAACTACTAGAGCTAATCAATGCATGTGGTAAAGTAGAAAGATACAAAATTAATGCAAAGAAATCTCTGGCATTCCTGTACACTAATGATGAAAACACTGAAAGTGAAATTAAGAAAACACTCCCATTTACCACTGCTACAAAAAGAATAAAATATCTAGGAATAAATCCACCTAAGGAGAGAAGAGACCTGTATGCAGAAAATTATAAGACACTGATGAAAGAAATTAAAGATGATACAAATAGATAGAGAGATATACTATGTTCTTGGATTGGAAGAATCAACATTGTGAAAATGACTCTACTACCCAAAGCAATCTACAGGTTCAGTGCAATCCGTATCAAACTACCACTGGCATTTTTCACAGAACTAGAACAAAAAATTGCACAATTTGTATGGAAACACAAAAGACCCCAAATAGCCAAAGCAATCTTTTTTTTTTTTTTTTTTTGTGGTACGCGGCCTCTCACCGTCGCGGCCTCTCCCATTGCGGAGCACAGGCTCCGGACACGCAGGCCCAGTGGCCATGGCTCACGGGCCCAGCCGCTCCGCGGCATGTGGGATCCTCCCGGACCGGGGCACGAACCCGCGTCCCCTGCATCGGCAGGCTGACTCCCAACCACTGCGCCACCAGGGAAGCCCCCAAAGCAATCTTGAGAATGAAAAATGGAGCTGGAGGAATCAGGCTCCCTGACTTCAGACTATACTACAAAGCTACAGTAATCAAGACAGTATGGTACTGGCACAAAAACAGAAATATAGGGGCTTCCCTGGTGGCTCAGTGGTTGAGAGTCCCCCTGCCGATGCAGGGGACACGGGTTCGTGCCCCGGTCCGGGAAGATCCCACATGCCGCGGAGCAGCTGGGCCCGTGAGCCATGGCTGCTGAGCCTGCGCATCCAGAGCCTAAAAAAACAAACAAAAAAAAAAAAAAACAGAAATATAGATCAATGGAACAGGATAGAAAGCCCAGAGATAAACCCACGCACATATGGTCACCTTATCTTTGATAAAGGAGGCAAGAATATACAGTGGAGAAAAACAGCCTCTTCAATAAGTGGTGCTGGGAAAACTGGACAGGTACATGTAAAAGTATGAAATTAGAACACTCCCTAACACCATACCCAAAAATAAACTCAAAGTGGGTTAAAGACCTAAATGTAAGGCCAGACACTATCAAACTCTTAGAGGATAACATAGGCAGAACACTCTATGACATAAATCACAGCAAGATCCTTTTTGACCCACCTCCTAGAGAAATGGAAATAAAAACAAAAATAAACAAATGGGACCTAATGAAACTTCAAAGCTTTTGCACAGCAAAGGAAACAATAAATAGACCAAAAGACAACCCTCAGAATGTGAGAAAATATTTGCAAATGAAGCAACTGACAAAGGATTAATCTCCAAAATTTACAAGCAGCTCATGCAGCTCAATATCAAAAAAGCTAAAAACCCAGTCCAAAAATGGGCAGAAGACCTAAACAGACATTTCTCCAAAGAAGATATAGAGATTGCCAACAAACACATGAAAGACTGCTCAACATCATCAATGTTTAGAGAAATGGAAATCAAAACTACAATGAGATATCATCTCACACCAGTGAGAATGGCCATCATCAAAAAATCTCCAAACAATAAATGCTGGAGAGGGTGTGGAGAAAAGGGAACACTCTTGCACTGTTGGTGGCAATGTAAATTGATACAGCCACTATGGAGAACAGTATGGAGGTTCCTTAAAAAACTACAAATAGAACTACCATACGACCCATCAATCCCACTAATGGGCATATACCCTGAGAAAACCATAATTCAAAAAGAGTCATGTAACACAATGTTCATTGCAGCTCTATTTACAATAGCCAGGACATGGAAGCAACCTAAGTGTACATCAACAGATGAATGGATAAAGAAGATGTGGCACATATATACAATGGAATATTACTCAGCCATAAAAGGAAACAAAATTTAGTTATTTGTAGTGAGGTGGATGGACGTAGATTCTGACATAAAGAGTGAAGTAAGTCAGAAAAAGAAATACTGTATGCTAACACACACATATGGATTCTAAAAAGAAAAATTGGTTATGAAAAACCTAGGGGCAGGACAGGAACAAAGATGCAGACGTAGAGAATGGACTTGAGGACACAGGAGGGGGAAAGGTAAGCTGGGACGAAGTAAGAGAGTGGACTTATATATACTATCAAATGTAACACAGATAGCTAGTGGGAAGCAGCCGCATAGCACAGGGAGATCAGCTCGGTGCTTTGTGACCACCTAGAGGGGTGTGATAGGGAGGGTGTGAGGGAGATGCAAGAGGGAGGGGATATGGGGATATATGTATATGTATAGCTGATTCACTGTTATACAGCAGAAACTAACACACCGTTGTAAAGCAATTATACTCCAATAAAGATGTTTAAAAAAAATCTGTTGCTTAGTGTAAAAAAAAAAAAAGATTGTCTTGAGAAAAAAGCACTTGGGCAATCATTTCAGCTATGAGTGAATGTAGGTGTTTTTTTCAAGAAATGCCATTTTTTACTTGTAAGAATGACATAAGAACAATAATTTTTTTCAGGCTTGGATATCTGGCAGATATTTCTCCAAAATGCAGTGAACCTTTCACTTCAAGAAACAACTCTAGCTGTCAGGTGAAGATTAGAATTTTGGAAAACTTATATTTGCCACTGTTAGCTTGGCAGCTTCTCAATACTTAATGACTTTTTGGGTGAGATCAGTGGTGGTATTAACTAATGTGATTTTTTTGATATTGTATAATAAAATGTCTCATAGTTGAAAGATCTGCATAATTCAGTGCACCAGTATTTTCTAAATGACCAATGCACAACCTTACAAAATCATGTATGGGTAAAAGAGCCATTCAAAGCGCAAGACAGATTGATGGACTTGAATATAAAAGAATCTGAAAAGTTCATTGATATAGTTTTAGACTGTACATTGCAATTAAGCTTTAAGAAACTACCACTGTCTGAAAAGGTCCTTTGCCATTACATGCCCGTGTAGGGCCATCAGATTTTCTTCATGTACTTCAACTAAAACAAGGTATTACAACCGGATTGAATTTAGAAGCAGGTATGAGAATCTAACTTTCCTCTATTAAGTAGAAATTGCAAAAATATAAAACAATACCGCTCCTCCATTATTTTTTGTTAGTTTTGGAAAATAATTATTTTTCAGAAAAATGTTATTTTGTTAACATGCAATGGTTTTATTATTGTCATTTTTAAATAAATAAATACATAATTTTTTAAATGTCTCAGTAAATACTAAGAGATATAAACCCACATAAAAACTCTTTGGGATACTTGATAATTTTTAAAAACGTGAATGGGTCCTAAGACTGATCAAAAAGTTTGAGAACTGCTGCATCATACCATACATCCTTCTTTTTTCTTTTAAAAAAAATAAGGTATAGATGATTTACAACATTGTGTTAGTTTTAGATGTACAGGACAGTGATTCAGGTTTGTTTTCTATGTCTGTGAGTCTATTTCTGTTCTGTATATAGATTCATTTATATTATTTTTTAGATTCCACATATAAGTGGTATCATATAGTATTTGTCTTTGTCTGACTTATTTCACTAAGCATATAGTTCCTTTTACTTGTCTCTCAACCAGTAAAAGGATACATTAGATTGAAAACAGAGTGAGGATTTACTAAAGGGGGAAACTTGCTGGACACGTAACTTGTATGTATGTGTTCTTAGCAAGAAGATACCAAAATATTACTTTGTCATTGCCTATGGAATTAATAAGTCTTTGGCTTCTGAGATATGAGTCCTTTCTGAAAGGTAATTAAGCTCTATTGTAAGAAAGAGAGCTCAGTAAGCCTTTTGTATTCAAGGGCTTTAAAGAACCCAAGGTCAGTAGAATGGGGTTAGGACTAAAGTCAGGGAAAACAGCAATAGCTAGACAAAGGACACATCCTGGCACTCCACAGATGGATTAGAACAGGTTAGTGGGGACTTTTGTTATGGGAGACTCTAAACAGGGTGCAACTTCCTAATTTACCCTGTAACCACACTTGATAAAAATCTAAAAAGCTCATTGTCACTAATCTCCTCTTTAGATTAAAACCTAAAATTTCTTTATGTAACAATAACAACATGAAGGCCAGGAATGAATGAAGGAACAAATGAACAAACAAAACAAACAAATAAATACATAAATATTTCTGAGAAATCCTTTCACATTTTTGGTTAGTACAAACTCAGCTCAATATAAATTTTAAAAATGACAGTGATAAACTTTTAGGGAGGGAGAAAATCAGTAGTAGTATAAGCATCGATTAAGACTGTAGTTAAATGACAATGGTTTTGCCAGCATACTTGCTTATCACTGAATTTGTTAGCTTTATCTTTAGCAGACAGTAGGTTCAAGAGGCACATATAGTACTGAGATACAGCCCTTATCATTTCTCTTACTGGCCACCGGACAACTTTTCATAATTTGCAGGTTGAATGCTCTTTATAGCATTTCAGAAAAATAGTTTCCTTAAGAATGAAGGAGCTTACTTTCCTGTTCTCATTTCAAAGGCCTGGTATGTTTTCAGAAGCAGAACATATACCAAGACAGAAATGATAAAAATCACTCTGGCCCCAATTTTGCCAAATACACATTACTCACCCTATTTATATGTAAATCGCATAACTACCATGATATATATAATCTAAGCATCACATCAGTGCACAATATTCCTAACTATTCAAGCTTCAGCAGTACTCAGTATTCAGAGTTCTGTGACCCACAGCAAATGGAAAGGAGCCAGAAATCACAATCCTTCCTGCAATAGGAGTCTGCATTTTAATGATGGAAGATTAATGAGGGCTTACTTTGATAGGATTAGTTATTGAGCAGGAAACTCAGTTTGGGATCTCATTACCAAAGTGTCCACATTTGTCCTTGATGAATCCTAGCCTGTATTGTTGTTGGAGGTGCAGAAGGTCACCTAAGCAATCATCTTTTTTTTTTTTTTAACATCTTTATTGGAGTATAATTGTTTTACAATGGCGTGTTAGTTTCTGCTGTATAACATAAGCAATCATCTTAAAGGTAGAACACTGAAGGCAATAATTCGGGAAAAAAAAAGAAAGCAAGACTGCACATACAAACTAATGACACGTAACTAAAAATATGTGATTATTAATAGGATAAGAAAAATGTTAGAAAAATTCTCCATTTCATCATACCTCTCCCACCACTATTCATTGTAAATAATCTCTACGTTAAAAACATCAAATCTGTTTGCAAAATTAAATTTAAAAATAGTCTCAACATTTTCATGTTATCTCCAAACTTGAGCAACAGGCCAACAAAACACACACAAAAAATCAAGATTTCAAAAAACAAAAAACAATCTTCCTATTAACATTTTTACTGTGTTAAATATCTTTCCTTTTGCCCTTTCTCTGTGACAAAAGAATAGTCAGAGAAAAGGGAATTTCCTCCAGGTTAAGATATATTCTCTTTCCCCTAACTTCTCTTTTATTAACTCTAGGACTCTCAATAGTGATAGAAGTGTTCCCTAGAGGATGTTTGGAAATACATGTAGAGTCATTTTTCAGAAATAACGTGTAGGCATTTTATTGTCACAATGATTAGGGGATTATTATAGACAATCAGTGGCTGGGGGCCAGGGATGCTCAGTATTTGCCACATACTGGACATTCTCAACCCACAAGGAATTGTCCCCCACCCCATGTGACTTATGAATGTCTCATAAAACTAATCACACTATATATATGAATCAATATTACTTTCTCATTACTAGTATTGAAGCTTTTACAAGAAGTTATACAAAAATACCCCAGTAATTATAGGAGAGGGTCATAATGGAGAGGGAGGCTAAATAGAATAAAGATATTATATCAAAATTATTGAATTATTAAATAATTAACTCACCTTATATAGCAGCACATTTAACAAACACTAAAGTACCCTCCACTCAGATTTAACAAACATTAACTAACATTTTGTCACAAATGCTTTGAAAAAATTTTAAAACAAAATAGTACATTATAGATTCCAATATAATGGAAAGCCCCTTTCTACCATTCCTCAATTCTAATTCTCTCTTCTTTAAATATTATGTTTTGTACTTTCTATAACTTCTGTAAGAATTCCTTCCTAGATGGAAATTATAAATCCGACATTCCATATGTATGTCTTCTAGGCAAGCTAGAACTTATTTTTATGTATGGTGTGAGGTTGGCTTTGATTCCCACCTCCCTCCATATAGTTATCCAATTGCATCAGGGCCATTTATTGAATAATCTCTTCAAATTGACTTATAGAGCCATTTCTGTCATATACCAAATTCCATATCCGGATGGGTTTATTTTGTGCTTTCTGTTTTACTAGTTTATATTAATATCACTGTATTAGTTTTTTTGGGGTTAATATTTGCCTCATATTTTTTTAATCTCCTTTTTGACCAATATCCTTAAATTTTTATATTTGTCTCATAAACAGCATATAGATGGATTTTTAAAAATATCTAAAAATTTCCTTTATTAGGTAATCTACTTAGCCTACCCTCTTTCTGTGTTTTCTCTATGTTTTTAAAGGGGTGGATGACTTCCCTTTGTTCCACACTCCCCCATTCCATTTAAAAGTTATACATTTTCTTTCTATTCTTTTAGTGAGTACCATTAAAATTTTAATATGCATTCCTGTACTTCTACATTTCTTGTGAGCAGAGACACTAACTGCCTTTTGTTCTGCAGTATAGTTTCAACGATGTTTGTATAAAAATAGCCTTGGTAAACAGAGATAGAGTCTCTTTTTGCAGCAACAGACAGGTTTTCTTATAGCCTCAGAAGATAGCCCCCCCCCCTTTCTTTCTTTCTCTCTCCAGAGTAAAGGGAAGATATGTCTACTATCCATTAAAAAAAAAAATCAAGTTCCCTAAACTCGGAGTTCCTCTCTTATAACGCAATCCACTGCATTATGCAGGTATCATTTGGACCCTCTGTGTTGTCTCTATGGGATTTGGAAGCAAGGGAAATCAAGACAAATATGCTAATGCTCATGCTGCTTGCTGTGCTGTGAGTGAGAAAGTCCTTTGTCTCTGACACAGGAGTCTTGGATTTTCTGCCAATATCCAGTAACAGGCTCATTTATTAGCTTTGGAGTAGGGTAAAATCAAATCCCAGGTCTGAAAGGATGCCTGACTTGATGTCTAAATATAAAGAGCATATTTACTTTCCCCTCAAATGATACAAAATCATTAGAACACTTTTAAGTTGAAATCCCACTGACTGTTACTTTTCATGTTATTGTTATCTAGAATTTTACTTCCATCATGCTATTAGCCTTTCCCAAATTGATTTTACATATAAATATTTAATAGTCATTTTTTAATTAGATTGCAAACTTGTGAGGATTAGAGGAGTGCTTAAAGAGGGTTAGAGCAGTGCTTAGTGCACAGTAAGCACTTAATATATGTCCACATTATTTTTTAACAATGTTTTTTGCTTGCCTCTTCTCATATACCATACACTTTCAGAGTTTAATTTTTCTGATTAAGCAAAGATAAGTTATTTTTCCATACGTGATTTTTAATACTATGTTCATGAGTATGTCTAAGGATTTTATCAGACTATCTTTATAATTCCATACATATTTTTCTACATAAATGATTCTTCTCAATCTAAAACTCTGACTAAAGCAGTGTCGTTTTCTGTTTAGTCACTGAGCACAATTAGGTGCTTTCAAGGGAATTTTTTAAAAAGAATTATCCTTTTTTTAAAGTATTTTTTTCCCTCAGAAACCTAAAACAATTACCAACTCAGCAATCAGTTCCTTTATAATTTCTTCAACTCTAGCCATAAGATTTAATCTAGTATTGTCTTATGCCATATCTCACATTTATAATGTGAAGCAGGAAAGGTAGGGTTATGTACAAATGAATACTTAATATGATAATATATATACTGGTTAATTTTTTACAAAATTTTCTATCTCTATACATAATTATAGGGTTTGATCTTATTTTATTTGTTTTATAATATGTATATATATATTTTGGAGCCCTCATTGAGCAAGCCATGTACTCAAATGAAAGGTATTTCTCCATAGGCTTAGAAGCAAATACCACTGTAAATATGAAGGATGGCTACTTTAGGCCTGACAATGACATCACAGAATTACAGTGCAACACACAGAGCAATGAACTAGAATTAGTACACCTATGTTTTAGTCTCTGTTCTCCCACTGGAAGATGAACCAGACTAGGGGCAGAGGGCTGTCAAATGACATAAGTTAAAGTTTTATGTTCTGAGACTATTTAGTTTTGTTACCTTCTCAAACAATAAATTTCTTATCTATTAATGCTGAAATTACTTGCTTCATACACCTTACAGATTTGTCTTGAGAATCAAATGAAATGTTTGTGAAAGTATTTTTAAACTTCAAAGCACCCTGCAAGTATTTATACTGTAAGTGTTACTGTTAACACTTTAAATGCATTAGTACAGTGTTAATATAAACATTTTTCACCCCTAGTCTTACCATCAACATATGGGTTTCTGGATATAAGCCTTAAGAGGAAAGGTATGATCAGGAAGCAAAGAAGGTTAAGATGGAATAAGGAGACTGCTATCTCAAAAAGGTTCTTTTTTGTTTTGTTTTGTTTTACAAAGTCCTATGATACTGTACTCCAAGTGTCTTTTAAAAGAGGTTTGAGTCCGTGTCACATACTACATGTGAGTAATAGGTTAAGCTATACCTTGGCTAACCTTTGACACTCAACTCTGACTTTTGGTTTGATAAGGAACCCAAGAAGCTAATGAAGTAAGCCAAAATCTGGCAAAGTTTCCAAGGTAATGTATCAAGCAAAACACAGAAGCAGCTACTTAAGAATTTACTAAGTTCAAATTTCCTACTTCTTCAAAAACAGGCCTGAATATCAAAAAATCCAAGTGAAAACTGCTAACATCACAGTTTGATACAACACTCACACTACCCGGTTTTTAAAAATAATTTGATAGTATCAAGAAAAATAAGATACTTCCCCTTTACTTAAAGTGAGAATATGGAAGGTAACCACACAAACTTTATAACAAAAGACTATAATTAGTAGCAGGAACTTGTTCAGATACATGGACTTCTTAGGACAACAAAACTTTAAAAACAGTACTTTGTTGTGCTGCCGATTTCTGCTTTATTTTTTTTACCTCATTTCTATTAATGCAACAAGTACTTACATCTGGAATAAATCCAATTTCATTGAGATGATTGCTTAGCTCTGGGTCATGGAATGCAATCATCTGAGAGAATACAGTCAGATACTCTGAAATGACAATAAAGTTTAAGACAATCACTTTTTTTTTTACATAGTATTTCAAATAAAGACATTAAATCCACATAAATTACAGTTTCACTTACATTTTGAATGAGATTTGGTTTCTCTATGAAGAGAACATACTTTATTAATTTTCCATTTTGTTACTACTTCAAACATGGCTAATTATTAAACAAACAAAGCTTTTCATTAAAAGCTATGCCACAACTTATTTTCTACCTTCAGAGATGTCACTTCATTTCCTGAATCACAAATTATTCACATGATGAATGATTTTTTCCTATTAAATTCAACAAAATCATTTTGTCTAGTGATATTAAATGTCTTGCATTTATTAATTGTTCAGAAAGTGTAACAGATACTTAAATAAGGAACAACACAGTCACAAATAGAATAATTACACCTGAAATTTGTTACATATACAGATATATGCATTTGTTCCAGTAAAGTGAAGACCCAGGACAGATCCTAAGGCCCAGGGAACTTCTGGGTTTAATTAACTTTTCTTTAACTTCTTTTTTTCTCCTTCCAATTAGCAATCGTATGTTTATAGTCCTAATTTACCTAGAAGCCAGAGGTATGCAACATCAACAATCATAAGCATTCAATTTTATGTTGATGAAATCATATAGTTATTAACTTTAAAAAGCACACTTCATTTTAAACTAGAAAATCATGACTCAGGCAATTGTCCAAGGCTATGCTCCAGTTTATTAAATATCTTTCTTATCTGAGCCTGATAAAAGATAATTACTATGTAGGATTACATGGCTAATTAAGGATCTACTGAAGAAACCTAATCCATCATGAAAACATTTTCTTTGTATTCTGCCAAACACTTATGCTTAGATTTATATATGTGTTATAACTGCATACATATATATACACACACACATACATATATAAATATACACAAATATATATGTGTATATATATATAAAATACACACATAAATATGTATATACTTATTTTGTATATTATTATATACCATATATGTAAATATAAATTATAAGGCTGGCAAAAGTTTTGGTTGCTCAGGATAAGCTCTGGAATGAGATACAGTATGGTTTGTTACATTCAGAAAAATTTCTTTAAGGGGGAGATATGACAGAACTGATGATAACAGCACTATGCCAAATTTCAAGTTATTTCAAAAATGAATTTAAAAGTTCCTTAGAGCAAATAAAAAAGAACTGAAATGCATATGTCCTTTGATTTATAAACCAACCTGAGAGAATTTAAGAGGACCTACAGAAAAACAGCCTGGTAGTCAAAATAAAACAAAAGATCCCACGGATATTACTGCTGACTCTTTTAAAATATTCATAAAATACTCTAATTGTGATTTATAATAATGAAGATTTGCATCTAGAGCTATAATAACCCCCAAAACAGTATTTTCTGATAGGTGACCTATGTAAGGGTAAATGTTATTCTTAAAAAAAACCCAAGGTATTTATGAAATTTCCTCTTAAACTTCAAGTGAGGTTTAATGTACTTTTGCACACAACCATGTCTTATATAAATTTCTGTTTTACTGAAACTTTATACTTTTTAATTTTTTGCAATGAGATATAAAATGAAAATAGTCTTTTTCCCTTCTAATCCCACCATATTAAAAATTCTTATTCCTCTCCTATAGTTTTTTTTATCATATACTTTTAAATGACAATTCTCAAAGAATTCAGTGTAAGGATTTTATATGACACTATCATATTTCTGTGCAGCTGTTTATAAATAAGCTATCTATTTGTTTTCAAAAAATTTTTCATAAAAGAGATACAGAGATGAAATTTTATTAAGTCCCAAACATGGATATCCTTATTTTTTCCTTTTCGACCAGTCTTTCTGCTTTCATTCTCTTAGCAGGGGTAAGGAGAAGATGAAGGATAATGGGCAACAGATTTAAAGCAAAAGGTGTCCTCTGCTCACAAACCAAAAATGGCATTCTCAATTCTGTAACTATTTGTAATTTTCTATCAGGCTGCTAGCTTATTCTGAAGATGGAACTATAGATAAATATGCAGAGAGTCATAAATCTCTTGTTAACTAAAATGTGCCCAAACTAAATCATTTGGTGACATAAGACTCACGGCACTCAAAAAAAGTCAGCTATTTTACTGCAAATGAACCCCAATTAGATTATTTCCCATTATGAAGTTTGACAGTTATAAAATTTGGCTTACTGTCTAAAGCCACAAGAATAAGCACCAACCTTTATGTCTAAATGGGAAGAGGGGGTTTCAAAAGAAGAGAAAGGAAAGAGAAAGGTAATTTTTAGGGCTATATTTGTGAATCATTTTATGTTTTGCTCACATACCCTGCTCTAGTAAAAAAAAATCTACAAGCAGCTTACTTAATAGACCTTGGAAGATTTCTAGTAATGGTAGAACATTTTCTGTCTCAGGAAATATCTCCTTAGTCACATGATGCAAGACATTTTTGAAAATGCTCAATGTATTTCCTACTACCTTTCAATATCCTATCATTAAAGTCATCCATGACAAAGATGTGCATTAAACTGGAAATATGCAATGTACTGTTTTACCAAATATATAACCCTTAGAGTGAAGTTGCATACTCTCCTTCTCTCTTTGCTACTGTTGGATGAGAAAGGAGATTTATATTATATTCCCATCTGACTACTGGACTTCAGACTTTGATGCCTGTCTTCCTTTCTCCCCCTAAAAGACTTATTGAATGTCTGTGTGTAGTGGGACCATACATCCTAGTTTACCTGGGAGAGTCCCAGTTGCCAATGGTAGACTCAGGGTCTGGTGCATTTAGTGCCCCTTCAACCCTCAAAAATATCACTATTTAGGGCCTCCCTGGTGGCGCAGTGGTTGAGAGTCTGCCTGCCGATGCAGGGGACACGGATTCGTGCCCCGGTCCAGGAAGATCCCACATGCCGCAGAGCAGCTGGGCCCGTGAGCCATGGCCGCTGAGCCTGCGCGTCCGGAGCCTGTGCTCCGCAACGGGAGAGGCCACAACAGTGAGAGGCCCGCGTACCGCAAAAAAAAAAAAATCACTATTTAGTTATATATTCATCCTAGCTATGTGTGGCACTACATTAAATGCTAGGGACATTACAGTGAAGAAGATACTTCCCTTGCCCTCAAAGGATTTATAAAAATATACAAGTAAACAAAAAATTGGAGAAATTTTCCCAATTTTATTTCCCAAGTTTATATGGTGCTTCCCTCTATCTTTCCCTTTCTGACTTCCACATCTTCTAATGGTTCAAGTGTGACTATGCCTTGGTTTTATAAACAGTGTAACAATATGCTAAATGTTGTGGTGAAATTCCAGTGGCCGTTTTGGTGAACACCACACATAGTACAGTGACTTCAAACAACAGTTTAAATGTTTTATAGGCCAGTTTTCTGGGTTGTTTCTTTCTTAAGTGCAAAACGACATTAAGGTATAGTTGGATTTTCCATGAAGGATTGATTAGTTTCCATCCTTAATAACTAAGTGGCTGCCTCTCTTCACTGGCCTGAACCTGCCTTTTTTTCTCTTCAATACCTTAAAGTATGTCTGTCTTGCAAGTTATAACCCTGTTTTCCAATATCACTGAAACTCTAATCAATCTATCCCTTTCAAATCCCTCCATTTTCTTCAATCCAACTGGCACTATAAGGTTCTGAATCTAAGAGTAATTTTAATAATCGTAGATAATCTTAGGGGGACAACCCTGAGTTGTTTAGTCAGTTTATTATTTTTTGAAGTTCCTATGTGTTGGTACTTTATCAACTCGATGGTAAATTTGCTGGGGACCATTTGATAGTGCCAAAAATGATTATGAATATTCATTTCAGCAGAAGTACTTAAATTTATTACCTTCTTAAAAATGTCTGCAGGTAATAAGTTAATAGAACCATGGTTAAAAAACAAAACAGAACAGGACATCTTGACTAAATAGATAATTTTTCTCTCTTCTGTAAGAGGCAAAGCATTGAGTCTTATAAGCATATAAATACTCTATTTTATGGAAAACTTTAAAATAAAGAAGTTTAAAGTTCTATTAGAGTAAAATTATAAAAACACATTTTGGGACTTCCCTGGTGGTGCAGTGGTTAAGAATCCACCTGCCAATGCAGGGGACATGGGTTCGAGCCCTGGTCCAGGAAGATCCCACATGCTGTGGAGCAACTAAGCCCATGTACAACTAGTGAGCCTGCACTCTAGAGCCCGTGAGCCACAATTACTGAGCCCGCCTGCCACAACTACTAAAGCCCAAGTGCCTAGAGCCCGTGCTCTGCAATAAGAGAAGCCACTGCAATGAGAAGCCCACACACCGCATCGAAGAGTAGCCCCTGCTTGCCTCAACTAGAGAAAGCCTGTGGGCAGCAACAAAGACCCAACACACCCAAAAACAAATAATAAATACATTTATAAAAAATAAAAACACGTTTTCAAAGAAGATTTAATGTTGCTACTGAATATAGAAACTTGTCATCTCAGTAGAGACAATTAAACGATTAAATGAATATGCACTATTACAATTAGCTGTTGAATTGATTGGTTTCATATGACACAGGAGTTTTCCAAAAGTATGGGAAACAAAGTGTGCACGTGATATTTATGCTAATCAAAATCAATGTTATTTTGAAGTTTAAAGCTTAAAACACCATAAAACACAGGGGGACGGGAGGACAATCAAAGAGGGAAACCAATAAAATGAGAACTGAGTATTTCTAATTCCAAGCCTAAAATACACATTTTGAAGAAGAATAAATCATTGCTCTTCCATAAACTTTGGCAACCAATAATCACTGTACTGTTTCAGCTCATTCTTTAGCTCTCCATCCCTCTTTCTCTGGCTCCATGGACCAGATTTGACTACTGGCTGTTTTATCAATCCATTTTGCACTTTTTTTTTTTTTTTTAACCTCAGTTCTTTTCCTTGTCCTCTGTCTTCACAATGTCTTTCTCCCTTTCACCAAGCAAATTCCTACTCAAATTTCAAGTTCGTCAATAAGTATCCTGTCTCTTATGAAACCTTTCCAGACATGCCATTTCTGTCCTTTGCCACCAAAAATAAAGTTAAAAAATCAAAATAACCTCACCCCACTTCTTCCTCTGTGCTAATACAGTAATATGTATACTTATTTCATTGACTTATAAGTAGTTGTTTTCACATTTATTTCCTATATTTGGCTATGAAATCCCTTGGAAAAAGACTGAATATTAAAGTACATTACTGGTTAATCAATCAAGCTAAATATGAGTCTTCTTGGCCTTTCTGACCAATCTCTCCAAATTTGTGCTGTGTACACTGTGGTTTCTCTTGTATTTCCATGTATGAAACAAGATATGGTCTTGCTTATTTGTATAATAAGCCTTTTCAAAATGTACTAAAGAAGTTCATAGTTAAAAAGTATGAAAACTCATCTTTTTCAACATATATCTATTTGATATATGAAACAATTTGTGGAGAAATGAAACTTTTTAGAGGTTAAAAATAGGAATCTCTACAGAACCAATATAGAAGTTAATGTAATGGAAGCTATCTAACATGGCCCTGTAAGAGCTGGCCATCTAGTGAGGCACCATCCAGCCATCTCATAAATAACATAACCAACTCATTTTATAAGTCCTATTTTAATTGTTTTTCTAAGAATTCTCCAAATATCTTCATCTTTCTTAAAGCACAGGAATCTAGCTAAGCACTATGCTTGTAGAGGCCTGACAAATTTGGAAAAAGATTATTTCCAGGCTTTCATATATGAAAGTTCAGTTAACACTACAGGTTCATGTTTGTTTTTCCAAAAAAAAAAAAAAAAAGCTAAGACCATTTTATTTATTGTGATCTATATTAAAGGCAATGATTCCATCAGACAAAAAGGGTGCATATATTTTTCCTTTTAAATGTATCTTTTATACATTAGAGCTGTGGCTATGTATCATATAGCATGCTATTACTCTTTATTTCAAAGTAATTTAAGGTGAGACATAGAAAGTGGATTCTGGTAAGATATGCTTAAGAGTGTTTTGCTCAAATGTTTTATTATAGTCAAAATTATTTTATTATAGTCAAAACTATTTGAAAAGAACATTTAATACATTACAGACATTTTACTGTAAACATGATCCTTGTAAAAGTTATATGGAATATTTTATAATGTGGTATATATTATAAATGAACACTATAAACTGTATTATTGAGAAAAATACAAATAAGCCCTATGCCACTTTTTTTAAAACCAAACTTGAGTTTAAAATTTTGACTGTTCTTTCTATAAAAACTGAAGAATACATTTAATAAAAAGATACAGTATTATTCTAAAAATTGTCTTGTTAAAAATATCTAAAAATTATGAGTCTTAAAATTTCTAGTGACATTTCACTGACTCCATACATTTAACCTACAAACTACAAATACTAACTCTGAGTCACAGCAAATGGGAAGAGAATTTGATTGATTCAACTCTTACGGAGAAAACAGAAGTGCTGTTTAATCCTTTTTTTAAAAAATTTTAAATTAATTTTATTTTTTTATGCAGCAGGTTCTTATTAGTCACCAATTTTACACACATCAAAATATACATGTCAATCCCCATCACCCAAGTCATCACACCACCCCCACCACCTCCCTGTGGCTTTCACCCCTTGGTGTCCATATGTTTGTTCTCTACATCTGTGTCTCAATTTCTGCCCTGTAAACCAGTTCATGTGTACCATTTTTCTAGGTTCCACATACATTTGTTAATATACGATATTGGTTTTTCTCTTTCTGACTTACTTCACTCTGTATGACAGTTTCTAGATCCATCCATGTCTCAACAAATGACTCAATTTTGTTCCTTTTTATGGCTGAGTTATATTCCACTGTATACATGTACCACATCTTCTTTACCCATTAGTCTGTCAATGGGCATTTAGGTTGCTTCCATGACCTGGCTGTTGTAAATAGTGCTGCAATGAACATTGGGGTGCATGTGTCTATTTGAATTATGGTTTTCTCTGGTTATATGCCCAGTAGTGGGATTGCTGGATCATATGGTAATTCTATTTTTAGTTTTTTAAGGAATCTCCATACTGTTCTCCATAGTGGTTGTATCAATTTACATTCCCAGCAACAGTGCAAGAGGGTTCCCTTTTCTCCACACCCTCTCCAGCATTTGTTGCTTGAAGATTTTCTGATGATGCCCATTATAACTGGTGTGAGGTAATACCTCACTGTAGTTTTGATTTGCATTTCTCTAATAATTAGGGTTGTTGAGCAGCTTTTCATGTGCTTCTTGGCCCTCTGTATGTCTTCTTTGCAGAAACGCCTATTTAGCTCTTCTGCCCATTTTTGGATTGGGTTGTTTATTTCTTTAATATTGAGCTGCATGAGCTGTTTAAATATTTTGGAGATAAATCCTTTGTCTGTTGATTCATTTGCAAATACTTTCTCCCATTCTGAGGGTTGTTTTTTCATCTTGTTTACGGTTTCCTTTGCTGTGCAAAAGCTTTTAAGTTTCATTAGGTCCCATTTGTTTATTTGTGTTTTCATTTCCATTACTCTAGGAGGTGGATCAAAAAAGATCTTGCTGTGATTTATGTCAGAGAGTGTTCTTCCTATGCTTTCCTCTAAGGGTTTTATAGTGTCCGGGCTTACATTTAGGTCTTTAATCCATTTTGAGTTTATTTTTGTGTATGGTGTTAGGGAGTATTCTAATTTCATTCTTTTACAAGTAGCTGTTCAGTTTTCCCAGCACCACTTATTGAAGAGACTATCTTTTCTCCATTGTATACCCTTGCCTCCTTTGTCATAGATTAGTTGACCACAGGTGAGTGGGTTTATCTCTGGGCTTTCTATCTTGTTCCATTGATCTATCTTTCTGTTTTTGTGCCAGTACCATATTGTCTTGATTACTGTAGCTTTGTAGTATAGTCTGAAGTCAGGGAGTCTGATTTCGCCAGCTCCGTTTTTTTCCCTCGAGACTGCTTTAGCTATTCAGGGTCTTTTGTGTCTCCATACAAATTTTAAGATTTTTTGTTCTAGTTCCGTAAAAAATGCCACTGGTAATTTGATAGGGATTGCATTGAATCGGTAGATTGCTTTGGGTAGTATAGTCATTTTCACAATATTGATTCTTCCAATCCAAGAACATGGTATATCTCTCTATCTTTTGGTATGATCTTTAATTCCTTTCATCAGTGTCTTATAGTTTTCTGCATACAGTACTTTTGTCCCCCTAGGTAGGTCTATTCCTAGGTATTTTATTCTTTTTGTTGCAATGGTAAATAGGAGTATTTCCTTAATTTCTCATTCAGATAATGCATCATTAGTGTATAGGAATGCAAGGGATTTCTGTGCATTAATTTTGTATGCTGCAACTTTACCAAATTCATTGATTAGCTCTAGTAGTTTTCTGGTGGCATTTTTTAGGAATCTCTATGTATAGTATCATGTCATCTGCAAAAGTGACAGTTTTACTTTTTCTTTTCCAATTTGTATTCCTTTATTTCTTTTTCTTCTCTGGTTGCCGTGGCTAGGACTTCCAAAACTATGTTGAATAATAGTGGTGAGAGTGGACATCCTTGTCTTGTTCCTGATCTTAGAGGAAATGCTTCCAGTTTTTCACCATTGAGAATAATGTTTGCTGTGGGTTTGTCATATATGGCCTTTATTATGTTGAGGTAGGTTCCCTCTATGCCCACTTTCTGGAGAGTTTTTAATCATAAATTGGCATTGAATTCTGTCAAAAGCTTTTTCTGCAACTATTGTGATGATTGTATGGTTTTTATTCTTCAAGTTATTAATATGGTGTATCACATTGATTAATTTGCATACACTAAAGAATCCTTGAATCCCTGGGATAAATACCACTTGAGTGCATGATCCTCTTAATGTGCTGTTGGATTCTGTTTGTTAGTATTTTGTTGAGGATTTTCGCATCTATATTCATCAGTGATATTGGTCTGTAATTTTCTTTTTTGTGGTATCTTTGTCTGATTTTGGTATCAGGGTGATGGTGGCCTCATAGAATGAGTTTGGGAGTGTTCCTTCCTCTGCAATTTTTTGGAAGAGTTTGAGAAGGATGGGTGTTAGCTCTTCCCTAAATGTTTGATAGAATTCACCTGTCAAGCCATCCGGTCCTGGACTTTTGTTTGCTGGAAGATTTTTTGTTGTTGTTGTTGTTGCTGTACGCGGGCCTCTCACCGCTGCAGCCTCTCCTGCTGCAGAGCACAGGCTTCGGGCGCGCAGGCTCAGCGGCCATGGCTCACGGGCCCAGCCGCTCCGCGGCATGTGGGATCCTCCCGGACCAGGGCACGAACCCGTGTCCCCCACACTGGCAGGCGGGCTCTCAACCACTGCGCCACCAGGGAAGCCCTGTTGGAAGATTTTTAATCACAGTTTCAATTTCATTACTTATGATTGGTGTGTTCATATTTCCTATTTTTTCCTGGTTCAGTCTTGGAAGGTTATACCTTTCTAAGAATTTGTCCATTTCTTCTAGGTTGTCCATTTTATTGGCATAGAGTTGCTTGTAGTAGTCTCTTAGGATGAGTTGTATTTCTGCGGTGTCTGTTGTAACTTTTCCTTTTTCATTTCTAATTTTATTGATTTGAGTCATCTCCCTCTTTTTCTTGATGAGTCTGGCTAATGGTTTATCAATTTTGTTTATCTTCTCAAAGAACCAGCTGTTAGTTTTATTGATCATAGCTATTGTTTTCTTTGTTTCTATTTCATTTATTTCTCCTCTGATCGTTATGATTTCTTTCCTTCTGCTAACTTTGGGTTTTATTTGTTCTTCTTTCTCTAGTTCCTTTAGGTTCAAGGTTAGATTGTTTATTTGATATTTTTCTTTTTTCTTGAGGTAGGCTTGTATAGCTATAAACTTCCCTCTTAAAACTGCTTTTGCTGCATCCCATAGGCTTTGGATCGTCGTGTTTTCATTGTCATTTGTCTCTAGGTATTTTTTTATTTCCTCCTTGATTTCTTCAGTGATCTCTTGGTTATTTAGTAACGTATTGTTTAGCCTCCATGTGTTTGTGTTTCTAACGTTTTTTTCCCTGTAATTCATTTCTAATCTCATAGCGTTGTGGTCAGAAAAGATGCTTGTTATGATTTCAATTTTCTTAAATTTACTGAGGCTTGATCTGTGACCCAAGATGTGATCTATCCTGGAGAATTCTGTGTGCACTTGAGAAGAAAGTGTAATCTGCTGTTTTTGTTTGGAATGTCCTATAAATATCAATTAAATCTATGTGGTCTATTGTGTCATTTAAAGCTTGTGTTTCCTTATTATTTTCTGTCTGCATGATCTGTCCATTGGTATAATTGAGGTGTTAAAGTCCCCCACTATTACTGTCAATTTCCTTTTTTATAGCTGTTAGCATTTGCCTTATGTATTGAGGTGCTCCTATATTGGGTGCATATATATTTATAATTGTTATATCCTCTTTTTTGGTTGATCCCTTGATCATTATGTAGTGTCCTTCCTTATCTCTTGTAACAGTCTTCATCTCAAAGTCTATTTTATCTGTTACAAGTATTGCTACTCCCCCTTTCTTCTGATTTCCTTTTGCATGGAGTATCTTTTTCCATCCCTTCACTTTCATCTGTTCATGTCCCTAGGTTTGAAGTGGGTCTCTTGTAGACAGCATATATATGGGTCTTGTTTTTGTATCCATTCAGTGAGCCTGTGTCTTTTGGTTGGAGCATTTAATCCATTCATGTTTAAGGTAATTATCAATATGTATGTTCCTATTACCATTTTCTTAATTGTTTTGTTTTTGTTTTTGTAGGTCCTTTTCTTCTCTTGTGTTTCCCGCTTAGAGAAGTTCCTTTAGCATTTGTTGTAGAGCTGGTTTGGTGGTGCTGAATTCTCTTAGCTTTTGCTTCTCTGTAAAGCTGTTGATTTCTCCATCAAAGCTGAATGAGATCCTTGCCAGGTAGAGTAATCTTCGTTGTAGGTTCTTCCGTTTCATCACTTTTAAGTATATCATGCCACTCCCTTCTGGCTTGTAGAGTTTCTGCTGAGAAATCAGCTATTAACGTTATGGGAGTTCGCTTGTATGTTATTTGTCATTTTTCCCTTGCTGCTTTCAATAATTTTCTTTGTCTTTAATTTTTGCCAATTTGATTACTATGTGTCTCGTTGTGTTTCTGTTTGGGTTTATCCTGTATGGGACTCTCTGTGCTTCCTGGACTTGGGTGGCTATTTCCTTTCCCATGTTAGGGAAGTTTTTGACTATAATCTCTTCAAATATTTTCTCGGGTCCTTTCTCTCTCTCTTTTCCTTCTGGGACCCCTATAATGTGAATGTTGTTACATTTAATGTTGTCCCAGAGGTCTCTTAGGCTGTCTTCATTTCTTCTCATTCTTTTTTCTTCATTCTGTTCTGCAGCAGTGAATTCCACCATTCTGTCTTCCAGGTCACTTATCTGTTCTTCTGCCTCAGTTATTCTGCTATTGATTCCTTCTACTGTAGTTTTCATTTCAGTTATTGTATTGTTCATCTCTTTTTATTTGTTCTTTAATTCTTCTAGGTCTTTGTTAAACATTTCTTGCATCTTCTTGATCTTTGCCTCCATTCTTTTTCCGAGGTTCTGGATCATCTTCACTATCATTATTCTGAATTCTTTTTCTGGAAGGTTGCCTACCTCCACTTCATTTAGTTGTTTTTCTGGGGTTTTATCTTGTTCCTTCATCTGGTACATAACCCTCTGCCTTTTCATCTTATCTTTCTGTGAATGGGGTTTTTGTTCCACAGGCTGCAGAATTCTAGTTCTTCTTGCTTCTGCTATCTGCCCTCTGGAGGATAAGGTTATCTAAGAGGCTTGTGTAAGTTTCCTGATGGGAGGGACTGGTGGTGGGTACAGCTGACTGCTGCTCTGGTGGGCAGAGCTCAGTAAAACTTTAATCCACTTACCTGTTGATGGGTGGGGCTGGGTTCCCTCTCTGTTGGTTGTTTGGCCTGAGGCAACCCAACACTGGAGCCTACTTGGGCTCTTTGGTGGGGCTAATGACAGACTCTGGGAGGGCTCACGCCAAGAAGTACTTCTCAGAACTTCTGCTGCCAGTGTCCTTGTCCCCAAGGTTAGCCACAGGCACACCCCATCTCTGCAGGAGACCCTCGAACACTAGCAGGTAGGTCTCGTTTTGTCTACCCTGGGGTCACTGCTCCTTCCCCTGAGTCCTGATGCACACACTACTTTGTGTGTTCCCTCCAAGAGTGGAGTCTCTGTTTCTCCCAGTCCTGTCGAAGTCCTGCAATCAAATCCCACTAGTCTTCAAAGTCTGATTCTCTAGGAATTCCTCCTCCTGTTGCCAGATCCCCAGGTTGGGAAGCCTTACGTGGGGCTCAGAACCTTCACTCCAGTGGGTGGACTTCTGTGGTATAAGTGTTCTCCAGTCTGTGAGTCATCTACCCAGCAGTTATGGGATTTGATTTTACTGTGATTGTGCCCCTCCTACTGTCTCATTGTGGCTTCTCCTTTGTCTTTGGCTGTGGGGTATCTTATTTGGTTAGTTCTAGTGTATTCCTGTTGATGACTGCCCAGCAGCTAGTTGTGATTCTGGTGTTCTCACAAGAGGGAGTGAGAGCATGTCCTTCTACTCCGCCATCTTGGTTCCTCTCTTCATGTTAGCTTTAAAAATAACAGCATTATACTGCTGTCTTATGTTTAACTGAGGATTAAGGAATCACCTTTTGTATTGCACAAATACTAACCTGACTAGTTTCTACCTTTAATCTTGTCAGTTTGTCTTTGGTGACTTTTTGACATATTTTGCACTGAATAGCCCCCGAAATCTCCTGGTATCATCCAAGGTATTGTTAAATCTGTTCAGTTTGGTATTATGGAATCTTAGAGTACACTGTCAACTCTATAATAAACATTACTGATAAAGGATAGTAAGAAAACTATGAATAAGTATGGAACATATCCTTATTAAGATACAAGGTATACACTTACAGAACACCAATTAATAAATTTTTGGAAGATGATATTACATGACTTGAAGTTGGATGGCTTTACTAAATTAACCTACAAGCAAAAGGTAAGTTCCTTCCTAAAAAATATACTCGTTCTTAATTATAAGAAATCAAAACAAAAAGTTGTTGCCCTCTTAAAAAAAACATTATTAAGTTAATCCCAACTATATATAAGTCCACATCCTAGGAATGTACAGGGATTTGGGTATATCCATTTTAGGCCAAATCATTTCAATATACAAAAACAAATCAGTAGAAATTACATTTCAAAACTAACATAGAGACAATGGATCATTACTTCAATTTCTAGCACCCATCTATGTGGTAGACACAGAGAACCATGAAAGATCACATGCCTCGATGTGTTTGTAAACACAAACACTAAGTTTTTTAAAAGAATTTAAATATTTTTCTCTATATACCAATGTAAATGATGATGGAAAAATTGTATGTGTTGCACTATTTATCCATATTCTTTTCCTCTTATTTTCAGTCTCTATCTTTTTAATTTACATTTTCCTTTCTGCTTCCTTTCTAATTATTTTTTCATTATATTGACCTCTGGTACTCTAGTTTTATACTCATTTCTAGCTAAGTAAAAATATTGCTAATTGAGACCCCACTTACTCAGAATTTTTGATAAATCAGACACAGCTTGTAGTTTTCCTGCTTTATCTATTCAAATTGAGTGAATTATATGAAACCAAAATGACACAGGTATAAATAAACACAGCATCAGCTTTAAGTTGTTTAAAGTTTAATAGAATTAATAAGATATACATATAAGTAAAAAAGTCTAAATGAAGGGGGTGTTGGATAAGTTTCATAAAAATAGTAAATGGGGAGACTGCAACCACCTTTGTAGTCTGGTCCAAAAGAAACGCAAAACTATGAGAAAATTCCCTGTCCTTAAAACATTAAAATCTTCTTGAAAATATAAGACATAAAATGATATATAATACCATGACAATAATTACTTTATCAAAAAATTGTAATAATGATAATAAAAACAGTAATAGTAGTAAAAATAACAATATAGTAATAATTATTGTTATTGAAATGAATGTTTTTATGTGCTAGGTATTTACATATCTTATAATACTTAAACTCTACAACAATTTTTATTTCAGATATGAGGAACATTATACCTAGCCAACTTAAGTTATTTGTTTAAGACTCACAATAAGTAATGAAACTTAAAACAGTTTGTCTGATTCACAAGTGTTTATTATTAAACTTCTGCTACACTACTTTCAAAAATGAGCTCAAAAAATTATATAAAAGTTTGAATGTGGCTGAAGTAGTTCTGAAAGAATTCACAGATGGGTTATGCTACGTCTTGAACTCTGAAGGACGAGGTATCTTTTAGGAAAGAAAAGAAAGTGGGAGGATATTTTGGGTGATCAAGCATGAATAAGATGAATGAGAAGTGTTTTGAATATTCTATTTACTTACACAATTAAACACTGTTTAAGCTTTTTACTAATTCATGATAGGCTTGATCCATGGTGAAGCTTTTTGTGGGCAATGTTAATACTGAGAGAAACAAACAGCTGGACTTTTATTTTCCTAAACTGGCATGACTGAATTTGAACCAAACTGAGATTAGATATTAAACAGTCATTAGAAAAATACCATAATTCTTTCTGGACTTGGAGAAGAGACTAAACTTAATGATCTCTTCATGTGTTTTAGTGATAAGACTGTCACCATTTTTTTTTTTTTTTTTTTGCGGTACGTGGGCCTCTCACTGTTGTGGCCTCTCCCGTTGAGGAGCACAAGCTCCAGATGCACAGGCTCAGCGGCCATGGCTCACGGGCCCAGCCGCTTGGCGGCATGTGGGATCTTCCCAGACCGGGGCTACGAACCCGTGTCCCCTGCATCAGCAGGCAGACTCTCAAGCACTGCGCCACCAGGGAAGCGCTGTCACCATATTTTATTGGGTCAAAATCATAAATTTAACTGAGTATTGGTCACTTTTGACGTAAGTGCTTACCTATAAAAAGGCAAAGAAACACATTTTCTTACCTTGTATTACATGCGAGTTGTCTTTCAAGAAGAAGTTATACAGGTACTTGGGGATAAAAGCAGACATACAGGCATAAGCCAAGGCTAAGAAAGAGTAAGGCAAATATAACAAATTAGTTAATGAGGTAAAAGATCAGCAGTCATTCACTCACTTAGCACACATTCCTTGAATCTATTTTTAAACAAGAGTTATGTTAATAACTGATGGAAGCACAAAATTTAAGGGCAAAAACCCTGTACCATTTAAAACAGAAAATATTTTGGACAACAGAAGATAACCACCTTAGAAACTTTTCAGTTTCAAACTACTGCAGCAGCAAAAAAAAAAAAAACCCCAAAACAAACAAAAACCCCCCAAAACAAAAATAAACAACAAACAAAAAAGCCAACTACTGCAGCAATCATTATCCTACAAGAATAAAAACCTTTTTAATCAGAACTTTATGTGTTTTTAAAATCTCTAAACATAATTATTATTAATGAGCTATATAAACCTCAAGATCACTAATTTTTGTTGATGCAAAGAGCCTGAGAACTTTGGATTTAGAAACACTAGCCATAAATTGTTCTTTCAAACACAGATCCCTTACTATTTTTGGATCAGTATGTGTGATAATGAGCTCTGCTTAACTAAACACAACAAAACCTAGTCTAAAGACTAATATCAGAGAACAGGCATTTAAAAAAGTATTCAAATAGTGAAATTTTAGTTCGCTGGGATTATGCTATTGCTACTCAAATTCCAGAAATCTACGCAAATTCTGATATGAAATAGAATTTGAAGAAATGGAGATTCTGAGATTGAGGCTTCTAAGGATTCATACTATATATTGTAACACTCTCTATATGTGATATCATTAGAGATATTCAGACTAAATATTCAAATATTTACTGAAAAACCTACTATAAAAGGCATTATATGAGGTAACAGAAAACAAAAAAAAACCCTTGTCATTTAAAAAAGCCGCTAAACAAAAAAAGGGTTACTATATTAGTATATAAATAACTATAATATGAAACATACAAAAGATAAATTTCTGGAAGTACAAAGTGTTATATGGATTCAAGAGGGTAAGAAAAGTTTTCATTAAGGGGGTAGTGGCTTAAAAAATAAAAGGAGGCAGTGGTTGAAATAAAAGTCTCTAGAGGATACAGTATCAATGTTTTCTTTACAAATTGTTTAGAAAGTATATATAGACTAAAACTAATCTCTAAAAAACTCAGAATTTTCTCCAAAGTTTCATAAAAATAGTCACCAAAGTAGATGAATGTATTTAGAATAATCCATCAGGTTCTCCCTAAATCTCTAGTCATAGCTGAAACTCTCCAGTAATAAATTAATCCTTGACATTCTCTAAAATGAGTCTAATAATTATTTTACAGAAATTTACAGTATCTACTAGGAAGAGAGCAAGAACCTTACAATGAAAATAAAAAACTTTCATATTTGATTAAAATATTTTAAAATAATATGCACAATAATTATATAAATGATAAATAGGCTTACCTTCATTATTGAAATTTAAATAGAGAAATGGAGCACAAAGTGAGTCAAGACCTGATGGAGAGAGGTTGGGGAAAGAATTCAAATAAACTTAATCCAACAGAATTGTAGACATATACCTTATTCAGTTCTCTGCACTACTTCTATATAGATTAAGCATTGTATGTATTACCATTCAGAAATATATTACATCATGGGTTATTGTGAGGAGTAACTGATGGAGACTGGCACATAGTAAATGTCCAAAATAAACCAACCATTATTATTATCAAGGTTATTATGAGTTGAACAGAGAAATATAGTAATAGAAAAATGTAAAAATGATAGAAGGCTTGCATGTAGTCCCTGACTGTGTGATCTTGGCAATCACTTAACTCCAGACAGGTTTCCTTATCTAGGAGATGAAAATTTTTCTTACATGTTTCTCTGGGATGATGAAAAAAATTCTTTAAAAAATTGTAGGGCTTCCCTGGTGGCGCAGTGGTTGAGAGTCCGCCTGCCGATGCAGGAGACACGGGTTCGTGCCCCGGTCCGGGAAGATCCCACATGCCGCCGAGCGGCTGGGCCCATGAGCCATGGCCACTGAGCCTGGGCGTCCGGAGCCTGTGCTCCGCAATGGGAGAGGCCACAACAGTGAGAGGCCCGCATACCGCAAAAAAAAAAAAAAATTGTGAAGTAAAATACAAATACATGACATATTTCTTTTATTGATAATAATGCTGTTCATACACTGTCATGTTAAAAGAATATATATAAATTTATCTCTAACTGTTAGAACTCTAAAATGAACAGAGCTAGGAAAAATAATAGCTTCATTTTCAGGTTTGGCCAGAAATAGACACAGAATTGAAATATAAGCACTACTACAACAAATTCAAAAATAAGACTAGGTGGAATGGGTTTCTCCTTCATGAATTTATCAATGACCATAAAAATAGTAATGAGGAAAGCCACAAATGAAGGATATGGAGCATTAAATATATTTTTTTTAAAAGAGAAAAAAATGAGAAGTTCAGGGTGATATCCTATTCCCCAATTCCCAATAACCATGATAAGCATAAGTTGTAAATCATTAAATGCCAAGAATATAAACTTGCCCCAAATTATTTATGGTACAAAATTATTTTATTATTTGCATAAGTATTGAAAAAATGTATTCACAAAGATTACAATAGCACAAAATATTCTTTATACTTTCCTAATCAACATGATGGCAAGTTGTCTCATTAAATATCTTGCATTTAAATAATATTCATTAGACATTTAGACAAAGTTAAAAAAAAAGTTCTCATATAAACCTCTCAAAAAATGGAGCATAGCTTTAGTATTGACTTTTCTCAAAGCCAAGGATATTTTGATATTTTGTTTTGATTTTAAAAATTGTCAGTCATGCAACATGTTCCTGACACTTCAAAAAGTGTCTTAGTAATAGGGAAAACTTTACCTTGCCAATACACAAGATCAGGATGAGACACGACCCAGGCTTTTAATACACGCCTAAATTTTGCATGACCTTCTGGTGATGACAGCAGTTCATCATACTGATGACAACGAGGAATATCCACTTCAATCTGTAAAACAGCCAAACAATAAGGTAAAACTATAATGGACTGATCTCCAATAAATCCCAAGATAAGGAAAAGGAGAAATTGTATTATGAAATTCAGAATAGGCAACCTATATAATCGTGGTGTCTGAAGTTTTTGAATTTTATACTAATCCACTGGAAACACCAAAAAGTTGTAAGTATACTTAAACAAGGAAAGCAGACCATTTCTTTTGAAAAGGTATGTATTAATTTAGTTTTAAAAAAACCTTCCTTTACAATCTGGTCTAAATAAAGGACAAATTGTTCAGACAAAAAAGTACATTATTAGGAAAAGTTACTTGGCCTAAACTCCTAAAAGGAACAGTTCTAACTCACTAAAGAGTTAGAGTAGATCTTAAAGAGGTAAGAGTTATGCTTCTCTAACACCATATGCATATGATGGCTGCTGAGTATTCATAATGAAAGGAAGAAAATTCCTCATGCCTTTTTAAAATTTAAAGATTGGGCAGACTTATCTTAGGTTGTTTAAGAAAATCTAAATCATACTTGTCTATCTGTAGGAATTGGAGTATCTTTATCAATTGCATCATACTTGGCATGAATAGCCCCCTGCAAAAAATAAGAGAAGATATATTACTTTATCATACCCTTAATAAATTATAAATTTAGGAAAAATCTACTTATAAATATCTATCTTTGAAAACACACCCAATTATAGATAGGCACACTCAAACCCAAAGTATACTCCTTAGAAAAATTTTCTACATCTTTGACAGTCTGTGAAAGTCTGAGACAATTTACCATTTTGCTAAGGCAGACATTTGAGTTAGACACACTGGAAGACAAATGTGTTGAATGAGTCATGTGGCTAACGACCATGCTTAGCCAATCTCCCAGCCTCCACAGCAACACAAAACACAGCCTTGCTGTTCTCTATTCACTGTTATCTCACGCATAGTAAATTTCATGAAGAAATTTTTTTGAAATTCCGAGGAGGGAAGTAGGGTTCATCCACAAGAAATTTCCCTGTTAAAGTTGGTAATGGAAGCAAAAGTAAAGTGAAACTGTTTAAAGCAGTGGTAGTTCAGCACCAGGAAGCAGAAGTTTGGGATGAATTAAAGAATGGAATATCATGTAGTTATAAAATCATTAAGGGACTAAAGGGATCATTTACATTTTTCAGTTATACCATTACAGAAAGAATAACTGAATAAACCACTTCAAATGTTTGGTCAGTGTCCCAAGCATGGAACACTTCTTATTAGTCTGGTTAACCATAATGGTAGAGAAACAGCCAGGAATTTGGGGTTCAAACTCTGTGCTGTGCCAACTTCTCTGGCACATCTATTTAATGAAAGATTTGGACAACCTGACCTTGGACGTCCTCTTGAATTTTAAGCATTATATGGTTCTACAATTCTAACTATTAACGTATGATAGAACACGAGACATTCTTGTAAAGCAACCAACCAAAGTCAAAGATATTTAGAGACTCTCATCAAGGGAATCAGGAATGAAGAAAGGAAATCTTTCAACAGAGAGTTAAAAGGATTAAAAATATTTGGGGAAATTCACACACACAAAAATAGGTGATGGACATCCATAAGATGTCTATAAGAAAATACATGAAGGCAAAATGACAAAGAAATTACAGAAAATGAAATAATCTGGCAGGATTTGGCCCATTATCATGACTGCTGTTCTCTGATAGCACTGCAAGTCACCCTACTAATTTTGTGACACCTCTCCTTTCCTCACTGCCACAGATAAGGTGTTGTAGAAGATAAAGTAGCTATTTCTCATAGCAGCATGCTTCTGGTAAGACAGATGTGCCAAAAGGCACTAAATCATTATGTTAATGATTTCTGACAAGGTTCAAATTAGAGTGGAAGATTTTTCCAAATTTAGACAGCATTAGTTATAAATGGGCAATCCAATTCCAAGATGAAAATACTTTATAAGCAGGACTATAGACTTTTACATGATATACATATATACTTAAAATATTTTGACTTTAAAATTAATAATCAAGATAATTTCTGTGAGTCCATTAAATACAACATTAAATAGAATCACTCTAACAAACCATCAATTATGTTTTTCTATTCTATCTAGTCTATTCTTTTCCTCTATTCCGTTCACTTAAAATTGCCAAATATTCTTAATGTTCATATTTTACTACATAATTTTCTAGCAACTTGAAAAGTACACATTCAGAAAGCACTTTCATTCTTTTTTCCTACCACTATTAATCAGCTTCCAACCTTCTCTTTTCTTTTATACCTCAACTCCCAGAAGAGCAGCCCAGGTGAAACCTCTCATAAGAGGAGGAATATCAACTCTTGCTTCTTTCCAGATTTGATTTTTTTTATATGGATAAGCCTACAGATAAAAAAAGATATGAAAAATAGCTCAAATTACCAGTGTCATCTTTTTACTCTAGACAGATCTCAATATACCAGTGAAAAAGTTGAAGGTGAACTGTAATACATTTCTAAGTACCTGAAATTACTTTGATGTTATTAATACATATAAATTAGCAGTGCAATGGTTCCCTATCTTTTGTAAATCTATTACACAATCAAAGAGAGGAGCTGATTCTACTGATTTTAATCATTCCTCTCTATTATGTGCTCTGGGAGAATTAAGAAAGACTCATAATGAGAATAATATTACCAGTCTCATAGGGGTAAAATAATGTATGCAAGGCACTTTGTAAAATATCTGGTGATATAGAAAGTATTAAACAAATGTTATTATTATGGTTTCTTCTATATCTTTGCACATAAATTTGTCATTTTGTAAATTTGTATGTTAGGAGAGATTTCTAGAAGAGAATTACTAGGACAAAGGGTATGGATGTTGTTAACGCTCTTCATACATATTTTCAATTGTTTTACAGAATGTTTCTAACACCTTACACTTACTCTAAAAGAATGAGAGTTCCAATCTCAATATACCTTTATTCACTTTGCTAATTCAGTATGCAAGAAAAAGTTATTTTAATTTTTTCATTCCTAGTAAGGATACACATTTTGAATTGATTTACTGACTAGTTGTATTCCTGTTGAGTTCTTTATCCATTTCTCTGTTTCGATAATAGTGCTTTTTCTTTTGGTTTTTAGGTGTTGTTTTACTTATTTGGCTGCATTGGGTCTTAGTTGCGGCACGCTGAATCTTCGTTGTGGCATGCAGGGATCTTTCGTTGTGGCACATGAACTTCTCTCTAGTTGTGGTGCACGGGCTCTAGAGCACGTGGGCTCAGCAGTTGCAGGGCACGGGCTCCACAGTGCACAGACTCAGTAGCTGTGGCATGTGGGCTCTCTAGTTGTGGTGCGCGGGCTCTAGAGTGCGCAGGCTTAGTTGCCCTGCAGCATGTGGGATCTTAGCTCCTTGACCAGGAATTGAACCCATGTCCCCTGCATTGGAAGGTGGATTCTTACCCACTGGACCACCAGGGAACTCCCCTTAGGTGTTCTTTAAATAGTATGGATATTAATATTTTGTCTAATATGATTTTGCATAGATTTCTGCATCTTGTTTACTTTTTAATTTTATGTACTATGAACAGGTATCATTTTTATAATTAAAGTTAACCAGAAAAGATAGGTCATAAGAATTAGTGTTCTCATGACATCAAGATTCCCTAAGAATTACCAATGAAATAAAAAATAAGGATTGTATGTGCGCTCTTTATAACACTTTGCACTTTAGAATCTCTACCTTTAGCAGCCTGTCAAAGAGAATGATTCTGTTTAGTTGGTACTCTGTATCCCTCTCTCGGATGATTAAAGGGAGAGTGGCAGCTGCAGACAGCTCATTATTGCTGTTTGAATGAGGTAAATTAGACTGACTGTAAAAGAGAAACAAAAGCAGAAAAATTGACAAAAGGTATAAAAATTTTAAAAATTAAAACCACTATATTTTTGTGTTATTTTTAGAAAATACTTTTCAAAGAAAATGTACAAGCTTCTTACTAGTATAATATAAACAGAAAGGAAAAATAAGTGTAAAAGGAGACAATATACTCACTCATCTTCAAGTAGTGGGTAAAATGCTTCTCCATCAACATCTTTTAATCTCTGTGAATTTAGAGAGAAAGTATTTGTGATATTTAGGATCTGAGACAGAAAGGCTGATCCATATTTAAAAGGAAAAATAACATTAAAATTATGAATTTATAAAGGTACCAAGAAAAGTATAAGACAGAATCTAAAATTCATTCCTAACATAAATATGCAAATATACCATGCCTCCAGTGATTAAATCTGGCTGTGAAGAACCGTTTTTTTGGTTTTTGATTTTTTAACCTCCAGGTATCTCTTGTAAAGGTTACACACCTATAATAATTGTTTTCCAAACACAATTCAGAAATACTAAAATTAGTATGAAATTTAATAAATGGATATTTAAAAATTATATGAATATTATTTTAAAATGTACTTTTGCATACATATCCCTCAAAGTCAGATTTATTTTTGTTTTGACATTAATACAAACTAAGACAAAAGTAAGGTGCTAATAAACAGGATTCAAAAGAATTTCTCACATCATACTTTGAATATAGATGATTCAAACAGCTGATAAATCAACTGACAAAATTCAATTCTTTTATTTTTTTCATAAAGGAATTATAATAAATGTTACTCCAAATAATGACATTGCCAGAATTACAGATATTCTCCAAAAACATAAGAAGGTAGGTAGTAGTAAAGTAAAATCTTAGACAAACGCTAAGTAGGGTGATTAAAGTTAATGCCACCCTGCCTGCTGCCCTGTTGTTCAGTTCAACTTCCAACTAGAAGGCAGCGTGTCTGCTCCTCTGGGGACCGACACAGAAGATTGAAGTCGGTGTGTAGCCAGCATCAACCTTCTGCTGATTAAAGTCACTGTGCACTCATCCACGTGAGTTATTCCCGGAATTTTTAAAAGCCAAAGAAAACCCAACACTGAGAATCTGGCAAACATTGGATTTATGCCTAACTTTTCTCTAAAATTTGACATGTATTTATCCCATTTTGCCCTTAAACCTTGAGGTATTTCTTTCACGTATTAAAATTCTAAGTTGAAAAATAAGATTTTACCCAATTTTTACTGCATTATTAACGTACATATTTTTTTAAAGCTTAGGTTTTACTGCCCTGAAAGTCATAAATATTATTAGTAAGTTGTCTGCTTTTTTTCTAGTTAAAAATTTAGCATATTAAGGGTTTAAAAAAGGCAAAAATACTTATACAGAAAAGTATAAGGTAAAAATTAGTTTTCCACATTTTAAAAATCAACATTAATATTTTTTCTGAATAATTATAGAAAAAAAGTATTTTAAATTTCAGAACTGGAAATGTAAGGGAACTGAGGAAGTAAATAAAATGGAAGCCTACATTCAACTTGTATCCATATAATTTGGATTATATTTAAATTAAAGAAACAAATTAAGAGTTAAATACAATCAGTTCAAACCATATGTTTTGGATATACTTTATTGTTTACCACCATGTATTGTTACTTATTTTGTCCACTGTACACATTCTTTCTCTTCAAAGAGACGATAAGTTTAGGGTATCAGGTGTAATCATCATATATTTTAATTTTCTGTTCCTGGCATTATAGCAGATAAGAGATTCTAACATCCCCCTATTGTATAATGTGTAAAATATTAAATGACAGGAAAAGCCTAAGAGTAACAAAAATGCAATGACGTAAGACACAAAGCTGGGTTTAGAGAGAAAGGAGGTAAGCTAGCACTAAAGTATACTTACTGATAACTGTGGCCTAGGGCTTTAAAGCACAATGGGACATAGGCTCAGGCACCTGATTAAAGGGGCAGCCAAATTGGAGGAGACTCTGCTACACCCCAGTAAAGACAGAACTGGTGGTGGGGAGGGGAGAGGGCGCTGAACTGCTAGCCTAGAGACAGACAACAAGGGAAATTATCTATTTTATCTTTGGCTATAGACGACTAACAATAAAAAGGCTAGGAGTTTTAGCTTCCAGTCCAACACTCAAAAGCTTGGAAGTTATCCCTCCTGCCCTAACAGCAAGAAAAAAAACGGAAGAAACTGAAAATCAACAACTCTTTTTAGAGCCATCAGGATCAGGGCAAAAATGCTCCCTGGAAAACTGGAGAGACAGGCAAATATAGACAATCACAGCTAAGGTGGAGCAGGAGCTACTGCTGGAACCTGGTAAGAATATTTGAAGGGTAACTGACTAATCGTTGCAGATTTAGCAAGGACTAACCTGAGAGATAAAAACTTCTGGAGGCCCAGCCTGAGGGGAAACTCCACACTTCCTTGAGTTTTACCTCCATAAGTCCCAACAGGTTCTCAGGGTGAAAGTCTAAGAAAAATCCCCTCTTGTCTCTGGCAGGAGGAGAGGCAAAGTAACCACTTTAAACTGCTCCCAGAGTACCCTGTTGTCATAAGTAAAGGCCTGCCCTCAAGGGAAACGATTTTACCAGTCTAAATGACCTGGGGTAAGGGAAATACAAGATTCTAGGTCCCTCTAGTCTTTGATGTGGGGATAAGAAATACCCGATTCCAGCTCTCTCTAGTCTTCCTGTCTCACCTAAAGAAATGGGGAGGGAAGCTGAGAAGCTCAGGCCCAGAGACAAAGGCTCACTAAAATACTGAGACCTAATGATAGGATTATCCCTCCAACCTTATCTCCCTCCCTTATCTTATCTCCATATATAGAGTTCCTGTATAATACAGGGGATTCCAGCTGAAAGAACTGCAAGCCTCAGACCCTATATAAAAGAGTCACCAGGGAAACCCAAAGGCAGTAAGGAAGATAAGAACAAGGACACTTGAGAAAATTTTACCCTCTGACAAAAAAGCTACACAACAACTAGATAAACAGGAAATCTTGCACTAAAGTTCTATTTACAATTGTTCTTCTTACTAATATATCATGTTGGGTTTTCAAAAAAAATTGTAAGGCCTGCTAAAATGTAAAAGAAAGACATTCAGAACCAGATTCACATATGGTAAATATTTTGGAATTATCAGACCAGGAATTTTATATAAATAACTATGATTAAAAAGGATAAAAATGACATCAGACGGGTCTCCAGAAAGCACGTAAGCAAAAAAGAGAGTGGGGTGAAATGTCTAAAGTATTGAAAGATAAAAACAACCAAACTAGAATTCTGTATCCAGCAAAATTACCCCTCAAAGTAAACAAGATGGTGGTGCAGGGGTTAAGAATCCCACATGCCACGGAGCAACTAAGCCCGTGTGCCACAACTGCAGAGCCTGCACTCTAGAGCCCACAAGCCACAACTACTGAGCCCATGCACCACAGCTACTAAAGCCCGTGTGCCTAGAGCCCATGCTCCACAACAAGAGAAGCCTCCGCAACAAGAGAAGCTGCCGCAACAAGAAGCCCACGCACCGCAACAAAGAGTAGCCCCTGCTAGCTGCAACTAGAGAAAGCTTGTGCACAGCGATGAAGACCCAATGTAGCCAAAAATAAATAAATAAATAAATTTACTTAAAAAAAAAAGTAAAGAAAGATCCAACTCTATGCTGTCTAAAAGAAACCCACTTTAAGTATAAAGACATAGATACATTAAAAGTAAAGGGATAAAGATATACCATGGAAACACTAATTAAAAGAGAACTGGAACAGCTATATTAATTTCAAACAAAACAACTTCAGAGTAAGAAACATCATATATACACATACACACATCCTATTTATAAGACCAACAATTTAATATCTTAGGAATAAATCTGATAACATATATAGACACTAAAAAGGAAATTCTGATATAAAATAGGACCTAAATAAATGGTATATCTACACCATGTTCAAGAAATAGGACTCCATATGTTGAAGATATCAATTCTCTACAAATTCAATGCAATTCTAATCAAAATCCTACACTTTTAAAATGAAATGACAAGATGATTATAAAAATCAAATAGAAGAGCTCCATGTTAGAGAGTTCACGTTAGAGAACAAACTGGGGATCTCCCCTGCTAGGCATCAAGACCTCATATAAAACTACGTATTAATAGTGTGTTATTGGCTAAGGTTATACCAATAGGTCAAAGATCAGAATAGAAAGCTCAGAAACATATCCACACATACATGAGAGTTGACATTACAGATCAAAAAACCAAAGAGTGAATTATTCAATATGTAGTGCTGAGACAAGGGATTATTTCTTAATGAATGAAGTGTGATTTTGGATACCTACTTCACATCTTACTAAAAAAAAAAATTACAGGTGAATTAATGGACAAAATATGGAAAAAAAGGTCTAAATCTTTTAGAAGAATATACAGAAGAACTTCATAAAAATATATTTGTAACCTTGGTAAACGTTAACATTAAATTTAAATGCTACAATAAGCAAAATATATGAAAACATATTTGACTATAAAGAAAAGCACTGATAAAATTAAGAACTCTATTCATTAAAAGACACCATCAAACAGTTAAAGCAGGCTTCCCTAGTGGCGCAGTGGCTGAGAGTCCGCCTGCCGATGCAGGGGACACGGGTTCGTGCCCCGGTGCGGGAAGATCCCACATGCCGCCGAGCGGCTGGGCCCATGAGCCATGGCTGCTGAGTGTGCGCGTCCGGAGCCTGTGCTCTGCAACGGGAGAGGCCACAACAGTGAGAGGCCCGCGTACCGCAAAAAAAAAAAAAAAAAAAAAAATTAAAGGAAAAGCCACAGATGAGAACATAAATGCACCACATACAGGCATACCTCAAAGATACTGTGGGCTTGGTTCCAGACGACCATAATAAAGCAAATATCACAATAAAGCGAGTCACACAAATTATTTGGTTTTCTAGTATATATGAAAGCTATGTTTATACTATACTGTAGTCTATTAAGTGTGCAATAGCATTATGTAGAAAAAAAAAGACCATACACATACCTTAATTAAAAATACTTTATTGTTAAAAAAAACTGCTAACCGGCACCTGAGCTTTCAGCAAGTCATAACCTTTTTGCTGGGGGGGAGTCTTGCCCCGATGCTGAGGGCTTGCTGACTGACCAGGCTCATAGTTGCAGAAGGTTGGGTGGCCCTGGCAACTCCTTAAAATAGGACAACAATGAAGACAGCCCCATCAATTGACACATCCTCTGATGAATGATTTCTCTGTAGCAGGCAACATTGTTTGATAGCATTTTACCCACAGCAGAATTTCTTTCAAAATTGGAGTTAATCCTCTCAAAACCTGCTGCTTGCTTTATCAACTAAGTTTAAGTAATATTCTAAATCCTCTGTTGTCATTTCAACAATCTTCACAGCATCGTCACCAGGAGTAGATTCCATCTGAAGAAACCACTCTCATTGCTCATCCATAGCAAGCAAATCCTTACCAGTCATTTAAAGTTTGACCATGAGATTGCAGCAGTTCCATCACATCTTCAGGCTCCACTTCTAATTTTGGTTCTCTTGCAATTTCCAACACATCTGCAGTTCCTTCCTGTCCTGAATTTTTGAACCTCTCAAAATCTTCCATGAGGGTTGGGCAATCAACTTCTTCTAAATTCCTGTTAATGTTGATATTTTGACTTCTTCCCATGAATCATGAATGTTCTTAATGACATCTAGAATGGTGAATCCTTTCCAGAAGGTTTTCAATTGACTTTGCTCAGATCCATCAGATAAATTGCTATCTATGGCAGCTATAGCCTTACTTATTTCTTTTTTTTTTTTTTTTTTTTTCTTTTTGCTGTATGCGGGCCTCTCACTGTTGTGGCCTCTCCCGTTGCGGAGCACAGGCTCCGGACGCGCAGGCCCAGCGGCCATGGCTCACAGGCCCAGCCGCTCCGCGGCATATGGGATCCTCCCAGACCGGGGCACGAACCCGTATCCCCTGCATCGGCAGGCGGACTCTCAACCACTGCGCCACCAGGGAGGCCCCTTACTTATTTCTTAAAGGATAAAACTTGAAAGTCAAAATGACTTGATCTGAGGGCAGCAGAATGGATGTTAGCAGGCATGAAAACAACATTAGTCTTGTTGTACATCTCCATCAGAGCTCTTGGGTAACCTGGTGCATTGTCAGTGAGCAGTAACATTTTGAAAGGAATCATTTTTCTGAGCAGTGGGTCTTAATAGTGGGCTTAAAATATTCAATAAACCATGCTGTAAACAGATGCACTGTCATACAGGCTTTATTGTTCCATTGATAGAGCATAGGCAGAATAGACTGAGCATCATTCTTAAAGGTCTTAAAATTTTCAAAATGGTAAATGAGCATTGGCTTCAACTTAAAGTCACCAGCTGCAGCATTAGCCCCAAACAAGAGACTCAGTCTGTACTTTGAAGCCACGCATTGACTTCTCCTCGCTAGCTATGAAAGTCTAGATGGCATCTTCTTCCAGTAGAAGGCTGTTTCATCTACATGGAAAATCTGTTGTTTGGTGTACCACATTCATAAATTATGTTAGTTACATCTTCTGGATAACTTCCTGCAGCTTCTACATCAGTACTTGCTGACTTCATCTTGCACTGTTATGTTCTACAGATGGCTTCTTTTCTTATAACTCATGAATCAAGAGCTGTTAGCTTCAAATTTTTCTTCTGCAGCTTCCTCACCTCTCTCAGTCTTCACAGAATTGAAGAGAGTTAGGACCTTGCTCTGGATGAGGCTTAAGTGAATATTGTGGCTGGTTTCATCTTCTATCAAGACCACTGTTCACTGGAGTAGCACTTTTAATTTCCTTCAAGTATTTTTTCTTTGCATTCACAGCTTGGCTGTTTGGCGCGAGAGGCCTAGCTTTTGGACTATCTCACGTTTTGACACATCTTCATCAATAATAAGCTTAATCATCTCTACCTTTTGATTTAAAGTGAGAGATGAGAAACTCTTTCACTTTAACACTTAGAGGCCACTGTAGGGTTATTAACTGGCCTAGTTTCAACACTGTTGTGTCTCAGGGAATAGGGAGGCTGAGGAAGAGGGAGAGAGATGGAACAGTCAGTTGGTGGAATGGTCAGAACATACATTTACAGATTAAGTTCACCATCTTATATGGGCATAGCTTGTGGTGCCCCCAAACGATTACAGCAGTAACATAAAAATCACTAATCACAGATTACCATAACAAATATAATAATAATGAAAAAGTTTGAAATACTGCAATTATTACCAAAATGTGACACAGAGACACAAAGTGAGCAAATGCTGTTGGGAAAATGGTGCCAACAGACTTGTTTGATGCATGGTTGCCACAAACCTTCAATTTGTAAAAAATGCAATATCTCTGAAGTGCAATAAAGCTAAGTGTGATAATTGAGGTATGCCTGTATAGCCAACAAAGGTTGTGTAAATGAATACATTTTTAAAAGTCCTCAAATCAGTAAGAAATCACGCAAAAAAACTGGCAAGAGATATGAACTAGTAATGTACAGAGAGGTAAGCAAATGGCAAAAAATATGAAAAGGCTCATAACTGTACTATAATCAGGAAGTTGAAAATTAGTATTATAGCAAAATACCATTCTACACCTTTCAGAACAATAATTTTTTTTAATTTGATAAGACCATGTGCTATCACATATGTGAACAAATGAGAACACTTATCCAATGATAGTAAAAAGATAAAGAGATAAGGCCACTTCTATGAAGAGACAATATAACAACATATACTAAGCTGATGATGTACAGATCCTATTTTCCAACAATGCCACTCCTGGGCACATAACTTAAAGAAACTCTCACATATTTTATAGTACCAGGCAGAAATTTAAGGATTCATGTGTATCTGTAAGGTTTTATTTAAAAAAAAAAAAGGAAGGAAGGAAGGGAGAAAGTTCTGAAGCAAATTTGCCAAAATACCATTCTTACATTTCTTAGCTGGCATAATGACAATGTCACAGTGGTGTCATCTAATAGTGAGCTTCTATCTCGACCTTGTCCAAAGCTTTCACCATCTTCAAAGAGAAAACTGAAAGGAGATTAAAAAAACAATTATTTTAATGAGCACAGAAATCTGATTTATTGTTTCTTGTAGAAAATTTATTCTAAATCATCAATCTCTTCAACAAAAGAAAAAAAGAAATTTTAGACTGAATGGGTTAATAAAAAAGTAACTGTCAGTTGAAATTTCTCCAAAAAATTTTCATTTTTAAATATATGTTGAGTTGGTATAAATACAGTATATAAATATAAAGCATTTTAGGAATACAAGAGTATGATTTATACTCTTTGCTCATGCAGGTGCAATGATTAAATTACTCTCCTGACAGTATGTAAATGTGTTCCTGAGGAAGTTTATATGAGTAAAAAATGATAAAGGGAACAAGAAAGAAAGATGCTAATGATGATAACTCCTCAGGAGAAAGAATACTGAATAATAAATGCATTTAGAATTTTAGAGAATTACTTTTGAGAATTTTTATATCCTTCAAACCATTTATTCTTATAATTTCCATCATCTTATTTCCTAATTTTCTACTTAATTCATTGTGTGAACAGTATAATTAAAGTAATATTTAAAAATCAGCTTAAGAGGGGAAAAAAGTAGAGAGCTAGTGGTATATTCAAATAGTTAACCTAAAATTTACATGTGAAGAAGAAAATGATCAGCAGATGAATTCTACAGTTACCTACAAAGATCAAATCTAGTTCTAAAATCTAAAATTAAAACTTTAAGGCAAGAGATTCAGGTTCTCTTCTTTATGAATAAATATGAAGAGCAATGGAACAGTGACAATTTTGGCCCTTAGGGTTGTATTGTTATTTAACTTCTAGATAATTTACAGGATGGTGTCCAAGACCTTATGTAGTTCTGCAGATTTTTCTCAACAGTGATTTAGCACCATGATGATCTTTAGCACAAGCAATAAGGTCACTGAGTACATTTTAAAATATCATTAGAAATAAAAAAAAAAAGTTCCTCATAATGGGCACACTAGCCTAGTTCATTAACTCTCTTAAACATTACTGTTCTTTCTGATTTCTATATTTTTTCTTTTATTGATCACCAACTATTGTGAGATGTTCCATAATATTAACTTTACTTCAAATAGATCATAAAACAAATTATTTATTAAAAAACCATATTTATTAAAATAATAAAAACACTGATGGGAACTCTGCAATTAGGAACTCCTGCCAAGAAAACAAGGTATTGACTCCCAATTGCTTTCATAATCACTTAGTTGGAATGTCTACCAAAAGAAAAATATATCAAATTAAAAAGAAGTTATTACTAGATTTTTCTCATTTCCAAGAGAAGTTTTCTTTCCTTACTTGGGGAGTGTGCAGATAGGTGGTTTGGATCGAATGATTTCCTTGTTCACAAGCTCTTTTTCCAAGTCACCTCCAGCTAAACACCAAAGGTAATACACTTCTTCAATAGATCTTTCTGCCAGGTAATCACTACTTATATCTATTAATGGAAAATTAAAAAGCTATCACACTTTCTGTTTTTATTAAAAGGCAACAGGCAATAATAGCTGACATTATAAAAAAGTAAAACCTGAAGAACATAATAAGATTCCCTTTAGAATAGTCATACTACACAGAGAGGACTTTGATCAAAGGGGCCTTGCTAGGTTGCTCCTTGTTTACCACACTGAGTTCATATTTTCTGTAATTATCTGTGGGTGATAACTCTTTCCTGGAACAGGTCTTCTATCTTCAATTCTTTTAAACAGTTAGGGGAAAGTCCAAAAGTTCTTTATGAGTCTTTTGGGCCTTGCTTATTTTTAGCTCAAAATAATCTGTGTGCCAGAGTAGCACTGCTTGGGGAGGCCTTCCTGGAACCCCATCGTTATGTATTCCTGCTATTGAAGGAGGTCATCAAAAAGACATGAAAGCCAGTTGATGTCAAGCTGGACCCTGGCAAATGGAGGCTCCCACCCCTTCCCCTGTCCTTGGAATGTGCGTTCAGCTTGCCTTCCCCACTCCCAGTAGCTGCTCCAAGAATACAGCCTTGAGATAGACATGTGGTGTTGAGACTGTCTGCATTGAATACACAACTGAACCCAACTAAGGCCTCTATATATAAAATTTTAAGATTATGGAGGGGAGGGGAGGAAATCTGCTCATTTGGTGGTAATCCAAGTCTAGCTTCATAAGCAAATTCTCTTGCTTATTTAAAAAAAAAAGAATAGTCATACTACAAAATGCAGAGAATTAAATGCAGATATACATATTGGTTGTGTATTCAGTTTCTTTGAGAAAAAAGTGTGATTTTTACCCTCTGTATCAGAGACATATGGGATATACATATGAGATATATCAAGCTCTGCAGGAAAGAAAGAAGGGCAGAAAAAAGCACTTGGGTAGGCAACCAACACACACTGTCCCATCTTTATGTCTTGAGGCAATTTCTGCCTCTTTTGAGAAGTCCTTCTTTATATCTCAGGGAGGTTTTGCTTCCACTGTACTACGTGCATACTAACCTTCATTTATAACAGTAATTGTGCGACTGAATGTCTGTCTGCCTCCCCATTTGGCAAAAATGATACTTGCAGATACAGTGTATGGAACATAGTAGAAACTCAATAAATATTTGATTGAACCAATGTTCAGTATTTCCTGCCACAACTTATGTCCTGATAATTTTTCAGTATAAAGGTAACATACTGGTGTCCCTAAAACACACATTCTGAGAGTTGTAATCTTCAGAGAGGAATTAAAAGAGAAAAGGTGATATTCTGTTACAAATATGCAATATAATGATATGGACTTCCTATCAATAATATGATTTTTTGAGATCATTTAAAATAAATTTTACAAAATATGATATACAAATATTGTTGTAGTAGAAATTCCATTAGAAATTAGAAGATCTGACTTTAGCATTAAGATTTGAGATGAAAATAAGACCTTGGTTTACATAATAAAAAAATTTTTGTTTGGTGCTACTTCCTTTCCTTGATTCTTAAATTTCTTGCTCCAAAGAAATTAAATTTAAAGGACTAAAATGTTAGGTTATATTTTAATCACTTCCAGAATTACTTCCATCCTTTGTTGTATTTATCATTACCTTTACACAGCTGACTGATATCCTCAGGCAGAGTTAAATCGGCACATCTCAGAGAAGAAGAAAACAGGCTGGTAGGTTTTGTAAAGGGAGTGTATAAAGGTGACACTTCACTGAACACATTGTCCTGCATTAATTCATCTGGGGTTGGCCTTAAGAAATATTTAAAATAGGGAACATGAATGAAAGTCATTAAAATTTTCCTAGAATAATGGCACACTTCAAGGGATAGTTAAAAGTCAAAATTACCTCATTAGCATAGAAAATAATAAAGTTCTCCTTATTAGAGTCTAGATATATACCTTTAAAAAGAGAATCAAGTGACTGGAAATAAATGCTGACTTTTTTACCTTTGTTGTGCTTTTTGTACTTTACGATCTATCAAAAATTATTACATATGAGCATCTGCATTTTTTACTTTTAGCTTGACCATCATATACCTGCTTTACTGAACACCTTAATTAAATAATAAAATTGTAAACTGATAATATCTTCTGATTTTCTTCCTACTTTCTTAGTTTATGTGGTATATTTACCCAAAACTATGCTTTTAATACCATTCCTCTCTTTAGGAAATGTTTTCCTAAAGACAAATTAGAATACATTATTTTCAAATATTATATACTTACTGAGTTTAGGGACAACTGGATGGCTAACAATGACATCATCAAATGAAAATAAATAATAAAACTTCTAAGAAATCCTTTTATATTATCAACAATTATTAACTTACCTCACCATTTATCTAAGTTCTTTTCTATAATACATTTGCCAATAAACTTTTGTTCTCATTTTTCTCATACCATTTGTATCTAGGCATATCTACATTCCACAGTTTAGCTGATTTTCTAATTGGAGGCTAGGAAATGAACTAGTAACTGCTTTTGGTATATGCCAGTTTTCTAAGCATGGTTAATTATTTTTTCTTCTTTTATTACCATACATTAAAGCCATAATTAACAATTATGATACCAATAGCAATCATGTATTACTATATATGTTAATATTCTTATTTAACCCATTAGTATTAAAAAATTAACTACTTATATGTTAAGATCTCAGTAATAATCCCAAACTCTTGATCAACCTTTTAGAAGGGTGGAAGGTGAGGCACTTCTTCAAAAGATCTATCACATTTTCAGGAAGCTCCTGGTAAACAGAGAGAGAAAAGAATTATTTTAAAAAATCCATTTAAAAATTTATATTACTTAAATGTTTGCTGCTTTACAATGTTTTGACTTTTTTTGAAAGTCTTTATTTGGACTTTAAAGAAATTCATATTAGTTTGTCACTCTGTGAAAAAGCAGATATCTAAACAGAAATAAACATAGCTTTAAATAGTTTGCTACTGAATCCCAAGTATGCAGAATAAATAAATTTTCAATAACAGATTAACGACAAACCTTTATAATGTCCAGACAACCATGCTCTTCAGCCAGAACTATTATAGTGTCATCTATGCAGTCTATAAAACAGAAAAATTATATGAATTAAAGCTGCTTTTCTAACTTAGACTAAATGGGAATTGAACTCTAATAAAATTTTTTTTTAATTGTGTAATGCAGCTTTAGAACTTGGAATATTAAAAAGCTTGAGACTTTTTCAACTTTCCTTACATGCTTTGATAAAAATAAAGACTTCAAACACTAAGTATTAATTGTATCATAGATACTGAAAGCACCTTAAATAGTGAGTTAAATCAGTAATTCAAGGAGGTAAAGATTCTCTCCTCTCTTCCCCCCTCTCTCTATATATGTATATATACATATTACTATTTAAAAAGGCTTCAGTACATTTTTACGATTATAAGACTAATTTATTTTTATTAAATACAATTTGGAGAATGTACACACGTTTCTCTGGGATTTAAAGTATAAGTTCTACAAACATATGGACAGCAAGGGGGGAAAGCAGCGGAGGGTGGGGTTGGTGGTGTGATGAATTGGGGGATTGGGATTGACATGTATACACTGATGGGTATAAAATGGATGACTAATAAGAACCTGCTGTATAAAAAAATAAATAAAATAAAATCTAAAAAAAAGTATAAGTTCTAATCTATAGACAACATTTATAGATCTCTAAGACTCCTTAATAGCTATATTATCAATCTTTGATATTAAAGTGGTAAATATTATAAAATTTTATGCAATTTTACTTACAATTCATTATTATTTAATATTTACTAATATTATTCTATACAAATCCTTATTTGTAGACCCTATTAACCTGGACACCAATCTGTCACTCTTTTACTCAAAGTGCTCTATCACTGTTTTTCTCTCCTTTTTTACCACACGTGCTTAAATTATTCCACTCTAAAGTGGATTACACAAATTTTTATAAATGTGAATGAAAAATATTTGGGTTATATACATGTAAAATACATGAGCTTGTTATAAGGAAAAATAAACATTCTTCCTCAGTCATTATTCACACACGATTCACCAAGGAGAAAGCTCAAAAGTTACAATACATTGCCTGAAGGCAACTGCGACAGTGAAGTACAATTTTATAATCTCATATTTTGATTTCACAAGTTAGTTTACTTGGCTAGATCATGCTAAGATTATATCCATGTACATTATAATTCCTTAGTGAATGAGGAAAGCTGTCCTATAATACTTCAAAGGCACTTCTTAAACTGTCCTGTTAATGCTTACCACTGATCATTAGAAAATTAAAGAAAGTGAGGATATTTCAGTGTATCCACTATTTTGAAGAACATGTTCTCAATATGCATAATTACTGTCACTAAAGATTATATTTATAGTTGAAAGATAAAATCAATTGTGAGACACTTACCCAGTGTAAGCAAAAATTTTAGTCTTTCAGAAATATCCAAACTCTGAAATAGTTTTCTTCCCTAAATAAAATGAGAAAAGAAATTCTTGTTAACATTTACATCATTCTTCCCAGGGAGGTCTTGCTTTTTCAGCACTGAAAATGATTTTATCAGTTACCTCTATTTCTCTTCAGAGGTTTTATTAGATCTTTTGAGTTGGCTCCACTAAAGAAAAATCATTGGTGATGTAACATTTTTTACAATTTGCATAATATTTAACACTTAAGCATTTCATATATCTAAGGATCATTACATTTTAGTTTGATCTCAAGCATTCTTCATTTTTGAGACCTACATATACCTGATTGTCTAGAGGGAACTCCAGGAGTCTTATTTGATTAAAAGACCAAGATGCCATATTACCCTTTCATCTACCCAATTAATTCTTACTTATATGGCATGATCCAGGTAGTCTGTTATCTCCATTAAGAAACATTCCATGACACTTCTTCCTCTTCCCAAAGTGACTTAAGACAACGATTTTTGTGTTCCCATAGCATCTGGTATATTTCTTTATAAGACACATACATTGTATTTTAGTTGTTTCCTTATTAGCTGGCTTCAGGGGCTCCTTGGAATGGAGTCTTGAATCAAACACTTACAACTTTAATGATCATGTGCTGAGCGACTACCGAGTGCCAAGTTGGACTTTCTACCACCAATTATATAACTTGGGCAAATTACTTAACTACCTTAAGCCTCACTTTTCTCATTTATAAATTGGAATATTAACTATACATGCCACACAGGGTGCAGTGAAGGTTATATGATGTATAAAAAAGTGCTTAGCATTTTCTGAATAAAGAAAATGCTTCATAAATGTTGGCTATCATTATGTTTCTCTTATTATTAACAAATTAAACTTATATGATCATTTAAATAGACTTAGAAGGAAAAGGCTTAAGAAGATAGCTTGGTCTTTATATAGAGAAAAAGAGGCTCTGATTTTCTGTTTTTTTAATAGAGAGGAAAAAAATCTCTTGAAGACTTATGAAATTAGAACTACAGGTGGAGAGATCACTGAAAACAAGTTGCCATTCCTCTCTCTCTTCTCAATCACTTACACTACTATCAATATTAATCTTCTAGACCTAAATGTAAGGCCAGATACTATAAAACTCGTAGAGGAAAACACAGGCAGAACACTCTCTGACATAAATCGAAGCAAGATCCTTTTTGACCCACCTCCTAGAGGAATGGAAATAAAAATAAAAATAAACAAATGGGACCTAATGAAACTTAAAAGCTTTTGCACAGCAAAGGAAACCATAAACAAGACAAAAAGACAACCCTCAGAATGGGAGAGAATATTTGCAAATGAAGCAACTGAGAAAGGATTAATCTCCAAAATTTACAAGCAGCTCATGCAGCTCAATATCAAAAACACAAACAACCCAATCCAAAAATGGGCAGAAGACCTAAATAGACGTTTCTCCAAAGAAGATATACAGATTGCCAACAAACACATGAAAGGATGCTCAACATCACTAATCATTAGAGAAATGCAATTCAACATTACAATGATGTATCACCTCATACCAGTCAGAATGGGCATCATCAAAAAATCTGCAAACAATAAATGCTGGAGAGGGTGTGGAGACAAGGGAACCCTCTTGAACTGTTGGTGGGAATGTAAATTGATACAGCCACTATGGAGAACAGTATAGAGGTTCCTTAAAAAACTAAAAATAGAACTACCGTACGACCCAGCAAGCGCACTACTGGGAATATACTCTGAGAAAACCATAATTCAAAAAGTCATGTACCACAATGTTCATTGCAGCTCTATTTACAGTAACCAGGACATGGTAGCAACTTAAGTGTCCATCAACAGATGAATGGATAAAGAAGACGTGGCACATATATACAATGGCATATTACCCAGCCATAAAATGAAATGAAATTGAGTTATTTGTAGTGAGGTGGATGGACCTAGATTCTGACATAGAGAGTGAAGTAAGTCAGAAAGAGAAAAAGAAATACTGTATGCTAACACATACATATGGATTCTAAAAAGAAAAAAAAATGGTTATGAAGAACCTAGGGGCAGGACAGGAACAAAGACGCAGACGTAGAGAATGGACCTGAGGACACGGGGAGGGGGAAGGGTAAGCTGGGACGAAGTAAGAGAGTGGACTTATATATACTATCAAATGTAAAACAGATAGCTAGTGGGAAGCAGCCAAATAGCACAGGGAGATCAGCTCAGTGCTTTGTGACCACCTAGAGGGGTGGGATAGGGAGGGTGGGAGGCAGCCGCAAGAGGGAGGGGATATAGGGATATATGTATACGTATAGCCAATTCACTTTGTTATAAAGCAGAAACTAACACACCATTGTAAAGCAATTATACTCCAATAAAGATGTTAAAAAAAATCTCTTGGAAGACAGGACAACAGATGAATAATAAAAATGTGTGCCTCTAAAGACCTTATTGTCCATGTAGACAAACATGAGAAATGCTAAAATAGAAAAGGAGAGAAAAGAAGACAGGAACTAACCCTGGCAGGTATTTGGAGGGAGGATCGACAAAATATTAGTTGTCTCTCCAAATCCATCCTGATCTTCTTTCTTAATATTTAGGCATTTGTATTCTGTTGAACCTACATGTGGCCACATGAGTAAAGTGCCACTAGTGAAAAAAACAGAGGTGATATCTGCAACTTTTACATCATCTTTTTAAAGACAGTTACCATGAATTCACTCCTCTCCTTTCCTTATGGCTAAAAAAGAGGATAAAGAGAGCATCTTTGGAAATCAGGTGGTGAGAATGGTGGAGCCATTCCTGATAGCCTAAGTTTTTGCATGATGCTGTGGAACAGAGCCCACCCTAACTTTCTGTGGACTGTTACATGAGGGTGAAAAACATCTGTGTTCTTTAAGCTACTGCAGTTTTAATTCCTTTGTTTTTAATAGCTGTATAGTCTTTATTACCCTAATAAATATAGAGGATATTTCGGGAAGGCCTCATAAAAAGCCAACTCAGTTACAAAGTCAGTCTTATAGGAGACAGAATAAGAGAGGAGAAGGGATTTAAGGAAGAAAGAATACCACAGAAGGGAGAGAGAGCATAAACATACCAAAGCATGTAAGCAGTTTTAGTGTAAATGTTTCTAAATATGCTTAATTTTTTACACTTAGTACAGTGTAAATTTTTAATACTTAATAAAAGCGTCAATATTTCTAGATATACCAAAATAATATACTAATAAATTGTCAAACAGGATTTTTAAAAAAGTCAAAGTGAGATTTATTTCCCTGTTATCTAGTCAATTTGCAAAGCAAAAACATGCTATTGATATTACTAAATAGCCTTCGCATCCAAAAATACTTTTCTAAGAAACACACAATTTATTTTTATGAGTTTACTATTTCTTTATACATACCATACAAAGCTCAAATAAAATGATTCCAAGAGACCAGACATCTGATTTGGGGCCAGAAGGCAATGGTTTCTCACTTGGCACATGATCATTGGTTTTGAAAATTCCTTGCGCAATTACCTCAGGTGCCAAGTATGATGGATACCTAAAATGGTATATTTTAGAAATGAATAATTACTATGAGCTAGAAAGGGGGAAAGAAGTATGTAGTGGTACGTCTTTACTATCAGTACAGTATGACCTATGTAAAAGCTCAATGCAATTAAATGAACAACTCTTTCTAGGAAGCATTCTAAACTAACCATAATACAGGCTTTTATGTCTAGGAATCAAGAGCAAATACATGAGTCTCAAATAATTTAAAACCTATTGTGTCTCTGCAATATTAGTTCCTTTCTTTGCTTTCCTCTGTGTTAACAAATTGACTTCTTGCAGCTTTCTAGGTTTCCAGGCGTTTCTCCTTCTTCCTTACTGCCTATCTTCTCTTTATACTTAACTCTTATTTAAAGCATATATTACCTTTGAAAATAGTATTTATTCTTTTGAACAGTAGCAATGTCAAAATCTGTAAAAATATATAAATTGAAAGGTAAGACTCTCTCCCATCTCTGTACTCCAGTCGCCCACACATATGTATGTATAAATAAACTTTATCACCCATCATCATTGCCCCATAGGGAAGCATACTATATGCACTATTCTGTACCCTTTTTCACTCAAAATATACTTTAGAGATCATTCTAAAAAAATAAGTATAGATTTGCCTCATTCTTTTTGAAAACTGCCAATAATTTCATTGTATTGATGCATTTAATTTACTTGATGCAACTCTGAAGAAGGATATGTTGGAAGTTCTACTCTTTTGCTATTACAAACAATGCTGACATGGATATGTTACAAATATTCCCTTTCCCATGAATGTGTATGTGTAGATGAAAGACAAATTCCTAGACATGGCACTACAAAGTCATAAGGTAGATGCATTTTAAATTTTGATACATGTTGCCAAGTTGCCCTTTCAGGTTATGGCAATTTATTTTCTCATAAGCAATATGAGTGCCTACTTCCCCTTACCTTCACCAACACAAGTTTTTTGAAAATTGCTTTAGTAAATACAAAAGACAGAATATTAAATGAATAAGGTATAAAGAATAAAGTTTAAAAGAATACCCATGTACCTATCAAGAAGTTTAAGTAAAGAATATGAAATTATCACTAAAGGTCCCTCTCTGCTTCTCCCTAATTATACCTCCCTGGTATCCCCCAAAAGGAACAGACAACTGGAATTTTTGTGTTTATAATTCTCTTCCATTTTTTTATAGCTTTACCATATGTTTGCAACCCTAAGAAGTATATTGTTTAGTCAAGCATATTTCTGAACTTTATAGTATTGGAATCATGCTGATGGTATTCCTTTTTTTTTTTTTTTTTTTTTTTTTGTTTGTTTGTTTGTTTTTTTGCGGTATGCGGGCCTCTCACTGTTGTGGCCTCTCCCGTTGCGGAGCACAGGCTCCGGATGCGCAGGCCCGGCGGCCATGGCTCACGGGCCCAGCCGCTCCGCGGCACATGGGATCCTCCCAGACCGGGGCACGAACCCGTATCCCCTGCATCGGCAGGCGGACTCTCAACCACTGCGCCACCAGGGAGGCCTGGTATTCCTTTTTGATTTGCTTTTTTAATCAACGTTATTTAAAAGAGCCATCCATATAGTTGCATGTAGATTTAAGTCATTAATTTTTACTTCTATTTTATGAATATATCATAATTTATTCATTCTAATGTCAATGGGCATTTAAGTTATTTCTTGTCTTTTTATATTATAAACAATGTTGCTAGAAATACTATGTGTACATCTGCAAAAGTTTCCCCAAGGGTATAATAAACCTAGGATTGAATTTCTAGGCCATAAGACGTGCACTTTCAACTTTATAATATCATGCCAAATGTTTTTTGAAAGGGATTGTATCAATTTATACTCCCACGAGCAGTGTACAACAGATCCTACTGCTTACTTCTCCAACACTTGTTAGACAGCAGTGACAGACTTTCTAATGTTTGGCCATCTGGTGGGTGAGACCTACACACCGTTGTAGTTTTAATTTGTATTTCCTTGATAACTAAAGAGGCACATTTTCATACACATAAATTTGTACTATGATGTCATTTTACCCTAAGGTGATCATATTGATCTTCTAAATGAATGTGTGAAATCTCTGGAGACAAGTGAAGTCTAGTAGAAAAGCAATGAACTTAATATTATAATACCTGTATTCTAACTTCAGTCTTATCACATATTCTATATATGATTTGGGTTTCTTAATCTATAAAATAGGAATAATAATGCCTACCTCACAAAACTGTTATAAATATTAGTGAATACATAAAGAAGTATTATAAAAATGAAAAATATGACACATATGCAATGTCTTAGCTTTGTCATCATTAGCATGATACATCCAAAAGGTAAACTGTTCATTTTTAATCCTGATTTCCAGCACATCTAACCCCAAAATAACTTCATGGGTAGTGAAAAGTCAAGCAATACTACGGGTAAATTGTTATATCTAAAACTTCTGATTGGTGATCTCTGGAAGTATAGAGGTGACTTTTGCTCCCAAAATTCTAATTTCCTTTCTATCAAGGACTTGTTAATTAATAAAAATAATAAAACTTAGGATTTTTTAATGTAAATTATCTCCTTTCAACAAGTGTCTCTTCTTTAGCATAGCATTTTAACACTCTTACCGGAACTCTGCCGTGAGTATGACTGGTGAGATAAATGTAAGTGGCTTTCACCATCTGTCTGATGCTTTAACAAGGTATTAAGCTACTGGCCAAATAAAACGAATGTCCAATTTCTAACTCTTTACAATATTTTGAAACAGATGTTAACATTTTACTTTGTTGTTCTTTAATATTTGTCTTTTGAATCAACTGCAAGCTTCTTCTGGTGTAAATATTTTCTTTCATGACTTAGCTGTTTGATCACTTTATTTTTCCTGGCTAATGTTTCACATTTTGCTCTTTGATACTTTCTGGTCAGACCTTTTGGGTCAAAGACTTCAAAGTAAGCCAAACCAAATGGCACATGAGACCAATTCTATCCAAGCATTTTAAATTCAAACACAACTCTTCAAAATCCTTGATGTGCTTTAAGAAAAATCACTTCCTTTCTTCTATTCATCACTATAACCTAAAGAACCTTTAGTAAAAGGCAAAAAATTAAAGTAATTTTTGTTTGTATTGTTTTTGGAGTTCTCTCTCATACAAATTTAGACAAAATGAAGAAACACATTTACTACAGCTGCCTAAAAGCTATTTTAAAAGGCAATTATTACATATGATGAAGATACCAGAGCTTTATTATGAACTTAATTTTATTATTTCAAAAGGTTGTTTTTAAAACAAATAGAGCGTAGGCTATTTTTATAAAATATTGTTTTTGTGCTTATGAAAACAATTGTTTGTTGCCTACAACCACAAGTTTTGGTATGTAAAACTATAAGACTATGAATTTATGCACATTAATAAGTAGGCCATCAAAACAGAAAATTTCCCATTAAACAATGAGCTTCTTGAAGAATGGGAACCTATCTTATCCATGTTTGTATATCCAGCAGCCATAAGAAAATGTATTTGATAAATATTTTCTTAATAAGTAAAGGAAGGAATGACTAAACAATTTATTTTAAGATTATTAGCTATGGCCAAGCTAATGAAAATTTTAAGTGACAAAACTATAAGCTAACTTACAAAGATAAAAGGTAATTTATAAATGAGATCTTTTTCTAAAAACATCTAATTAAGTTTTTAGGCAATGTTTTCCTGCAGAAACATACTCCATGACTCCAAACCATAATTCCCAATAATGGAGTGACAGAACTGACTCTAGGGGGCTCAAAGAGCAAAACACAAATCGATACTATTAAACAGAATCTCACAGCAATTAAGAAACATGCTTAAGGTCTCTAGAAAACTGTATTATAACATTTTAACTTGCTGGTTTTGATAATTGTTTTGTGGTTATGTAAGAAAATTCCTTACTTTAGGAAATACAAACTGAAGTATTGAGGGGTAAAAGACCATTATATACACTAATAATTCTTAAATAATTCAGAAAAAAATTATATTATACACAAATACACATATATGTGTAAGATAAAAGAAAGAGAGAAAAAAATGTAGTGAAATGTTAACATTTGGGAAGTCTGAGTTAAGGCTACACAGGACATTTTTGTACTATTTTGTAACTTCTATGTATCTAAAATAATGTCAAAATTAAACACTTATAAAAGAATTATATTATTAACATGTTTAAAAAGCAACCAAACAATAAATATAATACAAACATCTATATCAAAGCATTCAATTGAGTCCAGGATGAAATTAACTTTCATTCCTTTTTTGGAGGTTAACATAAATCTGGAATTCCATATCAGAACCTCTCCAAACTTAAACACAGACTTTCAGTTAGAGAATCCACCCCATTCCCTCTGAGAGCTACAGTGACTCGACTTGAAGCTTAACGTACAATTACATTTTAAAGAACAGGGAATTAAACATAGAAATATTAGAAGATAATATGACAGTGATTTTTCTGTCTTTTGAGGAATATACATTATCATTAAGTGAGAATCTTGTCAGCCTTCTTGCCTTAAATTTACCTAATTCTGAATGAAATAAAATTAATTTTAGTAAGCATTATAAAATGAAGAAAGTCAATAATCTGCTAGCCTCACTACCAATTCAATGAAAGATCAACATCAGGGACCTTCTGTATGCTGGGAAAAACTCATTGTCTACTCTTAGAAGTATATGGAAATTTAAGATTTTTTTTTTTTTTTTTTTTTTTTTTGCTATACGCGGGCCTTTCAGTGTTGTGGCCCCTCCCGTTGCAGAGCACAGGCTCCGTACGCGCAGGCTCAGCAGCCATGGCTCACGGGCCCAGCCGCTCCGCGGCATGTGGTATCTTCCCAGACCGGGGCACGAACCCGCGTCCCCCGCATCGGCAGGCGGACTCTCAACCACTGCGCCACCAGGGAAGCCCTAAGATATTTTTAATTTTAAAAAGGTAGTTTTATGTCAAAAATAATAAATTAACAATACACACACTTCATTAAAGATTAGAAAGTTTAAGCCGGAACTCAGAAAAAGAAAATTCTTACCCAATTGGGAAATCAACATCATCACCATATGCTGTCATGTGATAAAGTCCAAATTTAGCCAATTTAACATGTCCCTACAATAATAAAGGGAGAAAAAAATCATTATAAAATGTTTTAATATCACTGACAGGGAAAATTATGATTATACATTTTATAAGTAAGGACACTATCATATAGTCAGATACATTAAGAAAATATTATATTTTAATTTGCCATAATTTTATTAAAAACTATTTGTCAGTGTTTGAAGTCTGCTTTATATTCATTACAAACATATATACACACGCACATATTTTATATATATATATATATCAAAATGACAACATTTAAAAATGTTTGCTGCTTATATTTTCTGGGCTTCTCTAAATAGAAAAAATGTTCTTAGTTGTCTTGAATCCTCAATTAGAATACATTGTGGTAATCTTCACAAAAGAAAATTTTTTCAGGGAGTTGCAAGTCCATTCATAATGTTATAATTTAAACTTGACATGGACGTTTTTAACTTGGAAAGGTCAGTTCACAAATCAAGATATTAGTGAATCTGCTTGATTCCCAACAATTTTTTATACTGTTTGAGAATAAGCATAATTATCACAAAAGCAAGATTCTTAAAAGGCAAAACAAATTTTATAAGTCCCTTAAGTTTTTCCCCCTTTAGATGTTTGACTTTAAAAAAACATAAGTCAATTTAAAAGTTGTTTTCTTTTTCTCAAGAACTCTATTTCCCAGAATTACAAAACATTTATATTTTAAAACAATTCAGACAGTTAGATACTCTACTACCATAAGTATGAAATTAATGAGCACCATTTTATCTTTATTTTTAATATCATAGGGTATATATACTGAAAGTCTAGAAGAAAGAGAAAAAGAATAATCCTACTAATACAAAAAATAATTCCCCAGAAAAAGTTTCCTCAAAACTATTTTATATGTTTATGAAAAAGAATGAAATTATGATTATTCCTGAAAAAAATACCACCTTGCTACCCATAATTCTCTTAGAGGTTGACTAGCTTCTTAGAAATCCCCCATAAGATTTCCAAGTAGAGAATCAGCACTCCAATTAAAAAAAGAAGCTAGGTATGAACAGCTGGTAAACAATGAAAATAAATGAGGAATAAAGTGAAAAGAGGAAGCAGGAAAGAAGAATAAAGTGGAGAAAACACAGTTCAGTTGTGCTATGAGAAAAATATTCTATGTAAATAGTCAGAGAATCTTTCTTAAGATGAAAGCAAATTCAGAGAAGGAGTGGATTGGGAAGCCACAATGTGTATCTTTTAGAAAATGAATGGAAGGAAAAACAAAACATGAAGTTAGAAAATGGGTCTGGGGAAAAAAGAATAATGCATGTGAAAGACACACGGATTCATATAATTTAGAGATACTTTTTTTTTAAACAACCACAAGTACATTACATTCATATAATCTTTTCATTATGAATACTCTTAAGACATATTCTAATTCTACAGTCCCTCTAATTAACTGAGTGGGCCTTATTTCAGTAGCTTCCAACGTGAAATAAAAAGCAAATATTTAATATACTATTTGTTGATTACCTTTCGATCCAAAAGGATATTATGAGGAGACAGTGCCCGGTGTACTATGCCATGTTTGTTCATATACTGCAAGCCCTGAAGTATCTCAAATGCTATGCACAAAACCTTTGAATATCTACAAAGAAAACAAAAGAGTCACAGATCAATAGGTCAATTACAAAGCAGATATAGAACTTGTTTTAAGAAATAAAATGAGGTTCAGTGATAAAATTCAAAGATATATATATATATATATATATATACTTTTTTTTTGGCCACGTGCCTTGTGAGATTATAGTTCCCCGAACAGGGATTGAACCCAGACCTTCAGCAGTGAAAGTGCAGAGTCCTAACCACTGGACCACCAGGGAATTCCCCAAAGAGCTATATTTTTAATGTACCTCCTCTATTCAGAGAAAATAAACTCTACACGTTTTCTAAACTATCTATTTCAACATATTTTTGATTTTCCGCTTACAACAGAATTGATCTGACAAAGAACGTACAGTTTTCTAAAGGCTACTCCAATTGAAGTATTATTCTTCCACGAAAGTAGTTTAATATTGGTGGTATACAAATGACCTTGAGCTTCAGCAGGCTGGACTTTGCCAAATTATCAGGACACTTTCAGATATATGGCAGAACTAAGTCAATGAAAACCACATATATTGCTCAAGACAAAACACCTATGTCCCTGAAAAATAGCTATATTTTATAGCAGATAGACATGAGCTTACTTTCCAGATCAATCCACAAAGCAACCTCCAGTAATTTATCAAACATTTCTTTCTTATCCTATTCTCTCTTAAGCCAGCTTCCACAGGGATGCCCAGTTTCTTGTCTTGTTCTCTCTCTCTTCCTCTCCCTCTCCTTTTTTTTTTTTTTTTAAATAAAACATCATTCATATAGGAAGTTAGGAAGAATATACAGAAAAGTAGGGGAGAATAATTCAAACCCAATCCCCAAACCACTAATATTAACATTTGGGTATAGATCTCTTTTCTTCCCCCCCCTTTTTTTTTTACACTTTAAATCAGACTTTAAAAAACTAAATAAATATGAGGGTAACAACTAAATTAATTTTTTAAAAGGTGTAAGTAACAAGCTAATAATAGAGATACAATGAAATTATATAAAAAAAAAGTCAACCTAAAAGCAGGGCAAATAAAAGGAAAAGCGAACAAAGAACAAATGGAACAATTAGAAAACAATTAACTTTTTTTTTTTTTTTTTTTTTTTGTGGTACGCGGGCTTCTCACTGTTGTGGCCTCTCCCGCTGTGGAGCACAGGCTCCAGACGCGCAGGCTCAGAGGCCATGGCTCATGGGACTAGCCGCTCCGCGGCATGTGGGATCTTCCTGGACGGGGGCACGAACCCATGTCCCCTGCATCGGCAGGCGGACTCTCAACCACTGCGCCACCAGGGAAGCCCAATTAACAGATTTTAATTCAGATATATCAACCATTACATTAAATGTAACTGCTCCAAACTCACCAATTCAGACTTGATTATATTCAGGTTACAAGGAACCCACATTAAATAAAAAGTGTTAAGTTAAAAGATCACTGATTGTCATGGGCTTGGGTGGAGGGAATGGGTTGATACAAAGGAGTATGAGAAAATTTTACATGATGGAATTGTTCTATTTTTAATTTTGATGATGGTTATAGGACTGAGTTGGTCAAACTGATTTAACTGCACACTAAAAAGGGTAAATTTTAAGGTATGTAAATTAATCGCAATAAACTTGACATAAAAAGTAGGCCAAATACAATTAAAAAAAAGAATAATTGCACTATGACTCCCTCCTCTAAATTAAAACCATAAGAAAGAACAAGAGATGAAAAGTTAAAATCTCTCTCTCTTCTCATCCTAGTCTGACTTTCCAGAAGTAACCATCTTTAGCAGTTTGTGTTTTCAACTCTTCTGGTGGTTAGACTTTTACATAATTATAATTAACTCTTCACTATGCAAGATGATATAATTAACATACTACCCCATTTTCCTTTCCTAACTCCTGATTTTTTAAATTAATTAGTTTATTTACTTATTTTTGGCTGTGTTGGGTCTTTGTTGCTGTGCGCGGGCTTTCTCTAGTTGCGGTGAGTGGGGGCTACTCTTCGTTGTGGTGCGCAGGCTTCTCATTGTGGTGGCTTCTCTTGTTGCAGAGCACTACTCTAGGCGCGCGGCCTACAGTAGTTGTGACATGCAGGCTCAGTAATTGTGGCTCACGGGCTCTAGAGCGCAGGCTCAGTAGTTGTGGTGCATGGGCTTAGTTGCTCTGCAGCATGTGGCATCTTCCTGGACCAGGGCTGGAACCCATGTCCTCTGCATTGGCAGGTGGATTCTTAACCACTGTGCCACCAAGGAAGTCTCTTTTTTAATTTATTGTTTATATTATTTTACATTATCAAATTTTATAAGACAGATAAAAGATACCTTTGCTCCTTTCTTGAAGGCTAAACAGATAAACAAGTAAATATATAACATGATATATAGCGATTAAGTGCTAAGGAGAAAAAGTAGAGAAGAGAAGAGAGAATGAGGGTTGCTATTTTATATATACAGTGTGATCAAGGAAGGCTTCACTGACCTGACATTTGTGCCAAAATCTAAAGGAAATGAAAAAGACATGCAGCTCCCTGGGAAATGTGTAATTCAGGCAGAGGGCACAGTAAGCAAGTCTTAACTGGAAGAATGCATAGCAGTTCAAAAAAAGAAAAACAAACAAAAAAAAAAACCCACCAAAAAACGCAATGAAGCAGTATGCAGTAGAATGAGCAAAGGGTGAGGCTGGGAGGAGATGAGGGCAGAGAGGTAGCAAGTCAGAGGGATAGATCATGTGAGGCCATTTAGGCCTTGGCTTTTACTCTAAGACAGATGGGAAGTGTTTTGGTACACTGCTGCACTATGTATAGTAAAAATTTACCATGGAACTAAGCAGAGAAAGAAATAAAAACCTAAGCCACTTAACCCCTAGCTCTCCAGAGAAAATATCTCAGTCATCAGGATTTAATGGATACTATAATTTTATAATTATAACTCTATTCATGAATGTTATTATCAGCTACTATCATTTTTTATACCTCATATGATTCTTTTTGTGTTTCCTTTTTATTTAGCTAGAATATAGTCATGAGAAAATTTTTCATAAGGGTGGCATGAGTAGATATTTTAAAGCATAGCATGTCTTAAAATGTCTTATTATTGTCTCTAAACTTAGAATTTCTCCATTGCCTTTGAGTGTTCTTTATTAATGGTGAGAAAATATCAGTCTGATTCTAATTTTGTTGTAGATACCATGTTATTCCTCTGTGGAAGCTTTCAGGATTCTTTTATACTTTACTCTTAGACTTATATTCCTATGAGCATGGCCTATTATTTAATTTCCAAGATCTCTTTTCTGGTCTCCAGTTGTTCCTTTTCAATACATCCTGTTCTTTGGCTATGGATACATTATTCTTTTGAGTCTCTCTGAGGATAGTTATTAGAATTCTTTTAATTTAGGGGGAAAAAAGTATGTTATCTTCATTTCCTCTGGGGTAAGTTTTTTTAATTTTTTTTTTTCCTCCCTTGACTCTTTCTCTCAAACTATTTCTTCCCTCATATATCTGGTACTTCCTGGTTGTCAGCCATATTTTAAAATAAAGCAATAAGTTGATATTCCCCATGAAGTATATAAAAAAACAATAAAAGTTACTATTTATAAAGAATTCTTATTAAACTGATCTATAAACTATTCTACTTTATCAAATAGTTTCTCCCATATTAAAGTGCCACAACAGCCAGTAGTAAGCAAATAAGATGAGATGAGAACAATTAAGAATTAATGGTTTTCATTAACATCTGCAAAAAAATAAACCAACTATGTAAAAGGAAAAGATTCCAAACTTTAAAACAACTACAATTACATTGATAACTATGTGCACATGAAAGAATGCAAACCCCTCCCCTCTTAAAAACAAAGAAAAACTTTCCTTGAGATTGATTAACAAATAAAACATAAGAACCTAGTTTTCTGAGGTCATTTGCTGAGTCAACTTTAAGGTAGTAATATCTCTTGTCCTTGTTCTTCTCTCTGTATCTCTATTTCTGTTTCTGTCTCTCTCTCTCACACACACACTCTCTCTCTCACACACACACACACACACACTTCACAAAATCTTAAAAGTTGATGCCATATTCAACTGTGACACTAGAGGACCTCAGCTGCACACTATTTCAATACAGATGTCTTTCTCGTGAAATTAAAACCAAATCTTTAAAGTGACTTTTTCATAAAACCAGTTCTGAAACAACTGAAAACAGAAGACTGCATCTTCTACTTTCTCGACCTGCTTTTGTTAGCTGATTTTAAGATATAATTGGAAAACACCTGCATGTCAAAAAGCACATTCATGCTATTATTGAGCTGATGAGCATTTACATTGAAAAAATTTTTAAAAATATGAACATATAAAGCTGAGCTCATGACACATCTTCTTAGCTATTACTTGAGATTATATATGTATTACAGTTAATGAACTCAGTATTCTTCAGTTTAAATCAGACAGGAAATCAGATTTGCTTTTCTGCCCATTTGTGCTCTTAGGATTTAATTTTTAAATTTATTTTAAAATATAGGTATAAAGGAGAAGAAAAAGCTAATGCTATTTTCTATAACGGGAAAAAGAAATCAGTATTTGTGGAATTTTGTATACTTTTTTGTTTTTAACTGCTTGGTACTATGTTTTTAGGCCTCTGCATTTTTAGGCTCCATGGAAGAAAAATTGATCTCCACAATCAAAAAGCCTACAGCATAGTTGAAAACACAGATTTATAAACCGACAATTTTAATACAGTTGAATTCAATAGAATTTTGATACAATTATAATTCAATAATTAAGTTAGGAGATGATAATCATCTTTTTTCTCTGTCTTGAGAGTAAAAGAAAACATGAGAATTTATTTATTACATTGGTGAGAACAAAGCAGACCTACAAAAATCATAAATCTTGGAAAGTAATAAGATTAATAACTAAAAGAGAAAAAAACATGACTACCACCACCACCACCACCAAGAACAAATGTCGATAATTTCTAGGCATGACTCAACTTGGCTGTATTTGGATATTAAATATGGCTTAATGAATTTCAAATCTATTAATTTAGTACAATACCAAGTATGTTTTCTTTATCCCTTTCCAGATGTATTTCAAAGGAAATTTATACTGTGTGCTTCTGATTCAATCATCTGTAAATTATCTGCAGCTGTTTAGCTTAGTTGGTTAAAACATACTGAGGCCAAGATCATGGGTTTAATATCTATAAGGATTAGTTAGCTTCCCATGTTCATAGCCACAGATTTTCATCAAACTCCAGCCAATATCCTGAAATACAGACAGTTTGTCATGAGACATTGCTCAACTGCTACTTACTCAAAACATCTTGATTTTCAACTACAATCTCCTATACTTCTCTGTTCCCCATTCCTGAGGACCTGCTCTCTAATCTCATTAAGACCTTGAGACCCATGTTATCTCAACCAGTCCTTTTTTTTTTTTTTGACATCCTTCTTTATTCTAGATCTATTCTGCCATTTCAGTATATATATATATATATATATATATATATATATATATATTTTTTTTTTTTTTTTTTTGCCAGGATCCTTAATGGCTTCTCATCAAATGGCTCTACCCTTGGTAGAATTCTACGTCTCTATTTTCTGACAGTACATAGTTGCAGGGTTTATTAATTCTATGGAAATAATTTCTGTATAGGTTTGTCTCTCTCACTGTACCCTGAGGCAGTGGTACCTTGAATACCTTGAAGCTTATTCAACTTGGAATCCCTATGCTTACCATAGTGCCTATAAGGTAGGTGCTCAATAAATGGGTATCAAATAATAGGTGTTCAATAAATGTATACAACCACATCCATGATGGTGCAAGAGGGTGGAGATAACAAGATTAAGTTCATCACCACTAAGGAAATAACAGCTCAAAAAAAGTATATTAGACTAGACTATATCAATGGTGTTAACTTCATTTATAAAAGAGTGTATAATTCTTCAGTAAGTCAAGAAAACATAAATTGCTTAAGTTCACACAATGGCTATCCAAAAAAGAAAGTACTAGTTTGCTGAAAATACACCTCTCCTAGTCTTTTATTTACTGAAAGAATAATGAGCCACTGTATGGTGGATAAAATGATAATCTTGTTAATATCTGGCTAAAACTGCGAATTAAACTAAGTTGTTAAGATAGATTCCTACAATTTTTCTAGCTCAAAAAAAATACTTGTTAGTATTTGGTATTTGAGTTGAGTTCACATTAAATCTGCATATATTAGGGGAGGCTTAACATCTTTATGAATTTGAGTTATTCTATCCAAAAAAAAGGATGTGTTTCTATTTGTTCAAGTCTACTTTTATGTCTTTCAGAGTTTTTATTATTTTTTAAAAACAGGTTTATTGAGGTATAATTGATATACAAAAAACTGCACATATTTGACATATTTGATGGGCTTGGACATATGCATACGCTCATGAAACCATCACCACAATCAAGGTAACAGACATATCCATCACCTTCAAAAGTTTCCTTGTGCCCCTTTTTGTGTATGGTAAGAATAATAAGGGGCTTCCCTGGTGGCGCAGTGGTTGTGAGTCCGCCTGCCGATCCAGGGGACACGGGTTCGTGCCCCGGTCCGGGAGGATCCCACGTGCCGCGGAGCGCCTGGGCCCGTGAGCCATGGCCACTGAGCCTGCGCGTCAGGAGCCTGTGCTCCGCAGCGGGAGAGGCCACAACAGTGAGAGGCCCATGTACCGGAATAAATAAATAAATAAATAAGCTACAAGGATATATTCTACAGCACAGGGAATATAGCCAAAAAAAAAAAAGAATAATAAATATACAAAAATATATAAGAAAACAGTGGGGAAAAAAATCAATGAGAGGGACTAATTCTGTCAGATTTAAAACATACCATAAAGATTCTCTTATACAACCCAAATGTCCATCAATAGATGGTTAAAGAAAATGTGGTATATACATACAATAGAATATTATTCAGTCTTAAAAAAAGAAAGAAAATCCTGCCATTTGTGACAACAATATGGATGAACCTGGAGGACATTATGTTAAGTGAAATAAGCCAGACACAGAAGGACAAATACTGCATGATTCTACTTATATGAGGTATCTAAAATAGTCAAACTTATGGAAGCAGAGAAGAACAGTAGTTACCAGGAGCTAGGGAGACAAGAAAATGGGAGCTGTTCAACTGGTGTAAAGTTTCAGCTATGCAACATCATCAAGTTCTAGAGACCTGTTGTACAACATTGTGCCTACAGTTAACAATACTGTACTGAACTCTTAAAAATTTGTTAAGAGGGTAGATCTCACATTAAGTGAGATCATACACAAATAAATAGGACTCAAGGAAACTTTTGGAGGTGATGGATATGTCTATTATGTACCTTGATTGTGGTGATGGTTTCATGGGTACCTGCTTATGTCCAAACTCACCAAATGTATAGATTAAATACTTGCAGTTTTCTTGTATGTTAATTATACCCCAATAAAAATGTTGAAAAATAAATTAAAATGCAGAGAAATTCCTATCAGGCTCAAACCATCAGTTCTTTTCAGTATCTGCAAAGTTTCCAAGAAGAGATGTTATTCAGATTGCAAGAAATAGAGGCCAAGAAAGAGAATGAGAGGTCGGGATTGCGGAGATAGCTTTGGAAGTCATTCATAGATAGGTGGTAACTAAAGCCACACATGCTATTTCCTCAGACCCATAATCCCATGATATTTAAGGGCCATTCCATAAGCCAAAATACCCATACAGTCAGCAAACCAAAGGAGGAAACACATTTCTGGATTCTATGAGTTCAAGATGTTCTTTCACCTTATAAATCTGATCATTCCCACAGAAATTTTCCTTTTGGTCTAAAACTTTCTTTACTTGGTATTAGCCTGAGGTAAAATGTTAAGAAAAGAGGAAACACAGATGAAATATAGTTAGCTACTGTGTGACTTAAGAAATGGAAAGGAAAAATAAAATACTAGTGATTAATGTTCAGATAATAAAACAACTGTATAACCCTGTGTTATCTTTAACCTAAACTGTCCTATAATTTCAAGGCAAAAGAACTAAACTAGTGTAGAACTTTCAATGATTCACTGGTTTATAATTTCAGAATTTGGAGAGGGGTATTTTCAGTGATGTGTTAATATCTTTGATGCTCTTAATTTGCCTCTTATCACTTACTAAATTTTGACACCTTTTAAAAAATATCACAATACTTAACAGAGCAATATTTTTCTAAAGGAAAAAGAAAACAAGAAAGATTTTGGAATTGAAAAAGGAAATAACTCATTTTGCTACTGGCACACATGTTTGAGCCTAAAAGGATACCCACCCATACTAAATTTAAAAATTAATTTGCTTCAGGGACTTCCCTGGTGGCACAGTGGTTAAGAATCCACCTGCCAATGCAGGGGACATGGGTTTGAGCCCTGGTCCAGGAAGATCCCACATGCCACGGAGCAATTAAGCTCATGCACCACAACTACTGGGCCTGCGCTCTAGTGCCCGTGAGCCACAACTACTGAGGCCATGTGCCACAACTTATGAAGCCCGCATGCCTAGAGCCCATGCTCTGCAAAAAGAGAAGCCACCCCAATGAGAAGCCCAAGCACCGCAGCGAAGAGTAGCCCCTGCTCACCACAACTAGAGAAAGCCCGTGCACGCAACAAAGACCCAATGCAGCCAAAAATAAATAAATAAAATAAATTTATTTATTTAAAAAATTAATTTGCTTCAGATTCAGATGTTTTGAAAAGGAAGTTGCATTGATTAACTGCTTACCGAAAGATTATTTTGTAATAGGTCTAAAAAAAAAACACCAAACAGTCCATCTGTCCATAAGTTGTGAGACTGGGCATATTTTATAATTCAATTCTCACTCCAAAAAAAACAGTTGAAAGCTCTAAGTCTGGAATGTGACTAATTCTCAATGGGATACAATAAATTGGGAAATTAACTTTCCAACTTGAATACTAGATACCTTTCCTTTCTCAGAAGAAAATTAATTTGATAAGATCAAAATACATATGGAAAGCATAGTCTAGTGGTTTGAGGTTCAGACATAAAGCCAGGAAACTCTGTCACTGATTTGCTATGCTTGGAAAGTGTTCCAACTTTATCCTGCCTCAGTTTGCAGTTTTATAAAGTGGGAAATATAACACCAAACAGGGGCTAAACGGAGACCAATGAGCTATTACTGGCCCTACACAGAACGCTGATCATCTTAAAAGCAAAACAAAACAAAAAGTCCAAGTCCCCCTCAAAAAAAACTAGGGTCTTTATAATAAACAATATAATACCATTTTGTTACAACACATCTGTATATATATTGCAATAAATTAACAAAGATTGTAAACTGGGCTCTTCAATTATTTCCATGACACAACAAAATCTGAAGAATGATTTTCTAATTTCTCTGTGAGAATAAAATCACCACTTGATAAGCAGAATTGGAGGATCCCAGGGTGAGCTGGGTATATTTCTGCCTCATCAATGTTTTCTTCTCCCAAGCAGCTTTACTATCCTGGCACAGAAAACTCCAAAACCATTTTTTTTTTCCACCAGAGTTACTGACACTGGCAGTGCAAATGCACTGGGTAATAAGTTCCACTTGCCAAGCCCTAGCAGCATTTGGGATGACATAAAGCTATAACTTTTCTCTAAGACAGAATCTATGATGGTTCATATTTGGTTGAATCTGTACCCTAGTTCATTCCTAAGTTTTTTTTTTAATTAAACTTAAATTTATTTACATATTACTGTGTGAACAAAGAATGAACATATTACTATTACTGCTCAGAATTTTTATTTGAGGCCAATTTACATTCTTTAAGTGGAACAGTTCACATTTTTTAGGCAATCCATCACAACAGTGAACATGAGAGGGCCTGAATTTTATGCACTTGTTTAATAAAACGTCTGCTGCAAACAAAATTTATCAAACTGAAATGTTCAGTTCAATGCTGTGTTGGTCTGTGTCAAGAAAATTATAAGAAATATGACTGATGAAAATTTCCTATTCTATTTATCAGAAGTTGAGGTGATACAGTAATCATATTTTGATCAAAGAATCCAAAACTAAGGTTCCTATGATCCACAGAGAAGGTAGAACAAGGCAAGATAACAATTTAATAGCCAGGGCTTTGTTCTCAAACCTAATGTAGAACTCTAGGGAGCTTTGTTTACCTACATAGCTCCTTTTTCCTAAGTCAGATCACCTAAATGAATCCGTTTTGTCTATTTTTCCTAACCTTCAACTAGAGTCACAGGTCTTAACACTATGATGCAAGAAAGATCAGACTCATTTCAGCATGCTTTTAGAAGAGAGAGTGAAAAAAATCTTTTACCCATAGAATCCCATAATGACCCGAGAATACTGTTTAAAAATTGAAAGACAGTTATTTTTTACCAAGTCACAGAAAAGTATTATGTTAATGAATGATAATGTTGGTTGATGTAGCCTAATGGTGCCCCCTCCCCCAAAATATGTCTACATCATAATCACTGGAAACTGTGAATGTTACCTTATTTGGGAAAGGGTTGCATTTGAGGAGATCATCATGGACTATCCAGTTAGGAACAAAATCCAATGTCAAGTGCCCTTATAAGAGAGAGACACACAGAGGAGGAGATGTAAAGACGGAGGCAGATATTGGAGTGATGCGGCCACAAGCCAAAAGGAAGCAAAGGAATACTGACACCAGAAACTAGAAGAGTCGAGGAAGGATTCTTCCCAGGAACCTCCAAAGGGAGTAGGCCCTACCAACACCTTGATTTCTGACTTCTGATCTTCAGAGCTGTGAGATAATAAATTTCTGTTGTTTTAAGCCGCTCAATTTGTGGCAATTTGTAGCAGCAGCCATAGAATCAAGTACAGTTGGCTATAAAGATACACATGACATCAAGGTAACTAGTTTATCTCCATCATGACATGATTATAACAGAGTAATTCTTTCTTTAAATGGTCTTTATTTAGATATAAATTATGTACAATGAAATATACTCATTTTAAATATACCATCAGAAGAGTTTTGACAACTGTACTGCCTCAGTCAAGAAACAGAACATTTCCATCATCTCAAAAAAGTTCTCTTATTCCCTTTCCCAGTCAATCCCATATCCTACCCCTGGCTCCAAGCAAACACTGAACTCCAAGTTTTCTATCACTATAGACTAAATATGTCTTTTCAAGAGTTTCAAATAAATGGAATGATACAGCACTATTTTATGTCTAGCTTTTTTTTTTCAGCATGACGTTCTTACGATTTATCCATGTTGTTGCCTGTACTACCAGTTCATTTCTTTGTATCTCACTGAATGGATATGCCATGTTTATCTATTCATATGCTGAAGGACATTTTCTCTTTCAGACTTTTAACAGCTAAACACAGTATAGTATTTTACCAGAAGAGCTGTAGACACATTTAACATAAAATTTCACAAGAAAATAAAGAACAATACGGAGTCCCAGATTTCTGAGGAGTCTCACATTCTTAAAACTGTCATTATGGGAGAACAAACAAATATTTGTGGGAAAAACTAATAAGGAAGACTATCAAAACATGAAAATTACGATCTGGGGTTTGTCTAATACGTATGTGGTAGAACTGGGGATGTTCCATCATTATCATGATGATTTTGAAATACTTATCTACCTTTGAAACTGAGGTAAATGGTGTCAAAAAAATGATTTTTTATGGCCTATCACCAAGACAAACAACACTGACAGCTGACAAAATGTCTAGCTAGTGAATAAACTAACATATGAACAGAGAAAGTACAATTAGATAGTAACAGCATGCACAGGTCAAATGCAATGACCAGATTGCTTGTAGCAGAGAGCTAACACTTTCATTTATTGAGATGACTAGAGCAGAGAAAAATCAGAATCTTTCTTCTAGGTAATGTGGGAGGAGCTCATAAGTAGGAAATGTCTCATTCTTCATATGACCAACACTTTTTCATCTTAAGTCACTGTCCAAAATAGCACATATTAAGACTCATCATCTTAAACAAGAGTGCCCTCTCCTACCCTCCAAAACTGTTTTAGAAAGGAAAATAGGGAGAGCACTTTCACTGCTTTCTGATGGATGTTTTTAGTACTTAGCTCTCCAAGTTCATTTCCTCCACTTCTCTTCCCACAGACCCTCTGCCTCTACTTTAGTCATATGCTTGCATACCAATGTCTTTTTGCACTTGCAATCTTCTCTGCCCTTCTAGTTGGTCCACTTAGATGATACTTATCCATCCTTTAAGATTCAACACAAGCATTATTTTCTAAGTAAAACTTTTCTGGATTCTCCAGGTTGTGAGGTACTCTGTCTACCAAGATAACTTGCATATACCTCTTGTGAGTACATCCCCCACCAAAAATGCAATTTTGTAATTGTTTGTTACAGCTCTGTCTACTCACTAGCTAGCAATTTCTTTAAAGGCTGGGACTTTATATTTTCATCTTCAGACACACTAGCACCTAGCCCAGTATCTGAAACATATAGGTACTTGAAGAAGTATGGAATGATCCTTGAGTAGATTAATCATAATTGGTCATCATAGAAAGGCTATAACTGTTGCACAGGCAATGCTTATTGATAATAATATCCAATAATCATTTAGTACACTGTAGTAGCTATAATAACGACACCATTATCACTACTGCTACTAATAGGAAACAGATAACTTGTACTATATCAAGTGCTGTTATAAGTAATTCACATCTATTACTTCATTAATTCTCCCCACTATCCTAGAAGGTAAAAAAATTGAAGCAGAGACACTCATGGAAATTAGCTGATTCAAACCCAGCAGGCTGGTCTTAGAGTCCATGTCCTTAACCACTACACTACACTGCTTTTCTGTGTTTAACAGCAATGGATGGTGAAATCAAAAGAGAGTTTAAGCTCCAGGTAGTGATATAGTAACTGAGGCTTAGAGCAGTTACTTATTCTTTAAAATGCAGTAGACATTTGTTGTTTCCCTTCCTGGTATCCATGTCCTTTCTTCCAATGATAACTTACAATTTTCATTCCAGGTTCCACCTCTCTCCTATACTCCTCAGCTCACTTGTCCTGCCTTTAGGAGTGGAAACATGACTCAGGCCTTTGTCAATTGTTTTCTCCTGGCTATAATAATTGTTCTGATTGAAAATCTTCGGTCTTACACAGCATCCAATAAAAATGGCTTGCTCCTTTCTGGAAGACTGAGAGGATATGAAGTTAGAGTTATGATCATTTTGCCATCATTAGGGGAAAACCTGGAACTCTTACAACTTATTAGTTGTATGATCAGGGAAAAATTACTTTACTTCTTGGATCCCTCATAAGAGCCTAACTTTCCTCACACATCAAATGGAAGTAATATTAGTAAACCACATCATAGAGCTCCTATAAGAAAAAAATAAGATAACCAGTGTAGAGTGCTTAGGACAATGTCTAGCACAAAGTATTGCACAAAATTCTGCAATTATGCTGTTGCTATCACCATCATCATTATTTTTGTCTAGTCCTTCCCTTTTGAGGTTCTGAATAGTTTAGGATAAATAAATCATTTCTAATTTAAACTTTGCATTTGCATAAATAATTGAAATAGGTGGCTGAGGAAGCCAAAATAAAATAAGAACTCATGAACCCCATGTATAATGTTTTGTAGTTATATAGTGTTCATTTCTCCACCCCAACTATCTTACAAGAGAAATCATTTTGCCAGGAGTATACCAATAGATTTTTGTCATAAAGAAACAAGTTTTGCTTGCTTCTTTGTCTGACAGAGTGAAAGCACTGGGTTCTCTGGTTTCTAGTTGGATAAAAATGCCAGGAAACAAAGAAATCCCCACAGAGCCATCAAGATAGTCTGATAATTAAGGATAGGACTCATTGAACTTGGAAATTTAAAGCAGTTCATTCTCTCAAAAGACTGTGCTGTTTCAACAGGACCTGTCATAAAGGCAGATTCTGGAGTACTGTTGCTCTAAGAAAGGCTATAGTGAGAACAGGCCTTTCAGAGGCACAGTTCACTATTCTACACTGTGACTTTAGTAGATATTTGATATTCTGTAAACCTTAGATCACTCACTAACTAGCAGTAATAACCTTAAAGTTACCTATGAAAAGTATATAGCAAAGTAACTAGAATATAGTATGTGCTCAATAAAAATACTATGTCCCTTCCTTTTCTCTATCCCTCTTGTTTATGAATGATATGATTAAATGTTTTAAATTTAAAAGTGCTCCACTTAAAGAATGTCCCAAAGCTCTTAAAAGTGCTGCTAACATTAACTTATTTAAGTCCTCATATATATCATTCCCTCAGTATATACCAAGGGTTAGGGTGTAATGTGTAACACATCCTATTAAAAAATGTAGACAAAGCTCATTTAGATAGCTCCTAAAAATTTTTGCCAATTAATTATTGACATAATTTTTCCAAGACTAACATTTGAAAGAGGAAAGGAAAAGTTATAACTACCATTCCACTGACCATCATCTTAATTAGTATCTATTAAAGTCAGTCAGTTTCTGTTGGTAAATCTTTTGATTGATTTTTTCGATATGTCATCTGCTTTTGACACCACAGACAATATTTGCTTATGTGCCAAACTATACAACATAAATATTATCTCAAGGCTTTTTAACATTACTCAAAAAGCCTATAAGGAAATACTATTGTAAGATTAGAATAAGAAAAAATGGCCCACTCTGTCAGGGCAAAAATCTGTTTTGAGAGAAAAATACAAAGAGCCAGCGATAGTCCTCCCCTCCTTAGCTTGAACAGCTTTTAGGTGAACTAGATGTCTGCCTGCTGACATTTTAGAGAGAGGTCCTTTTGCATACTGATGACGTGACCCTCCATCCAGAAATAGCTTCAAGAAATTTTGGCCAATTATTGCTTAAAAGATATTCTAACCTTTAATTATGTCAAAACTGAAATTGCTTTGGAGAGTACAGTGACATCCAGATGAATAATTTTAAAGAATGCCTTTGGACAAGTTAACTCTTATAGGTATCTGGAGGTTAGTTTTGCTATATTTTAACAAGTATACCCTTGCAGACTTGCTCAAATTTTAAAATTTTATGGGGGCTTATTCTATGATAGAAAAGGACATTTGACAACTTCCACTCTCAATTCTGTTTTCAAACAAAGACAATTTCTCCCATGTTTTATTCTGCTGTCCATTGGGGCTAAAATCAAGTATGTGTTCAAGAAATTGATCAGCTCCAATCTTGCTCTCTGAGTAAAGTTCTGACCCTGCTAGCAATTATGACTGCAACCCATCTCCACATAGAGATAGGATCACCCTCCATTCAGTCAAAAATATCTTTTATTAAAACATTAAAGAAGTATTTATTATCCTCAAAAACAATGGCTATCTCAGTTTTCCAAGTATCTCATCTCAGATGACCACTAAACAGAAATTGTCAAGTCACCTTTGCTGTAGCACAAGCGCCCAGTTTGGTGATTTCTGGCACCCTGTCTACCTAAAATAGTTTCATATCTAAGTTCTAGGGACTATGAGCTAGTGAATTTGCTCTAGGCTTTAATATTATTCAAAGACTACATTAAATAATCGCTTTCTACCTCACTGGATTACCTGATCTTCCAAGAGGAAGATTTAATCTAATACACTTAAGAAAAAATTAGATGCTAAGCAGTTTGGGCGATTTACTGCTAAGTAAGCAACAAATTCTAACAACTTATTGCTGATATTTTTATATTGGCCTTGTTTCCTGTGACCTTACTAAATTCATTTATTAATTCAAAGAGTACTTTTTTAGATTCCTTAGGATTTTCCACATAAACAACCATATCATCATTACACAGAAATATGTTTCCAACTCTTCCTTCCCTTTTTATCCTTTCTCCTCTTCCTTCTTACAATCTATAGGCCTTATGTTTATTTTTGTTGACCTAGTTCATGTTTGTATTTTTATATACTGCATGCCTATGCTGCTTGCATTTCTACATACTAGCCAACAAACAACTGGAAAATAAAACAAATTTATCTATAGTCATATCAAAACATAAGATACTTAGGAATGAACTTAACAAAAGGATAAGAACTCTACACTGTAAACTATCAAATATTGCTGAGATAAGGAAGACTTAAAAATCTGGAGAGAGGGCTTCCCTGGTGGCGCAGTGGTTAAGAATCCCCCTGCCAATGCAGGGGACACAGGTTCGAGCCCCGGTCCAGGAAGATCCCAAATGCCATGGAGCCACTAAGCCCATACACCACAACTACTGAGCCTGAGCTCTAGAGCCTGCGAGCCACAACTACTGAGCCCGCGTGCCACAAGCACTGAAGCCCGTGCCTAGAGGCTGTGCTCTGCAACAAGAGAAGCCACCGCAGTGAGAAGCCCGCACACTGCAACAAAGAGTAGCCTCCACTTGCCAAAACTAGAGAAAGCCCATGCGCAGGAATGAAGACCCAATACAGCCAAAAATAAATTAAATAAATAAATTAAAAAAACAATTTGGAGAGAAACAACATGTTCATTTATTGGAAGACTCAATATTGTTAAGATGTCAGTTGTTCCCAAATTTGTCCACAGATGCAGTGCAATCCCAATCAGAATACCAACAGACATTTTTAGAAATTGAGGTTATTATAAAATTTATCTGGAAATGCAAACAACCAAGGATAGTTAAAGCAATCTTGAAACAAAAGAACAAAGTTGGGAACCTTATATTTTCTGTCTTCAAGATTTACTATAAAGTTAGAGTAATTAAGACAGGCATAAGGATAGAAAAAGAGATAAATGAAACAAAATAAAGGCCAGAAACAGACCTACAATTACATGGCCATTTAATTTTCAATAAAAACACTAAAGCAATCCTATGGGAAAAGAAATATCTTTTTTTTTTTTTTTTTTTTTTTTTGCGGTATGCGGGCCTCTCACTGTTGTGGCCTCCCCCGTTGCGGAGCACAGGCTCCGGACGCGCAGGCTCCGGACGCGCAGGCTCAGCGGCCATGGCTCACGGGCCCAGCCGCTCCGCGGCATATGGGATCCTCCCAGACCGGGGCACGAACCCGTATCCCCTGCATCGGCAGGCGGACTCTCAACCACTTGCGCCACCAGGGAGGCCCCAGAAATATCTTTTAAACAAATAGAGCTGGAACAACTGGATATCCATATGGCAAAAACTGAACTTGAACACCATATACAAATATTAAATTGAGAAAGATCAAAGATCCACCATAAAATCTAAAACTATAATGCTTCTAGAAGAAAACATATGAGAATATCTTCATGACTTGGGAGAAGGAAAAGTTTTCTCAAAAAGCAATAACCAAAAAAGGAAAAACTGGTACACTAGACTTCATTATACATAATAATTTCTGTTCATCAAGATGCACCTTAAGGGCTTCCCTGGTGGTGCAGTGGTTGAGAGTCCCCCTGATGATGCAGGGGACACGGGTTCATGCCCCGGTCCAGGAAGATCCCACATGCCGCAGAGCAGCTGGGCCCGTGAGCCATGGCTGCTGAGCCTGCGTGTCCGGAGCCTGTGCTCCACAACGGGGGAGGCCACAACAGTGAGAGGCATGCGTACCGCAAAAAAAAAAAAAAAAAAAAAAAAAAAAAGATACAGCTTAAGAATAGACAAGCCATACTGGCAGAAAATACTTGCAAAAAATATCTAGCAAAGTCTATGTATGGAGAATATAGAGAATGTACAAAGAATGCCTATAAATCAATAATAAAAAGACAAATAACCCACTTAAAAATGGGATCCCCCAAATTGAACAGGTATGTATGTCATGATATGAATGCCCAATTAGTACACAAAAAACGCCCAACATCTTTAGTCATCATGGAAATGGAAATTAAATCTACAGTGAGATACCACTTTATACCCACTACGATTAAAAGAATGAAAACATCAACTGCTGGTAAGGATATGGAGGAACTAGAGCTCTCATACATTGTTAGTAAGGATGTAAAAGGTACAACATTTTGGAAGAAGGTCTGGTGGTTTCTAATAGTATTAATCATATACTTATATACTTATACGTATACATACACAGACACATATGCTTATACATATATAAGCCATCACTTCTACTGCTACGTATATATGCAGAGATATGAAAACATTTGCCCACAGAAAGACTTATGAGGGACTTCCCTGGTGGCACAGTCATTAAGAATCCGCCTGCCAATGCAGGGGACACGGGTTCGATCCCTGGTCCGGGAAGATCCCACATGCTGCAGAGCAACTAAGCCTGTGCACCACAACTACTGAGCCTGTGCTCTGAAGCGTGCGAGCCACAACTACTGAAGCCTGTGCGCCTAGAGCCCGTGCTCTGCAACAAGAGAAACCACCGCAATGAGAAGCATACACACTGCAATGAAGAGTAGCCCCTGCTCTCCGCAACTAGAGAGAGGCTGCACGCAGCAACAAAGACCCAATGCAGCCAAAAATAAATAAATAAGTAGATAAAGACTTACGAGAACACTCACAGCAACTTGTTATGATAGCCAAAAACCTGGAAATATCCCAGGAGTTCATAAACAGATAATTGCTAAATAAACCATGGCATATTCATAAAATGTAATACACCTCAACAATAAAGAGGAATGAGTTATAATACACGAAACCACATAGATGACTCTCAGAAACATGAGGGTGAGTGAAAGAATCCTTACAGAGAAGGGTATATACTGTATAATTCTAATTATATAAAGTACTAGAATTAGCAAAACTAATCTTAGGTGAAAAAATCAGAAAAGTGGTTGCCTCTAGGAGTTGTGGGTGGGGTGAATGGCAAAGATTTACTGGGAAAAGGAATTAGGAAAATTTCTAGGATGATGGTAGAGACCTAATCTTAATGTGTATTTGGGCTACAGAGATGTATATACATTTTTCAAAACCCATCAAATGAAACACAGGCTTTTGTACTTCACTGAATATAAATTTTACCTAAAAAGAAATCATAAGCATACATATTGAATTATACTTAATGATATACATGCTGAAAGATTTAGGGATAAAGTGTACTCATATGTGCAACTGACTTTGAAATGCATCAAAATAATAGAATGAGTTAATGAGCAGGTAGTGGGAGGGACAGATATATGATAAAGCAAAAGTTGGCAAAAACGTTAATTGTAGGATATAGGTATATTGTATAATTCCTTCAACTTTGCTATGTTTGAAATTTTTATAATTAAATACCAGCCAAGAAAAAAAATAAGTTAGGTAATATAAAGACATTTTCAGATCACCAAAATCTGTAAGAATTTGTCAACGTCAGACTTGCACTAAAAGAAATTTTAAAGGAAGTTTTTCAGGCTGAAGGAAAATGAGACCAGATGGAAACCTGGATCAAAACAAAGGAATAAAGAGCTCAGGAAATGGTGAATATGCAGTTAAATGCAAAATAATTTTTTTCCTCATTTCTCAAGGTCTTTAAAGAAATTGTTTAAAGCAAAAAAATAATGTATGGTTAGATTTATAATATATATAAAGTAAATATAAATTGTAAAATGTATGACAACAATACCCAAAGGATGAGAGAACGGTAAATACTGACAGAAGTATATTGTTTTAAGATTCCTACATTATATATGAATTGGCATAATATTAATTCATGGAAGACTGTTATAAATTAAGGATGTATATTATAATCGCTACCACAAGCACTTAAAAAAAGTATAGCTAAAAAAAAAGACAAAAATTAAACAATAAAAACACCCTCTGAGCCTCTTACAGACTGATTTCAAGAACTTATTTGTGTTCTTTTACATGTTGACACTTTATAATTTATGAACTCAGAAATTTCTGCTTTTCAAACATTTCCCAATAGGAAATTGTACTGGTTAATTTCAATTTCATTACTATTTCCTCCTTCTTTTGCCTTTCATGGGTATAGACAATACCACAGAACAAAATTCAAGGTGTTCCCTTAAAGTCAGTGCAACTCCTAACACAAACCTCCTTAGTTAGTTTACTAAAGTGTCCTCACTCACGGAAGGAATTAATTTGTTTAATAGGAGGCAAAACAACGAGTAAATGAAAAAAAATGCTGTGATAGTTGACTACTGAGGCTACACACATGATTTTCTTAAAGTAGAAAGTTATCATAGGTGAAAATAATTTCCAACACAGATGGGCCCTATCATTCTCAGATCATTGTGCTGTTAAAACAAAAACAATCTTTTAATTCCCACCTCACTAGTAAAATTAGAAAATGCAGATATTTCACCTTTTCTCTCCAATGTGTTAAATAAGTGAATGATTCTTAAAAGTTAAAAAACCCAGTACTTTTCATTTCTTCTCACAATGACCCCATCTGTTTAAATCAGACAAAGCATAGAGTATCTTCCTCTAGCAACAACTTAACTTCTTAGACCAGATGTTGCCAATTGGCTGCCCATTGGCCAAATTCGGCCCGTTATTTTGTTTTGTTTGGATCATGGTCTTTTAAAACTTTTTAACTACTTGAAAATGTTTAGAAATTCAGAGATTTCACGTAAGAATCCAGATTCTGAGTTCTTTTGAAAATCTGAAAGAGATAGTAACACCGGGACACATTCTTACAAGGCAACACGGGAGCTGGAGCTGAATATTAGCGGCATCTTTTTGATGTGTTACCTGCTTTCCAGTTTAACCCTACTTTCCTGTCTGGCCCTCGGTGGGCTTTGGGGAATTATGCTCTGGGAATGCTCTAACTGATAAGAGTGTTTTGCCCATTTGAAGCCTTGAATCACTCTAGCTTGTCCAGGTAGTTTGTGCCAACAATGTGATTTATGTCGAACACCTGCTTCCTTCTGTGTGTGGGGGGGTGGTCTGGAGCATCATTAACTGCAATCAGTCACACAGGCATTATGTACCTTTGTGACCAACCCCCAGTACAAATTCTCACTCCTAGGCTCAGGCCAGATTCTCTAATAGGCAATACTTTGTGCATGTTGTCACAATTTTTGTGCTGCAGAAATTAAGGACATCTTTTACAACTCTCCTGGGAGAGAACTCTGGAAAGCTTGTGCCTGGTTTCCTCCATATTTTGCCCCATTGTTTTCTCTTTGTTGGATTTTGCTTTGCATCCTTTTGCTGCAATGAGTATAATGTAACCATGAGTATAATAACATCTGAGTCCTGTGAGTGCTTCGATTGAATCACTGAAGCTGGGAGTGGTCTTGGTGACCCCTGACACATCACAGTTCCCACCATCTCAGCCAAAATGATTTACTAATACGAAAGAGAACACCAAATATGACACTTGCCATAAGACTAAAAAATTTTCCCAAATCTTTACTAACCAAATTGAGGTAGGCAGAATTCTAAGATGGTCCCCCAAATCCCTGTACCCTGATGTACACCTGGCATAATTTCCAAGACTATGAATATGATGGATTTTACCCTCATGATCACATTATATTCTATGGTGCAGCTGACCTTATCACATGAGTCCTTGAAATCTGGATCTAGAGGTTAGAGACAGGAAATAAGAGAGATTCCAGGCATGAGCAAGATGTGATACAAGGGATATTATCCATTGCTGGCTTTGGAGATGGAGAAAGCCACATGATAAGGAATGCAGATGGCTTCCAGGAGCTGAGAGCAGCCCCTCATTGATAGTAATCAAGGAAACAGGGACCTCATTCGTACAGTTGCAAGGAACTGAATTCTGGCAACAACCTGAATGACCTTAGAAGTGGATTCTTCCTCAGAGTCATGAGAAAGGAAATCGACAATTTGTTTCCTCGAATCATTCCATTTTTAAAGAAAATAACAAATCTCGGAAATAAATATATTTCCAAGAAAATAATAAACAAATTACCAAGATACATTTGCATTATACTTTCACCAAAACTCATTTGTTTGGGAAATATAATTATGACACATGATTAAAATGAAGATAATAGGGAAATAGAATTCAAACTGCATGACTAAACTAAAAACATAATTAGTTCATTTAACAGTTAATTTATAACACATTAACTATATGCAAACTCTTATGCTAACAATTTCGGGAGACAGAAAAAATGAAAAATACTGTATGCATGTTAAAAATGTATGGTTAATTAAGGGAAAGTAAACCATACCTTCCTTAATTAAATAATTGCAAGGAAAACAATTATAATTTAGGAGGGGAAAGGTACCTTACAACTAGAGAGATACAATGTAATAAAGGAATTTGGAGGAGAAAAATACAATTTGTGCTTTGGTTCAGTGGTATGGTATAGAGGCAGACAGAGGTAAGCGAATTACTTGAAGAAGTGTTATGTACACTGTGCTATCTACATTGGGCAAAAAGACAGCTTGGTCTTCAACAAGGTATATTTCAATTCTCTGGCACTCAATTTCTTCAACCAGATATTGGCAACAATGAAAATACTTGAACAATTTAGATACTCTGGAAGTAATTTAGAGAGTTTGAAGTCAGGTCCTATTATGCCTATAAAATGCATTTTCTTCACACACACACACACACACACACACACACACACACACACAAATGGAGAACCACAAAATGTTTTTGAGCAGGGAATGGACTCATCTATAACAATATTAATATAGCAGCAGAAAGTAGGAGTAACTGGAATATGGAAAGACTAAAAGCAGGAAGACCAGTTAGGAGAATGCTGCAATGCAATAGTCAAGCTCTTTGTTAATGAAGCCTGAATTAAACAGTGTAGAGGACAGCAGAGACAAGAGAAATATCACCGAGGTGGTATTAACAATACTTGACTGGCAAATAGGATAAACAATACAAGAGAGGGAGAAAGCAAAAGGCTGCTGCAAGATTCCATGCCTGGTGAAGACCATCTTTTTCTGGTATTATTTTCTGTCTTTAAACAAGACAAGTAAAACTGGAAGAAAAATATACATCAGTTATACACATCTTTAAGTTACTTGACTATACTGTGGTAATTTCAAATGCATTTTGAAACTAGGGCCCTTGAAGGCAAAAAATGTACGAGAACCTTAACTTCTACCACCAGGTTATATTCTAAAATAAGAGTATCTACTATCTATTTCTGATGACTATGACCCGTGGCTCATTATCCATCTGTGGAGCGTATTCTAGAATGTGTTCAAAATTCTTTGGCGTATCTAATTCAGTGAGTAGGCAATCGTTTAATAGGGGTAAATAAAACTTACTCATCCGAGTAAGTCATATCATGTTTTCCATCAAGCTAGTGAACAGCTGCAGACATAGCCTGCTTCCCATCAAAGTCTCATGTATAACCCCTGCAATGTTGATGGTTCTCTGGTAAATTTTCAAAATCATAACCCTAAAAACATATGACAAACTACATTTTATTAAAGAAACTTGCCTGCACTACTCACCCTGCCTTCACTTGCAAATGTAAGGACAATGCAGGAGCTTACTGCAAGTGCCAAAACTCTGCTGAATATCTGTCTAGGAACTATACTTGCTGGCACTTTTATAGATTAAGAAAAAGTACATGCTCTGAATAACACAAACGGTAAATGCTTTCTAAATAGCACCTAGACTTAAAAGACAAACCATTTCCCTCATGCTTGTTTTAATAGGAGTGACAAAAGGTATATCTCTTTTTTAACATTTTCTGGAAAATATTTTAGAAATGAGATGAAATTTAAATTTCTCCACTTTTCAGTACCTTGAATCTGGCTTTAGGGTAGCAATTAAATAGATTCACAGGCACCAAATATGAGATGATTTCAAACAAATCTTTCAAACGCTATACTTTTTTTTCTTGAAATGTACTGGTTATAGGAGTTTAATTGAATTCCGTGCTTCTATGTTTCCAGCAAATAATTTTGATCATTTAACTGAAACTGGAGAGGATACTGGCAAGAGAGAACTCTGGCACAAGTAATATATAAAAGCCACTGAAAAGAGAGAAGCTTTCTCCAAAATTAATTCCTCATATTCAAGCTTGAATAGACTCTAAAGAAAATGAGTTTTCTCTTTCAAACCAGGTTAGCAAACTACCCTCACAAATAACGTTATTTCATAAAAGACTGACTCAATTATAAGCTCCAGGTCATAGCACAAAATTATTATTTTTGGTTTGGATAACATGAATTCTCAAAAGGGTTTTATGGCTATTAAAATTATAACAAGAAAGAACACTTTATTTTCTAGTGAGATCTGAAACCTCAAGATAGTCTTAAGTTACAATACATTTGTAATACGAATTACTACCATAATGTTTGAGTACAATATTGCTTAGTTAAGTGATATTAAATTTATCATGAAAAAAGTTAGTGAGTAAATTGATACAAGACTCTTCTCTAAGTTTCTAGTTTTCATTCCTCTATCCCCCATCCCACCAATTTTACAGATGCAAAATTTCCTTCAAAGTATAAATCCAGTAAGATATATGCCTTACATGATGCTTAAGTTTGGACAATGAACTGCAAATAACTACCAGACAACTGGCAGCTTACAGTTTTGCAACAGTTAGAGACAGATGTACAAGTAAAAATCATGGATCTCAAACAGCAATCCCATCTAAATAGATTTCCTGTTTACTTTGCATCAGCCTTTCTTACAGGTGCAGGGTGCTTACTTTTGGCAGTAGGGGAAAGAACTGATTTATAAGCCATAAGAACATCTCACTTTCCATAAATAGGTTATAGAATTAATTAAAACTGCAACACATCAACTCTGCACATGAAACTTGCTCTGTTATTGGAGACTAATGTAATCCAAATATGTGGAAAGTCAAATAGTTTTCAACAAAGCTAATTTAGATGGATGGATCAGATAACAACTTGGAACTGAACCTGACAGAATCATTTCTACTCAAAGGCAGTAAGTGCTGAATGTTATATCCCAAAATGAACAAAGGAAATATTGAATTTTAATCTATTACCAGAATGATTAAAAACAATACTTTACAAAAATGTTTAAAAATATCTCACTTGAAGAAATTACAAAGACCCATAAGACTACCATACGTTCTATTTTAAATAAATGAAAAAGACCATGTAAATGTCATGAAAGACAGTATGAAATCTGCATTTAATCCTATTGATGTTCTGCTACTTACTCAAAGAATATGCTTCCATCTATAACATTTTATCCTCATGAAGACATATACAAGGGCACTGAAGAAAGGTGGCTTCTTTATACCTTTACACTGTTGAGGCTACTGGTATCCATTGCTATGAGATTTATTATCTCTAAAACAACGATAAATGATGACAAGCACAGAAAAGTAAAACTTTTCATGAGCTAATGGATTTAATCTTATTGGCAAAGCAATGGCAATTATATCCTTATATAGTACAATCAAAAATAAATAAAGTAGGGCCTCCCTGGTGGCGCAGTGGTTGAGAGTCCGCCTGCCGATGTAGGGGATACGGGTTCGTGCCCCGGTCTGGGAGGATCCCATATGCTGCGGAGCGGCTGGGCCCGTGAGCCATGGCCGCTGGGCCTGCGCATCCGGAGCCTGTGCTCCGCAACGGGAGAGGCCACAACAGTGAGAGGCCCGCATACCGCAAAAAGAAAAAAAATTTAAAAATAAATAAATAAATAAATAAATAAATAAAGTAAAAGGGTAGAGTGAGGTAAAATGATGAAAATGGAAATTTGTCTTCAGAGTCACCAGCTTCTCTCTCCTTTAGTTCTTTTCAGTAAGTAAAGGAAGGACAGATATGGGCAAAGAGGGAAATGTGGAGATCAGAAGGAACATCCTACAGTTACTACCACCCTGATGACAAGAACTACTCTACTTGTGGCTTATAGAGTCCTCTGGAATGGCTGGGAGCACAAGACCATGTGTAACATCAATTTACATGATGTAGAGCAATTCCAATCATAGCATAGCTATGTCCTCTGATACTTCTGGATATTCCCTTAATAATCTGTCCTCTTCATAGGGTAAACTTCTTCCTTTTTTCTGTCCCAAGTACCCTAATGAGTATTGAATAATTTCAGGAACTTTATTTTCCAGTTAGTGTTAATGTTAATTTAGTATTTCATTCCTACTTTTTCCCATTTTTTTTTTAATTACTTGTATGATCTCCAAGACTTCTGTGACAGCCAGACTCTAAGATGCTCCAATGCCCCCTGACTCCTGGGATTCACATTCTTGTGTCATCCTCTCCCACACTGAATAGACTTAATGGATGAACTCTGTATCCAATGAGCTACAGCAATGTGTGGCTCCTCAGGAGAGGTCATAAAAGGCATTGCTGCTTCCACCTTGCTTTCTCTCATCTCTTAGATTGCTCACTCACTCATTCTTAGAAGCCAACCACCATACTGTGAGAATAGCCAAGAGGTCTATGGAAAGGCCCTCAAGGTAGGGAGGAAATAAACCTCCTGTCAACAACTGGCACCAAATGAGTGAGCTAACTTAGAAACAGCTGACTGAATCCCCAGTCAAGCTTTCAGAAGACTACAGCCCCAGCTGATATACTGCAATGTCATGAGATCCTGAGCTAAAACCACCCAGCTAAATGTTCTTGAATTCCTGACCCAGGGAAATGGTATAAATTGATAAATGTTTATTATTGTTTTAAGCTGCTAAGTGTTGAGGTAATTTGTTAAGCAGCAATAACTAATTCATACTATTTCTTCTTATAGAAACAAAGAAATACAAAAAAGTATGCCACTGGATGAAGCATCTTCATTAACAACATAACACTGTTGCTATATGAGAGACTCACAACTCAAGCCAAGTAAATAACTCAACAGGCGCTTAAAAAATGTTTGAGGTATAACTTACATAGGCAAAATGCACACTCTTAAGTGTACACGTCACTGAATTTTGACAAGTTTTGCAAGAACATACACCATGTAAGTAATACCCTAATCAAGATGTAAAAATTTCCATTCCCCAGATAGTTCAGTAAAGGCTATTTTGAATCAGTATTTGTATTGCCCTCTTCCCAACCAGAGTCAAGCACTATTTTTATACCTATCACCATAGATGAGTTTTGATTGTTCTACAACTTCATATAAATGGAAGAATATGATTTTTGTGTCTGGCTTCTTTTGCTCAGCATAATATTTCTAAGGTTCATCATGTTGTTGTATCAGTAGTTTATTCCGTTTTATTGTTGATTAATATACCACAATCTGCTTGCCCATTTTCCCACTGACGGACACTTGAGTTCCTCCCAGTTTGGGGCTACTATGAATAATGTTTCTGGGAACATTCTTGTGCAAATATTTTGGTGGGCATGCATTTTGCCTTTCTCTTGATTAAATGCCAAAGCAGGGATGGGACTACAGGGAGGCAAATGATGTACCTCTTGGGTACAAATTTAAGGAGATCCTCTACCTAGGAGGAGGATTGCTGGATCAAAAAATAGATGTTTCTAAAACAACTTGCCTTTTATATTATAGCACTGAATTTTACACTTAGACTTGTCATGGGTTCTTCTGTCAAAAAAATCTACCATTTAAGTAATGGGGAATAGTAGGTTAATATACTAGTATAATATATTAGTATAAGAAAACATATGCTTATAAAGGCAATTGATTAATATATTATCACATGTAATTCATATTAAATAAAATATAAAGTTGACAATAACTTCCTCTAGAATGATCCCTAGTTGAAGTAAAACTCCTTGTTCTACACATATGGAAAATGATTAAGAGACCGGTCCAAGGCTGCCTAGCTAGTTAGTGGCTTTTTCATCATACATATTGCATTGTAAATCTTTATGCAAATTTAACCCAAACTCAGTTAAAATTCCTAAAGACATGACTACAATTGGTTTTCAATTTTAATGTCAACTAGCTTTCACAGAGAACTTTTTTTTTTTGCATCGGTGGCCTACAAATTAAAGTGTAAATTTAGGGGCTTCCCTGGTGGCGCAGTGATTGAGAGTCCGCCTGCTGATGCAGGGGACATGGGTTTGTGCCCCGGTCCGGGAGGATCCCACATGCCGCAGAGCGGCTGGGCCCGTGGGCCATGGCCCCTGAGCCTGCGCGTCCGGAGCCTGTGCTCCGCAGTGGGGGAGGCCACAGCAGTGAGAGGCCCGCGTACCGCAAAAAAAAAAAAAAAAAAAGTGTAAATTTAAACTGGTGGGCAAAGAGTAATATGTTCTTAAAAAAATAGAATTAAAGATTTGTGTCATGCAAAAATTATACCTATAAAAACATATTTACTAAGTTAGGTTAAATATATAGAAAAGTCACTTTTATCACCATGGTAAGATTAGACTTTTCTAAAAAAGCAAGTGAGGCAACTGGATACTTGATATCTGCATCTTTCATTCCAGTGACCAATTAAAACCAAACCATTTAAAGTAGCAAGGAAAGTACTTTTATTCAATTTATTTGTTTTGCTGCTATTAAATTACTACCATTTAGTAAGATACACATTTTTCCTCCCTTGTAAAAGATTTATCTTCATCTATAATATAGCAATGATTAAAGAGTATTGACCAAGAATAAGAATATTTCTTTAATCTAGGATGGATAATTACAATCCTATAAAGGCTCATGGCAAATATTTTTCACTGGTTTAGTACAACTTAATTCATTAAAGAAACATTTTTCATAATATTAAGATAATTTCAGAAAATCTGTGAAGAAGCTCATTTAATAGTATATTTGTAAGAAAGTTTAGACCACTTTTCTTGCCAAAAATGCCTTAGAAAGTAAATTTCATGTGTCATTGAAATAACTGAATTTATACTTTTTTTTTTTTTTTTTTTTTTTCCTGGTACGCGGGCCTCTCACTGTTGTGGCCTCTCCGGTGGCGGACCACAGGCTCCGGACACACAGGCTCAGCGGCCATGGCTCACGGGCCCAGCCGCTCAGCGGTATGTGGGACCCTCCTGGACCGGGGCATGAGCCCGTGTCCCCTGCATCGGCAGGTGGACTCTCAAACATGCGCCACCAAGGAAGCCCCTGAAATAACTGAATTTAAACCGTATGATTATATTCCATCCATGCCATGATTATTATTTCTCTTTATTCTTCAATCTAGCCTTCTACACAGTTCACTATGTCCTCTGTCCCTAAGAATACCAGTGCCCTGTGAGAAGTTACCATGTACTTCTCTCAGGAAATACTCTTAAAACTCAGCTAGAGAAATGCTTGGTACTAAAAAGATTTCAAATTTTCCTGTATATACTCTTTAGTAATTTTTTGTCAAGTACTTTGCAGAATGCTTACCTCACAAAAGGTGAACACTGGATAATGTCAATGTTGAATTTCTATGAGGGCTGTGAATTAAATTTCCTAAAGTGAAAATTTACACCTGGATTTTATCATTAAACAAGTAACAGAAGAAACTTAAATCCTGTAGTTTCTAGTTAAAATGCCTTTTGTTTGCCAATTTCTGCTTTTCATGTAATTGTCCTGATATTATACAGTACCTCACGGGTTTCCCTTCTCGAAGCAAGTCTTCTAGACTCTGTTCACAGTGTTCAGCCACCACCACCAGTCTCTCTGAGGAAAAAAACCCACCAACTCCACTTTATATTTGATTAACACAATGTTTTAATAACAAAATAATATACCCCACTAAAGTTATTAACATACAGTATAAATGATATTTTAAAAGAGCTTTTCAAAGTCTACATTAACTACATAAAAATCAAATATGTAGAATAACAGGATAAATGTGTAATAAAACAACATATTAAATAACAATTTCTTTTCATCTTGTGTTTTTCTCTAGAATTTCTCCCATGTGCATCAGGAAAAACAGCTGGAAAAGTTTACCTTTGGCAAAAAGAAGCAATCCTTCTTCTGACACAGACTAGAAGAAAAAGCTTGGATGAAGATATAAAGAAATTTTGAAGTGAAGGGGAAATTGGGAGCTAGGGACAAATTGTCTTGACGGTCTGGTTCAAACATAAGGTTTTTGAAACTGAGTTCAGAAATTTGAGAAAGGTAGAAATGTTCTGAATCATGACTATGGAGAAAGAACAGAAAATCAACTTGGGGTTACTTTTAACATCATGGGGCTTGCTGAGATTAGTAATAATATAAAATTTTGGTGGGCACAATCTATATCATGATATAATTTTTATTTTCCAACAGATCAACTGTTTAAGAATAAGACAGCAGAGTTTTGAAGGTCTATACATTTTTAATGTAATCATCAAGTACCTAGTGACTAACACGTTGTCTGACACAGTAGCAGATCAACAAACTATTTTCCTTTTTAGATGAAACAATGTAAGAGCAGTGAGAGAAAAGCACAACTGGGCTCACAAGTGGTTGGAGATTTGATAATGTTATTTCAGGAGAAAGAAATTGGGATAGTATGAATATCTATGCAAAATGAGTTCTAAGATAAGGAAGAAGGTAAACACATAATACAGATAGCAAGCTAAGACAAGATAAAGAAGTAAAGGTGAAAAGGGACCAGAAAAAGTGATAACTGCAAGGAGGTTTGGTGAAAATGAAAAAGGGCAAAGGTAGAAAAATGTGAGCAGAAGATGGGAAGGACTGATTCAAGGTATGGTCTTGCCTGCTGGGAGGAGAGATGAAGGACAATGGTACACAGGCAATCATGTGAGGTGTGAGGGCAGGATATTGTATGGGTCACATCTTGGAAGCCCAAACTGAGGTGGTGGCATTATATAAATGATCTGAAACACAAAATTTTAAAACTATAAATGAAAACTATCACTTTCAGAAAAAAACTCCAAGTGATCTAAACAGGAACTTAAACAAAATTAAATTTGAAAGAACATTTAATGAGGGAGAAAAAAGGAAAAAAAATAGGAAAGAAAGTTGAGATAAAAGTTCTAGTTCTTCAATTCAATAAAGAAAAGAGCATGCAGAGTTGAATTCCAAGCAATTTAGCACAACTGTGAAGTTCTAGAAGGAAAAAGTAAATAATATTGTCAGAAAACCAAAATGGGAAGCAGCATTCCTTTGTTTTCCCTCTTACCACATTTTGTCAATTTTCCTTACACCTATCTGGCTACCTCTCCTCAGTCTCCTCTGTAGACTGGTACCTCTTCTACCCAAATTTAAATGCTTCTAGTGCCTCCACCTTTGATTCTGGGTCTTCAGACTGTGTTTTCTCCTTATTTACTTCCAAGGTTGAAAGACTCTTAAATTTTATCTGAAGCCCAGAACTCTCTTCTGAACTCCAGGCTTTTACAGCCAGTTTCTCACTTTAATATAAAAGTTACCTCAAACACAACAGGACTCAAACTGAATTTATATTTTGCTCCTTAAGCCTTTCCCTTTAGTACTGTTTCAGTAAATGGTACCACTATCCTGCCAGCTGCTCCAGCTACAAATTTAGGAGTAATCTCCCTTTCTCAAATCCAAAGGAAAAGCCCTGCTATTCCTATTTCCCAAATGTTTCCAGAATCTGTAAAGTTTGCTCCATCTGCCACAATCTGGGTCCAATCCAACATCCTCCCTCATTAGATTACTACAACAATCTCTTAACTAATCTTCTCATATTAATTCTTATTCCCCCTCCAACATATTTTCATACTAAAATCTAAGTGATAATATAATAATTAATCAATCTGAATACGTAACTCCCTGTCTAGCTTTATATTTTGTTATTTTGTCTGTCACTCACCAACTTCCAGTTACACTGGTCTCCCTTCCCCTTTCCTACCTTAAAATACTAGCACATGGATTCCCATTGCCTAAAATGATCTTCCTTGTTCCTTCTCCCAGTTAACTGCTATCATGAAACACAGTGGTTAAGAGCACAGACTATTCTGTCTGGGTTCAAATTTTAGGTTTAATACTCATTAGTTATGTGCCCTTGGGGGAGTTTGCTAACCTCTCTATGCCAAGGTTTCCTCTTCCGTAAAACAACAGTACCTACCTCATAGAGCTGTTGTGAGGTTGAAATGAGTTAATACATAATAAGAACCTGGCACATAAGAAGCCCTAAGAGTTAGCTATTATTATTATTCATTACTCAGTTAAATGTGATTTCCTCCAGGAACACTTTCCTGGTCCCCCCAAATCAATTTGCTCCTCCTATCATATAATCTATTCCACAATGTACTTTTCTTTTGTAGCACTTATTTCAACTCCTAAAGATTTGTATACACTTTTATCTAATGCCTTTGTTCTCTACTAGATAATGTATTTCATGATGCAGGAAGGATATTGGTCTTGTTCAAAATGCATCCCCAGCGTCTAGAATTATACCTCAAACATATAAGCAACTAATTTAAAAATACTTGTTAAATGAGTTAACTTGAGCAAAGGCTCAATGTAGCCATTAGAAATGAATGAATCTCACATAATGACAGTCATTGTCTAAACAGAAGTGTGTCCTGCGTAGGAAAGTATATGCCTATGTTGTAAACTAGGCATAATACCACCACAATAGCACTGATTTTAATGTAAAACAAAACCATCAGAATATGTTAAAATGTGCATACCCCATTAATGAATAATTTTAAATTATATATTCATAAGTCTCCACATCTATGAAGGATTTTCAAAGTGTTTGGCATTAGCTTAAAATTTGTCAGGCTTAAAATGATTTAGGAAAGAAAAATTATCAGGCTTCTTCAGGAAACTCCTTCAAAATATCATAAGCCAGAGTTTGCCGAAGCTTTAGGATATTACGGACCTTTAAAGTATTACTTTAAAGTTAGACAGCAGAACCATAATCCTTGGCAGAATATCAAAGATTCCCCCAGAGGTAATAGAGTGTATACCAAAACAATGTTTCCAGTATGAACCAGTTTTTTTAAAAAGTTGTTAGTGAGTCTTCATTCTGAAACTCAGGACCACTATTTGAAAATAACTTCTGTTTGTTATAAAATAATATAGTTTCACAGAATAAAATACGACAGAAGTATTTGAGAATCATAATGTGCCAAATATAAGTCAGCAATGTAGTGGCATTATTTATAAAAAACAAATGTGACACCAAAATGAACTTTAAAGAGTAGAACATACAAGAACCGTGAAATAATCTTTCTTCTAATAGTTTATGAATGCCAACTGTAGTGTACATACAGTTTGAACTGTATGTTTTAAGTCAATGTTAAGAAATGGAAAAGAGTACAGTATTAAGCAAGACAGATAATAAAGCAGTTGAATAAAAAGAGGGACTAAAACAGATTGAAAGATTAAAAGAAACTTTTTTAACTTAAAGAGGTAAATTGTAAATGCGTTAAAACATGAAAGGTTATTAGAATATAGTTACTGCATCATTCTTTTGTATTCACATTAAAAACTGAGACTAGCTCATTACCTTTTAAAGAGAATCTCTAAATAAATATTTATACAGTAAAACTGATAAAGAAAAATTCTGTGCTTAAAAAACAGTATTGTTATTAGGTTACTGTGATTGTCAGTTTTATGAGTCAACATGGCTAGGCTATAGTCTCCAGTTATTCAAACACTAATCTAGGTGTTACTGTGAAGGCATTTAATAAATGAAATCTACAATTAGTTTACTTTAAGTAAGGAAGAATATCCTAGATAATCTGGGTGATCCTGATTCAATCAGTTGTAAAGGCCTTAAGAGCAGAATCGACTCTTCTCTGGAGAAGAAGCTCCACACTTGGACTGTGACTTCAGCTGTTGTCTAAAACTTTAGCTTGTCCTTGATGACTTGCCCTATGGATTTCAGATGAGTCTACACAACCCCAAAATCACATAAACCAATTCCAAGCAATTAATCTATATCTGTGTAGCTATCTAGCTATCTATCTCCTACTGGTTTTGTTTCTTTGATGGAACTTTAAACTGATATAGACACTTAGGTTGAAATATATATGCAGCTAGAGATATAGAATACATTATTTTATAGGTTCTTAACAATTCTATTATTCTCTACCTAAATTTCAAATCTATTAGTTAAAATAATTTTGTTCTTGATTTTCCCAGCAATAAACAAAAGATTTCTGGGTAACCAATACCAAATAAAATGGAATGTATTACCATTTATAATCCTTATTCTGCTTCTAAAACTGCTGAGATTTCAAGTTCAAAAGAAAAAGATTAAGTTTGTTAACTTAAGTATTTTCATGCTTTATTGGCTTTTTTCTTTTAAAGATATTTTACTCAACTTCTCTTTAATAAATCAAGTGCACAAATTCTAATGTACACTATGCTTGAGTTTAAGTACATTATTCTGCTGAGTTAGCAAGAAACTAACATCATCTTGAATCAGTTTTGAATGATCCATAGGAAACAGTGAGAGCCTGACTTCTGAACTAACCTAACATGTAAAAACATAATGTTAGTAAAACAGACCACATGTCACACATTACTCCAAGTAAAAAGGGAAAGGTGGGGAGGTGGGGGACTAACAATGACAAACTGTGAGATATCTGTATAGTAAGAACAGAATAAAGGGGGGAAAGGAACTAAAATCAAAATTCTTTGAGGAGACAATTAAGTGGAGTCCAAACCAAAATCATGTGGTATTAAATCATTGAGAAATATGTGTTGTTCACTAAGGAGACTGTTGAGTAGGGCCTTTTCAAACTTTTCAAACTATATTCAACTGAAATGACTGGGATGTTTTGGAACAAAAAGACCTTCACATCGACACTTATTCTAATTTATTTACACTTTATGATGCATACAACTTTTCAGGACAATGAACATTGCCAATAGTGAAAAAATAATCAAATTCCCTAACCTTTTGACAATCATTGATATTTTCATTCCAGGCAGCCAAACTTAAAATATATGAATTTTACACACATCCATGACCTGTGTGTCCCTAGAAGAAAGGGCTGCTGAGATCCAGGAGCAGGGAAAGCAGGGGAAACAGAGTAACCAGCAATATGGTGGATGGGTCTAAAGAGACTACCTAGATGTTGAGCTGGGTTCTACATTAAGAGAGTCTAACAGTGTCTAAGGAGATTAGTTCCTATCTCACATTTATAACTAAAAAGACGGTTCCTGGGCATTTAGCAGTAGTGTTCCCCAAAGGGATTATGTCATAAGGTTTTTCCTAGTTCAGTGTTTACAGGGCCTCATTTAGATAGTGGGATGAAAAGGAGCTCAAGAAGTATCTAGGACTACTGAGTCAATTATCCCATGAAAAGAAAGCCTAGGGAAAACTGGACAGAGGCAAGACCGCAGTCATATGAAGTGATGCTCCAAACAGGCTTCCAGACACAGTGGGAAGAAATAAAGGGCACTTCAGGATACAAGGATGAAGAAGTCCTAAGAACTGAGTAAAGTGGCAAGACTTTGGGAAAACAGGCATACTCCAAATTTGCAGATGTAAAACAGCAATACTAATTATGGTTACTTGCTACAGATGATAATGAGCATCCACTATATTGCTAAGTTTGGAGTGATTTTGGAACTAGGTCAACCCCACAAGCGGAAATTCTTTAGAATTTGTAATTGGATTGGTGGGGTGGTGTTTGAGGCATTCAGGGATGGACAATATCTATCAGGTATTCGATTATATAAAAAGCCCCAAATGAGTTCTATAATTTAGTTAACGTCATTGAAGCCATTTATCAAATAAAAATGTTAGCAAAAGGTTTTTTGTTTGCTTGTTTTTAAACAACAAACTTGCCAGAAGTTACTTAATTGCTCTGTGCCTCAATTTCCTTATCTGTTTCTACCTCATGGTAAGATTGTAAGCATTAAGTTAATTAAAATATGTAAAGCTTAGAATACTTAGAATACTACCTAATATATAATAAACACTCAATAAATATTAGCCATCAATAATATTTATTACAAAAAACATTTTCTACTCAGTCTAGAAAACTTTCAGAGCAACTATTTTTTAAGAGGCATAACCTTGAAAGTATCATTTAGCCTGTTTTTCAGCAAAACAATAAAGGAAATACAGTTTGCATTTTTTGAGCATCTTTATTAATGTTAGGTTGAAACACCTGAAAATGCCATTTTTGCAGGAATAAATACAGGACAATATCAGCAAGTATATAGGGTTAACTTTCATAAATCATTTTGTTAGAAAAATTAAATATATTTCAGTGAGATGCATTTAAAATAATTCTAAAAATTGGAACCTCAGCATGTAATTAAGCTTTCAAAAATAATTTTAAAATAATTAAAATATTGCTAACATAATCAACTTCAAGGGGTGCTACAGATTGAACATTTGTGTCCCCCCACCCAAATCCATAGGCTGACACCTAATCCTCAGTGTGATGGTGTTTGGGGGTGGGGCTTTGGGAGGTGATTAGGTCATGAGGGTGGAGCCCTCCTGAACAGGATCAGTGATCTTACAAAAGAGGCCTGAGAGAACTCCCTTCCCACTCCCAACATGTGAGGTTATAGTGAGAAGATGGCTGTCAATGAAGAAGCGGGCCTCGCCAGATGTGGAATCTGTTGGTGCCTTAATCTCCAGAACTGTGAGAAATAAACCTTTCTTGTTTATAAGCCACTCAGTTTATGGTGTCTTATTTTAGCAGCCAGAATGGACTAAGATACAGACTACAGAAGAAAAAAAGGCAGTAAACATCTTCCTGGTGAAACACTGACTTTTTAACCAATACAGTTCAACTTTTCCAAATGAAATCCTATATGAAAAGACTAATGCAGCTCCAAAGAGGTAAAAAAAAGAGACTCTCTTTTCATTTGAAGAAACTGAACCCAAAGTATTACTTTCAATTATAAAATACACTCTAATAAACAATTCTAAAGTTTCTAACTTTAGAACTTTCATTTCCTTCTTAGAGAGGTGAAGAAATGCTTGAGGATAGGTGGCTTCCCTGAAAGAGAAAATTAAAAATCTTGATTCTCAGATCTGGGAAATATGAATCATTTAAATGTAGTAAGGAAAACTCAAATGCTGCAGTTTGGCTAGAGTGAAAGGTGAAGGCACTTGTACACACACATACTGATTACTTTATATGTTTACAATGTATATTATAACCTAACCAGGGTAACAGGGTAGAGAACACAAAATAGGAGACAACAACAGCAACTTACCATGCTTTCCCCGAGAAATATCCACATACTGGCACAGTCTGGGGTGGGTGATGGTCTTAAGGATTTGAAAGCGCCCTAAAATTTTGATGGAATTTGGTGTGAGAGGAAGCCCGTTGCTTCCACAAACATCATGTGGCAGAGCAGAGGCAAAGAAGGTAAAGGCACCCATTTCGGCATCCTTCAAGGGAAACATTTTCAGAGTCCTAGATCTTCCAAGATAACCTAGAAAAGGAGAGAAGTTTTTGATAGATCAATTAGACATTAAGCCAGTGTTTTCTGACCTGAAACATGATAATTAATATAACTTGGAGGAAAATGCCAATCTGTACACTTTACAGTTAAAAAAAAAGTTAAAAAATTTCAAGACAATATCAAAGAGGAAAAACCACCCAATCATGAATTTATATTGCAGCTCTAAATCAAAATCAAAGATTTTCAATGGCATATAAAGAAAAGACAGAACATTCCCTCTACAAGGATGTCTGACAGTTCTAAGAGTTTAGAGGAAGTTTGTTATTGCATATTCATATCAGTAAGGCTCTTCTCTTTACCTAAAGCTTGAATAACCCACAGAGTTTCCTTTTACAGAGTGAGGGGAGTCAGGAAAGAGGAAATAAGGATACCAATCAGAAACTTTAAATAATCAAGGACTCTATTAATGGTATAAAAATTAAACTAGATAACAGACAGCACTATAATGTTACTTAACTAATCAATTTTTGTTTCTGTGCTAGGTGCTTTACAAGTGATGTTTTAATCCCCTCAATGATCTTGACAGATGTTATTGCCTCTAGGTTAGAAATAGATGTTCTATGTGTAGATCCTGAGGGGTCCTAGCAGCATAGATTCCAAAGCAAATGGTGTCCCAGAGTTTTATCATGGAGCAGCCTGAAGATTAAAAAACTTGCTCCAAAATCTGAATCACATTATGACAACCACAACAAAAAAGGTCCTCCAACAAAAAATATCTCTCTCACCCAGGTGTCTCATGAAAAAGACATTCCATTGGTCAAGCACTGCATTCTTCTCTTCTCAGCTTTTACAATAAAAAGCTGGAATTCTAAATCAAGTTAACAGACCGCTTTTCGTATGCCTGCCCAGAAACCTCATTAAAACATTAAATTAAAACCTCATTAAAACTGTTTTAAAATGTATAAACTCATAACAAGGAAGAGGACAGAAAAAGGCCTTGAGCTGATGAAAGACTTCAAGAAACTCCTGTAAAGCCTTTTGCATACAGAAGAGTATTGTCACAAGAAACAGAAAGAAGGAAGCTATAACCTATGATGCAGTCAAGAAGTTTTGCTCAGCCTCTTCAGTTCAGAGGCTTCAGATTCATAGAAGGCAGGAACAATGGTGAACAGCAGCAGTCAGAAGAAGGTTTGAAATGAGAAAGATAATTTGAAAGGCTGAAGAACAGAAGAATCAACTCTGCCACCAGCCCCCCAGTACTGGGCAGTTGTTTTTTTTTTTTTTTTTGCGGTATGCGGGCCTCTCACTGTTGTGGCCTCTCCCGTTGCGGAGCACAGGCTCCAGACACGCAGGCTCAGCGGCCATGGCTCATGGGCCCAGCCACTCCGCGGCACGTGGGATCTTCCCGGACCCGGGCATGAACCCGTGTCCCCTGCATTGGCAGGCGGACTCTCAACCACTGCGCCACCAGGGAAGTCCCTGGCCAGTTATTTATCCTCTAAGCAAAAGAAAAACAAAAAACAAAATGGTTCATCCCTAAACGAATAAAATAAACTGTGTGAAAATTACAATAAATAGTTGGTATGAGCACTGTGGACAAAAGCAAACTCCTCTTAATTCTGGAATCTGTAAGACCCCAGTTAATATCTGGCTGTCTACCAAGCTATACTAAAACAGGGTATTCCAGTCAACAAGCCTATCCACATACAAAAATGCTCCCAGACAGTCTTCCTTAACTCTTAAATGAGGAACTGTCCAGGAATCATCAGGTAGTTGAGGGAAGACTATAGCATAAAGGGCAAAAAATAAAATAAACCAGAAAAAAAAAAATCTACCCTGGATGCAACCAAAATAATTTATGAAAAAAAACCCAAACCCAAACTAACTCTAATATATTTAGAAAGTTTTGAGAAAATTTTGAGAAGATATTACACCAATTATACAAAAAAGGAGGTATGGAAAAACATATTTTATAAAAGAATGAAAAGGAATTGCCAACATATGTGAGAAGATAAACAACCTCATTAATATTCAAGAAATTGTTCATTAAAATCACATGAGAATTTATACCTGTGAGACAGTAAAAATTAAGAAATCTGATAATACACAATGTTAGATTATGGAGAAACAGAGTGTAAATTGGTACAAAGACTTTGGAAGACAGTTTGACACTATTTTGTTCCTACAGAAACTCCTACACACATACACAAGCAGAAACCAAGAAAGATCAGGGTGGTATTGTTTCTATTATCTCTAAACTGGAAACAACTTAAATATCCACACACAGGTGAATGGCTAAATAAACTGTGGCACATTCATCTGATGGAAAAACACACAGGATGGAAAACAAGCAAACTATAGCAACATTTAATAATATAGATGAATCCTAGAAATATTTTGAGCAGGGAAAAAAGTCACACAGGGCCTCCCTGGTGGTGCAGTGGTTGAGAGTCCGCCTGCCGATGCAGGGGATACGGGTTCGTGCCCCGGTCTGGGGGGATCCCATATGCCGCGGAGCGGCTGGGCCCGTGAGCCATGGCCGCTGGGCCTGCACATCCGGAGCCTGTGCTCCGCAACGGGAGAGGCCACAACAGTGAGAGGCCCGCATACCGCAAAAAAAAAAAAAAAAAAAAAGTCACACAAAACTTATGCCAATATTCATAAAATTCAAAAACCACAAAAGCTAAATAATAAATAATTCAGGAATATTTACATATGAGGTAAGAATATATTCAAAAATTAAACGAATTAAAAAAAAAACCTGAGGCTAGGGTTACCACTGTATGAAAAACAGTCATAAGATTAGGGAATAACCCATAAGAAGCTTCAAAAATTTTGAGTAATATTCTTAATTGGTGGGTTAAGGGTGTTCATATTATTATTATGCTCCATAATTCCCATATTCTATATCTCTATCTATTTATATATATGTGCTATATACAATATGTTTCATAAAAATTGAAAAAAAATTAAATATTAAAATGAAAAACATTTTTAAATACAATGAATAGGTTTTCAACAAAGGCCAATGAATTCAATAGGAAAAGGATAGTTTTTTTTTTTTTTTTTTTTTTTTTTTTCTTTTTTTTCTTTTTGCGGTATGTGGGCCTCTCACTGTTGTGGCCTCTCCCGTTGCGGAGCACAGGCTCCGGATGCACAGGCTCCGGATGCGCAGGCCCAGCGGCCATGGCTCACGGGCCCAGCCGCTCCGCGGCATATGGGATCCTCCCAGACCGGGGCACGAACCCGTATCCCCTGCATCGGCAGGCGGACTCTTAACCACTTGCGCCACCAGGGAGGCCCAAAAGGATAGTTTTTTAACGAATAGTGCTAAAACAAGACATCCACATGGGAAAAAATTAACCTCAACTCCTACTGCTACATCCACAAAAATCTGAAATGGATTATAGACCTAAATGTAAAAGCTAAAACTGTAAGTCTTCTACAAAAAAAACAAAACAAAAAAAAACAGAATATTTTTGCAACCTTAGGATAGGCAAAGATTTCTCAAGCAGGATTTTAAAAAGCCATAAAAAATTAACTTTATAAAGTGGGCTTCATCAAAATTAAATACATTGCACATCAAAAGTCACATTTGAGAAAATAAAAATCCAAGTCAAAGTTAAGAAAAATATTATTTATATCTATATATGACATTTTTATCAAATAATGTATATGTATTATATGTATGTTTGTATATATGATAATAGACTTAGAATATATAAAGAATGCCTACAACTCAATAATAAAAAGAAAAACAAAAATAGGTAAAAGTCTGAAACATGTATTTTTCACAAAGAAGGAATACAAATAGACAATCAGCACATGAAAAAGTTCTCAATATAATTAATCAGCAGGGAAGTGCAAATTAAAAGCACAACAACATACCATTTCACACCTACCAGAATGGCTAAAATTGGAATAACTGGCAATACCAAGTGTTGAGAAAAATGTGGAACTGGAGCTGATACTCTGCTGCTGAGAGTAGTGTTAAAATGACACAAGAACTTTGAAAAACTGTTTGGAAAACTGTCCTAAAGTTAAAAATACCCCTTATGACTCAGAAATTCCACTCCTACTCGGTACTTACTCAAGAAAACTTAAAATATTTGTCCACAAAAAGACTTGTACAAGAATGTTCACAGAAGTTTTACTCATAACAGCTCCAAACTGGAAGCAATGTAAACATCATACAAGTGAACTGATAAACAAGTTGTAGCATATTCATCCAATGAAATGCTATTCAAAAGCAACAAAAAAGGAACAACCATACCAAAATATGGATGTATCTCAAAAATATTATGTTGATGAAAGCAGCAGACACATAAGAGTACATATCCTATGGCTCCATTTAAATGTAGTTCTAGAACTACAGTTCTAAACTATAGTGATAAAAAAGAGAATTGTAGTGCCTTGGCTGGGTGTGTGTGTGTGGAGGTCGGGACAGGATTGGAGAGGGAAACATAGGAACTTTCTGGAGTAGTCCAAATGTTTCACATCTTGATTAGGGTGGTGTTTGTCACGTTTGTTCACGTGGATCAAAACTCCTCAAACTGATCACTTAAAATCAGTGTACTCTAATATATGTAAATTTCATCTCATTTAAAAAAAGAAAATGAAACAAAATTAAGAGAATATGAGAAAATAATAATTTTTAAAATTAGTGCTTGGAACTTCAATATAGGATTACCAAACTAGATAGAAGTGTTAGAAAATAAAATTGAGACAATTACTCAGAACATGAAGCAAATGGGCAAATAGATTTAAAAAAAAAGCATAACAGAAAAGATAACACACATAGTGAATCAACCCTAGAATTCAACAACCACCTTATAGGCATTTCAAAAAAGGGAACAGGGAAAAATAAAGGAGAATAAATTACGAAAGATGGGAGAAAATTCCCCACAACTGAAGGGAAATATGTACCTTCAAATTAAAAAGGCTTCTAATTTCAAGGAGAATAAATGAAAAAAGACCCAAATGGAGACATTTATCCTAGCTCCATCGAATGAGTTAACTGCAAGGAGAATAAACTCAGACCAAGACATGCCATGACAAATTTTCAAAGCATCAAGCATAACTAAAAATTTTAATCATTTCAGAAAGAAAACAAATAGTTCAGGCATCAACAAATCAAGATCAGATACTCATTCTCATGAGCAACAACAGAAGTTAGAAGATGGTGAAGAGATAGCCTCATCCACCAGAGGGCAGACAGCAGAAGAAGAACTACAATCCTGCAGCCTGTGCAACGAACATCACATTCACAGAAAGACAGACGAGATGAAAAGGCAGAGGACTATGTACCAGATGAAGGAACAAGATAAAACCCCAGAATAACAACTAAATGAAGTGGAGATAGGAAACCTTCCAGAAAAGGAATTCAGAATGATAGTGAAGATGATCCAGGACCTCAGAAAAAGAATGGAGGCAAAGATCGAGAAGATGCAAGAAATGTTTAACAAAGACCTAGAAGAATTAAAGAACAAACAAACAGAGATGAACAATACAATAACTGAAATGAAAACTACGCTAGAAGGAATCAATAGCAGAATAACTGAGGCAGAAGAACGGATAAGTGACCTGGAAGACAGAATGGTGGAATTCACTGCTGCGGAACAGAATAAAGAAAAAAGAATGAAACAAAATGAAGACAGCCTAAGAGACCTCTGAGACAACATTAAATGTAACAACATTCGCATTATAGGGGTCCCAGAAGGAGACGAGAGAAAGGACCAGAGAAAATATTTGAAGAGATTATAGTTGAAAACTTCCCTAACATGGGAAAGGAAATAGCCACCCAAGTCCAGGAAGCACAGAGAGTCGCATACAGGAAAAACCCAAGGAGAAACACGCTGAGACACATAGAAATCAAATTGGCAAAAATTAAAGGCAAAAATTATTAAAAGCAGCAAGGGAAAAAAGACAACATACAAGGGAACTCCCATAAGGTTAATAGCTGATTTCTCAGCAGAAACTCTACAAGTCAGAAGGGAGTGGCATGATATACTTAAAGTGATGAAAGAGAAGAAACTACAACCAAGATTACTCTACTCAGCAAGGATCTCATTCAGATTCCATGGAAAAATCAAAAGCTTTACAGACAAGCAAAAGCTAAGAGAATTCAGCACCACCAAATCAGTTCTACAACAAATGCTAAAGGAACATCTCTAAGTGGGAAACACAAGAAAAGGACCTACAAAAACAAACACAAAATAATTAAGAAAATGGTAATAGGAACATACATATTGATAATTACCCTAAACATGAATAGATTAAATGCTCCAACCAAAAGACACAGGCTTGCTGAATGGATACAAAAACAAAACCCATATATATGCTGTCTACAAGAGACCCACTTCAGACCTAGGGACACATTCAGACTGAAAGTGAGGGGATGGAAAAAGATATTCCATGCAAATGGAAATCAAAAGAAAGCTGGAGTAGCAATTCTCATATCAGAAAAAAATAGACTTTAAAATAAAGACTATTATAAGAGACAAAAAAGGACACTACATAATGATCAGGGAATCAATCCAAGAAGAAGATATAACAATTATAAATATATACGCACCCAACATAGTAACACCTCAATACATAAGGCAACTGCTAACAGCTATAAAAGAGGAAATTGACAGTAACACAATAATAGTGGGGTACTTTAACTCCTCACTTACACCAATGGACAGGTCATCCAAAATGAAAATAAATAAGGAAACACAAGCTTTAAATGAGACATTAAACAAGACGGACTTAATTGATATTTATAGAACATTCCATCCCAAAATAGCAGATTACACTTTCTTCTCAAATGCGCATGGAACATTCTCCAGGATACATCACATCTTGGGTCACAAATCAAGCCTCAGTAAATTTAAGAAAATTGAAATCATATCAAGCATCTTTTCTGACCACAACGCTATGAGATTAGAAATGAGTAACAGGGGAAAAACCGTAAAAAACACAAACACATGGAGGCTAAACAATACGTTACTAAATTACCAAGAGATCACTGAAGAAATCAAAGAGGTAATCAAAAAATACCAAGAGACAAATGACAATGAACACACGATAATCCAAAACCTGTGGGATGCAGCAAAAGCAGTTCTAAGAGGGAAGTTTATACCTATACAAGCCTACCTCAAGAAACAAGAAAAATCTCAAATAAACAATCTAACCTTACACCTAAAGGAAGGAGAGAAAGAATAAACAAAACCCAAAGTTAGCAGAAGGAAAGAAATTGTAAAGACCAGAGCAGAAACAAATGAAATAGAAACAAAGAAAACAATAGCAAAGATCAATAAAACTAAAAGCTGGTTCTTTGAGAAAATAAACAAAATTGATAAACCATTAGCCAGACTCATCAAGAAAAAGAGGGAAAGGACTCAAATCAATAAAATTAGAAATGAAAAAGGAGAAGTTACAAGGGACACCACAGAAATACAAAGCACCCTAAGAGACTACTACAAGCAACTCTATGCCAATCAAATGGGCAACCTGGAAGAAATGGACAAATTCTTAGAAAGGTATAATCTTCCAAGACTGAACCAGGAAGAAATAGAAAATATGAAGAGACCAATCACAAGCAATGAAATTGAAACTGTGGTTTTAAATCTTCCAACAAACAATAGCCCAGGACGACATGGCTTCAGAGGTGAATTCTATCAAACATTTAGAGAAGAGCTAACAGCTATCCTTCTCAAACTCTTCCAAAAAATTTCAGAGGAAAGAACACTCCCAAATTCATTCTATGAGGCCACCATCATCCTGATACCGAAACCAGACAAAGATAGTACAAAAAAAGAAAACTACACACCAATATCACTGATGAATACAGATGCAAAAATCCTCAACAAAATACGAGCAAACACAATCCAACAACACATTAAAAGGATCATACACCATGACCAAGTGGGATTTACCCCAGGGATGCAAGGATTCTTCAATATATGCAAATCAATCAATGTGATACACCATATTAACAAACTGAAGAATAAAAACCATATGATCTCAAAAAAAAAGATGGTGAAGCCTTGAAAAGTTGGAAGAAACATAATTTTGTTTCTTTACCCAGCCAAACTATCATTCATAATAGCAAAATAATAATTTACAGCCATGCAAACATTAAAAAATAAAATCACCATCCACATACCTTCATGAATAAGTTTCTTTAGGATGTATTCTAACAAAACAGAGGAGAAAACAAATAATAAAAGATGTGGAGTTAAGAAACAATGTATCTTACTCAAGAATTCAATGAATATAATACAGTATAGAAGCTGCACCAAAGGACTAGAAAGTAATCTGTTCCAATTAAACAGAAGGTAATTGGGCTCCAAGGGGAATGTCTTCAAGCAGAGTAAGGGCGGTTCTCATACAAAGAATGAGAGGATGTGGTGAATAAAGCACATGCATCTTTTCCCTCAAAGAAGGTGCAAAGTACTCTGTGAAAGTGAGGAGAGCCAAAAGCTACATAAGAAGTATATAATCCAAAAAATTAAGCACATTTAACTATGGCATAATTTTTGTTTTTGGAGAGGAAGAAAGAGTAATCAGTTGGACGTTAATATTACAAATCTTCTTGTTAGATTGGTACAAAGGTCATGAAATTAAAACATTGGGAAGGAAATGTATAATAGCATACTTCTTGGCTCAGCACTTAAGATTATTTACAAAGCCATAATATTGTAACATTTTACTAGTTTTTAAACACATAAACAAAGCAAAAAACAACTGCAGTTAAGAAATATACTGTAACTATTAATAACCTTGACAATGTACAAGTAAAGGTCCACCTAAGGGAAGGTGGGAATGGATGTGGTTTCTGTGGCGGTAAAGGAAGGTAGAGTCTCTACTTCCCTCATTTTACAAAATAAGGAGCCAAATATAAGTATTTTCAAAAGTTCATATGAAAAACATTAAGTTTAAATATATTACTTAGAACTCTAAAATTAACCAATATGAAAACTAAAAATTGTGATAACGATTCAAAAATTTGTAGAGAGGGCCTCCCTGGTGGCGCAGTGGTTAAGAATCCACCTGCCAGTGCAGGGGACACGGGTTGAAGCCCTGGTTTGGGAAGATCCCACATGCCGCGGAGCAACTAAGCCTGTGCGCCACAACTACTGAGCCTGCGTTCTAGAGCCTGCGTGCCACAACTACTGAGCCTACGCGCCTAGAGCCCGTGCTCCCCAACAAGAGAAGCCACGGCAATGAGAAGCCCGCGCACAGCAACGAAGACCCAATGCAGCCAAAAACAAACAAAAAAAACCCCCCCACAACATTGTAAATCAACTGTATTTCAATAAAAATTATTAAAAAACAAAAAACAACAACAAAAATTGTAGTAGAGAGGTTGTGGATGGTGTGGCCTATCTTAAGAAGTCAATTAAAATAAAAAGAATTAGCAGTTTAACTTGTTCAACATACAGACCTAAAATTAGAAAAGGTTAAAAATGATTATCTCTGAAGTAACAGAACTGAGGGTAGGAAGGAAGAGCCTGAGCTGTTGCATTTTATTAGGCAGTCCTTTTATACTATGCTATTTGATCTTCCATGAGATACTTCTATCACTTAGACAACTAAAAATCAAATAACCAAATAAAGAAAATGCAAATAATTCAAAACGATAAACAGTAGTTGGCGTTAAACATTTCATCAGTGTTCTGCTTCAACTACCTCTTAGATGGGTGCACATAAAAAGGTTCACACATAACAAATACACACACATAGATTTTTTTCCGCTTGGTGAGTGGAAGAAAGCCAGTGGAAAAAACAGCTGAAGTGAGAGTTTAGTTGAGGAAAAAAAAACAACATAGGAGTTGGGTTTGAAAATTCATTCATTCAACAAATATCCTGAAGCTCCTATTTTAAGTCAGGTGTTTTCCAGCTTCGGGGCCACCAGTGAACAGGACACAATGTCCGCCCTCAAAGAACTTTAAGTGGAAATGCATCACAAAGGGAAAAAGGTAAAAAAAATAGGGCAAAAGATGCCTATTTCGTTACGAATAAAACAGGTTACACATTTCTTCAATGGGTTTCATTTATTTTATATACTTTTCCGCAAAAAGTTGTCTTTCTGTCCCAAATAAAAACAGGGACAAGAGGCCTTGAAAAGCAACCACTAACAATTTTAAAGAAACTTCTACTCGTTCACATTCTTCCACTGCACAAGGGAATGCCACATCTCGACAACTGACTACACCTTTGAAAACAGGAAACAAACCAAAGAGCTCGAATCTATGTTGAGCAACGGGAGAGCCGATTCCAAATTCTCTGAAACAGTCAGGTAGTAGATCCTTTCGAAGAGTCGCCTGCAGTCCTCAAAGGACGCAGGTGTGTAGGGGGAAGGCGGGCTGTAGGTAGGAATGGAGACGGTACTCAGCAGTCAGCAGCTGCACCGGTGGTCTCTATCACTCACGGCGGAAATGGGAGGCCGCTCGCTGCACCTGACCTTCCTCTACCTCCCACCAGCCCCGACCACTACGACACAGAAAACTGGGAAACCCAAATACCTGCCTTTGGGTCTGGGGACGCAGGCGGACACAAAGACAAGGGGATGGAGCTCCTACACAGGGCCCCAGAGCTGTCGCTGGAGCTGGTGTTGCCGCTATTGCTTAGTGCACCAGACTCTGCATTTCAGGTGCTTCTACAAAAGAGGCTGCTCCTGGAGCGCCGGGAGCTCAGAGATTGCCCTTTGCCCGCCAGCCTAAGTCAGCCAGAGTTGCCAGCGCCGCCTCCGGCGAGGAGAGCGACCCCCGCGCTCTCCCCTGACAACTCCCAGCTCTCCCCACCACCACCCTCAGCTCGGCCTTTTCCTCTGACCTCACAGCCTCCGCGACGGAACTCTAAAGAAAGGCCCCGACGTCCGGCGTCTTGCTCCTCGCCCAACCTGGCGACAAAATATAGAGACCGAGGAAGAGGTGCGGAATGGTTGGCGTTATTGGCTGAGGAAATGGACGACGGGGAGTGTGGTGTGGCTGCACACGGGAAGGGAGCCACTGAATTTGGAGAAGAATCTGTGGACCGCTCAGGCGTTTAGCGAGGACACCTCATTGGGTCCTTTCTCGCTGCCTTCGTGAGCGGGAGGCTGTCCTTACCGGCTCCGGGCCGAGACGGCCGAGGTTCTGCCTGTTCACCGATACATGTGAGTGTCGTCCGCAGAGGGTCCCGGGGTACGGGGATTGCGAACATAAGAGTCCTCTGTCCCTTAGTGGCCTTCGGATGATAGGACCTGGCCTGCGGGGAAGTCGGCCCACAGCAGCGCCAATCTTGGCATGAGGAAGTAGGGAAGAGCTTGGGACCTTTTGAAGGAGCCAAGTTTGAGAAATGGGATGCGGGGCCGAGGGGAAGGATGTTACTGGAAAAGATATATGTACAAACATGTTTATTTTTGCGTGTGTGAGAGAACCGGGAGGCGGTGACAGGAATTCGTTTATTCCTCAAGTAGTTATGCAGCGCCCACCATGTTCCAAACACTGTTTTAGGCATCGGTAAAAAGCAATGAAAAAAACAGACAAAAATTCTTGTCTCCCTGTTGTTCACATTTTATTGAATATACATACTAAACAAAGTTAAGAAAAAACGTACCGTATCTTAGGTCGTAATGAGTGCTGAAAACAAAAGTAGTAAAGCCGGGAAGGAGGATATAGGTTGAAATTTTAGTATGGCCAGGGAAGGTCTTACTGAAAAGATCACTCTTCAGTAAAGAGCTGACAGAAGCAAGAGAGTTAATCGTTAGGCTGTTTTGGGGAGGTGCAGTCAGGCAGACGGACCAGACATTGCAAAAGCCATCAGGCAGGAACTCTCCTGAACAGCAAGGAAGCCTGTAGGTCAGAGTTCAGTGAAGCAACTAAAGCTGGAGAAAGAATCAGAGATATGGAACAGGTCATGAAGGATCTTGAGGGCGTCTAACCCATTGGAGGGTTTTGAGCAGTGGAGTACTGACTTCCTTTTTAAAAGAATCTCTCTGGCTGCTCTCAAGAATAGACTGGAGGGAATAGGGTGGAAGAAACACCAGTTAGGAGGCTTTTACATAAATCCAGAGGAGATATGATAGTGGCTTGACTAGGGGTGGTAAGAAATGACCAGTCAGATTCTTAGTGCTCTTAATTTAGGTATGCAAGAATTTTAATGGATGGTCAGTTAATTTTCTTTAATTAGGTTTTGGAAACACTTTTAAAATGACTTGTAGTGTGAGGTTAGGAGTAACAAACAGGAGTTAAAATCATGGCTTTACCATTTAATATTTGAATGGATTTAGACAAGTCACATAATTTCTCTGAGTTATCTATAACCTTATTGTCTCACAAGGTTATAAAGATTAAATGACAATGTATATAATATGCCAGGCCCATTAAAATAGTGGCTACTGTTATTAACTGTGTTCTTGGTTAAGAAATGGAAGAAAGATAGTGGTGAGTACATCTATGAGTGGAAAGGTTTGGTTAAATCCTATTGGGGAAAATCTGAGCCCGCTAAAAGGTGACCTTGTTTGGTAAGTGGGCCATGGGAGACCTAGACATACCACTTTAAAAATTTTATGCATATGTCACTGGACAAAAAGGTTTTCTGTGTTAATGGCCGTAGTATCTGAAACACACAGACTGTCTTCTCTTAGCCATACCCTCATAGCCATCCCTTAAGCCCTCCAGGATCCCCAGTGTCCTCATTAGTAAACGGGAAGAAGGCTCTCTGGTGAGTAGAGAAAAACAATCAAGCATAAATACAAATTTCCAATTATAAAATGAATAAGTCATAGGAATGTAATGTACAGCATGGTGACTATAGTTAATAATACTGTTTTGCATATTAGAAAATAGCTAGGAGACTGGATGTTGATGGTTCTCATCACAAGAAAAAAATTGTAACTATGTATGGTAGAGGATGTTAACTGGACTATTGTAGTGTTCATCTTGCAACCCAATCAAAAAATGGGCAGAAGATCTAAATAGACATTTCTCCAAAGAAGACATACAGATGGCCAAGAGACACATGAAATATGCTCAGTGTCGCCAATTATTAGAGAAATGCAAATCAAAACTACAATGAGGTATCACACACTAGTCCGAATGGCCATCATCAAAAAGTCTACAAATAATAAATGCTGGAGAGGGTGTGGAGGAAAGGGAACCCTCTTGCACTGTTGGTGGGAATGTAAATTGGTACAGCCACTATGGAGAACAGTATGGAGGTTCCTTAAAAAACAAAAAAAAATAGAGCTACAGTATAATCCTGCAGTCCTACTTCTGGGAATATATGTGGAGGAAACTATAATTCAAAAAGATACATGCGGGCTTCCCTGGTGGCGCAGTGGTTGGGAGTCCGCCTGCCGATGCAGGGGACACGGGTTCGTGCCCCTATCCCGGAGGATCCCACATGCCGCGGAGCGGCTGGGCCCGCGAGCCATGGCCGCGGAGCCTGTGTGTCCGGAGCCTGTGCTCCACAACGGGAGAGGCCACAGCAGTGAGAGGCCCACGTACAGCAAAAAAAAAAAAAAAAAAAAAAAAAAAAAAAAAAGATACATGCACCCCAGTGTTCACTGAAGCATTATTTACAATAGGCAAGACATGGAAGCAACTTAAATATCCATCAAGAGATGAATGGATAGAGAAAATGTGGTGTATATATAAACATACACACACACACACACACACACAATGGAATATTACTGAGCCATAAAAAGAATGAAATAATGCCAATTGCAGCAACATGGATGGACCTAGAGATTATCATATGAAATGAAGTCAGATAGAGAAAGACAAGTATATGATATCACTTATATGTGGAATCTAAAAATGAACTTATTTACAAAACAGAAACAGACTCAGATGTAGAAAACAAACTTATGGTTACCAAAGGGGAAAAGTTGTGGGGGAGTAAATTAGGAATTTGGGAGTAACTTATACACACTACTATATATAAAACATAAATAACAAGGACCTACTGTATAGCATGGGGAACTATACTCAATATTTTGTAACAACCTATATGGGAAAAGAATCTGGAAAAGAATGTATGTATATCTGAGTTACTTTGCTGCACACCTGAAACTAACACAACATTGTAAATTAACTATACTTCAATAATAAAAAAAAAGAAAGTCACACAGCTAATGAGTGGCAGAGCTGGCATTTGAATTCATTCCCTGATCACATGCTTAGAAGAAAAACAAGAATAAAATGAACTTTCACAAAAAGCATAGTTTTAGATCTTTCTATGTTTTGACAAAGGTTACTAAAAGTCCCCTGGAATTATTGCTGGTTGCCACTGCTATATATTTTGAGTGTCTCTGGAATGTATCGTTCTCAAAATATTTAATTTTTTAATTTACCTGTTTAAAAATTCTGACTTTTGACACATTTTAAATCCTAGCAGGAGTTTTAACCTAGAGCTGCAATGTGTATAACTGTAATAAAGGTGTTCTTAGAGTGGGGTGGCTTGGCGATTTACAAAACAAATGGAGGAAAGAAGTTTAGAAGGTCAGAATAGGGATGATGGTAGAAGAGAGAAAAAAGTGATTAAAATTACTGTAGTTCACTAGTTCTGAGAGGCATATTTTTCTCATATTTATAGCTCTGAAATAGTGGGGTATTCAATGTTTTAAACTCATTATACACTAAATAGCAGCTGTGACATCGTTGTCACTGCCCAACTTATGCAAACTTGGTTATAACTGATAATATTGTCATTAGTTCAGTTGAGTTGTGTGTACTGTTGGTACATAGTTGTTGAGTTTAATCTCTTAAGTATCCTTTAAAAGATCATTTAGCACTTAAATAAAAAGTTTCTGTGTTTGCAGAAATACATGGAAGAAATAAATTAGGAGTTTGGGATTAACATATATACACTACTATATATAAAATATGTAAATAAGGACCTACTGTATAGCACAGGGAAATATACTCAGTGTCTTGTAATAACCTGTACTGTAAAGACTCTGAAAAAGGAAATATATATATATATATATAAAACAATCACTTTGCTATATACTTGAAACTAACACAACATTGTAAATTAACTATACTTCAATTTTCAAAAAAGAAATTCATGGAAACACAAGAGTGATATAAGATAAAAATAGGGCTAAATCCAAAACAGGTATTTCAATACATAATACAGGATGTGACTAAGTGTAAGAGAACATTAGGTCAGTTAAATCAGCCATGGTTTTTTTCCTTAATGGTACCCAAAATAATGCAGCATCTTATGATTGGAATCATTTTACAATTGATGGTATCTTATATATGATGAAATACAATACTTAGAGTGTCTAAGGAGAATATAAATTTTTACATAATTGCAATTCTGAAACAGTGAAATCAGATATTTTGAGAAATAGAGAATCACTTCCAAATTTTTGTGGAGTTTTCTATAAAGTAAAAATGAAAGTCTGCACTTAAAACTTCCATTTCAAAGCAATAGTTTATGTTTGTTTCCTAACATTGAGAGCCCAGGGTAGGGGATTTGTTAATTTTTAAAAAGTACTGGCAATTTCAAAATCAGTGGGGAAGACTACTGTAGAGATTGCTGAGGTAAAGGGAAGTCATTTAGAAATGATAAGAATCTCTGAAGTAATCTTTTATGTGTGTTAATGATTCAGATGTAGTCTAAATTTATGTATTTGCTAAAACCAGCTTCTCCTGATTTTATGATTAGTGGCATCTTACAGTAGCTTTTTAGGTTTGATGAAATATGGTGATTATGTTGAGAAGAACAGAATTAATGTGAAAGGGCAGAATAATTTAGATAATACTTTTCAAAGCTTTTTATCATAAAAAATGTTTATTTAGTGTAGGAAAAAGAAAAAAAGTCTTGACTCTTACTATCCAAATACAGTTAACATACTCAGTATACTGTTTTCCTGTCAATGTTTTAGATTTGTAATTACTGTGCATGCAATTAAGTATTATATCTATTTTAATCACATAATCTTTTTATTTTTAATTTTGGCGCAGACTGAGCCAACATTCCCAAACTGTTTTAGAAAATACTAGTTCAAATAAATATTAATTAGGTGTTCCTTGCTTAGTATTCCATGGCTAAATACTTTGGGAAATGCTTCATAAGTATATCCTTTACAGAAATTATAGCTTGGGCATTAAAAGAAATAACTCCAGAATCAGACAGACCTAAGTTTCAATCCTCATTTACTAACTAGCCACATTAATTGGCAAATTAATTTTTTTTTTTTTTTTTTTTGCGGTATGCGGGCCTCTCACTGTTGTGGCCTCTCCCGTTGCGGAGCACAGGCGCCGGACGTGCAGGCTCAGTGGCCATGGCTCACCAGCCCAGCCGCTCCACGGCATGTGGGATCTTCCCAGACCTGGGCATGAACCCGTGTCCCCTGCACCAGCAGGCGGACTCTTAACCACTGCACCACCAGGGAAGCCTGGCAAATTAATTTTAAGTCAAGTTTTCTTCTCTGTATAATGGAGATAATTACTGTATTTGTAGATGATCTATGTAAAGCATTTAGCCAGCCCACAATGCTCTTCAAATGTTACCTATTATTATTAACTTTATCATCTGTGAGGAACCCTTTACATGTTAGCATATTAAAAGTTCAGAGGGCGGGCTTCCCTGGTGGCGCAGTGGTTGAGAGTCCGCCTGCTGATGCAGGGGACACGGATTCATGCCCCGGTCTGGGAAGATCCCACATGCCGCTAGCGGCTGGGCCCATGAGCCATGGCCGCTGAGCCTGCGTTTCCAGAGGCTGTGCTCTGCAACGGGAGAGGCCACAACAGTAAGAGACCCACATACCACCCCCCCAAAAAAATAAAAGTTCGGAGGAGACTAAGGAAACTTCTGAAGTTTTGAAATCCAGCAGGTACTCAATGTAAAATTGAAAATCACTGGAGCAGTTGGCACGGAGTAGTAAAATGAGCACTGGGTTGAATGGCAAAACATTTGTCTGAGCTTTAAGCAATGATGTTGTTAAGCTAACAATGTTGCCCTAAACATAACCTCTTTTAAAAAATTTTCTCCAGTTTTCTGTGTCTCCCATTTGTCTAAAGTGTAATGAGTACAAGGAACATGTTTAATCTTGCTTCCTACTATAAATCTGGTGCATGCACAAAATCAGGGACCATAAGTAAAATTTGGGTCATGAGTGTGTTACTTATAGGGACCTGGCAGGTAACTTAAATGGCAAACAGGAAATTGTGGGTGAAGTCTGTTTTGCCTTGCTTAAAGGCATTCACATTCAGTTGTTTCAAATACTGATCTGTTTGGTGACCATTTATAATCCCTAGAAGAGACTAGAGTTCAGGATCAAACGCTTGAGAACATCAGCATTAAAGGGATAAGATAAAGGAGATGCTAAGGATGTAGGTGAAATCAAGTGAAAGTATCCTCATGAAGCATAGAGAAGTTAAGTACCTTTACCAAGATTGTCACACAGCTGGTAGTATGTGATTCAACCAAGATTTGTTGGCTGTAAATGCTTTTTTAAAAAAAAAAACTATGCTCTCCTACCTGTGGTAGCAATCATTATCTGCATACTACTAGAAAACATTGACATAAACTTATGCATCCCACTTGTATTTTTGAGAAGTTTAAATGACAGTTAATCAACAAGTATAGAAAACCTGTTTCCAGAGCTTCTAATTCTAAAATCAATAAATAGTTCTTAATATTTGAGAAAAGTTTTGTCAACACATAGACCTATTTAGAAATTAATCCAGAGGCAGAGTCAAGATGGCTGTGTGGGAAGACATGGAGTTAGTGTCTCCCCACAACTAGGGTGCCTCCCAGCCGCTGGTGGGGAACTCTGAGGCCCAAGAGGATGGGAGGAACCCCAAAGTGAACCGGTAGGATGTAGGGGGACTGAGAAGGGAGGAGAACTGGAGGCCAGACAGAATCAGCGCCCCTGAGGCCGGAGAGATCAGGAGAGGCAGGTGGGAGGGGCCCTTTGGGAGGAGTGGAGGGCGATTGCCCCATCCACTTGGGCATGGGGAGCCTGCTGAGCTCCCAGGCCAATCCCCTGCCCTCCAAACCCCCATCCAGGCCGCATGGGTCCTTGGGGGCATAGGAGGGAGGCTAGGGAGATCAGGAGAGGCAGGCGGGAGGGGCCATCCAGGATGAGTGGGAGAGGAGTAGAGGGCGATTGCCCTGCCCATTCGAGCCTGGGGATCCTGCTGAGCTCCCGGGGCGATCCCCTGCCCTCCAAAGCCCCCTCCAGGTCACGTGGGTCCTTGGGGGCATAGGAAGGAGGCCGAGGGGAGAACAGGAGAGGCAGGTGGGAGGGGCCCTCCAGACTGGAGGAGCAGGAGAGGAGAGGAGGGCACTGTCACCACTCACTCAAGCCCAGGAAGCCTGCTGGGCTCTGAGGTGAGGTCCCCTGCCCTCTTGAGACCAGGGGTGGGGTGCACGCCTGGGCCCCTTCTGTTCCTTGAGCCTAAGCCCCACCCCCACAGCCCCCAGAGCCTTTTCCAGCCCTGTGGGTCCTGAGAATTGGCCCAGCCTACCACCCAAACCTCACCCTTGCATAGGCCCCACCGTCCACAGCCAAAGCCTTTGCCCCCTGTATTTCTTTTTTTTCTTTTCCCTCCTCCTCTTTTTTAGTATTATGATACTGATATACCTTCCAGTTCTTGATTCATCTACATTTTTATTTTTATATTCTTCCTAACGTATCTGTTAGTTTCCTAGTCTAATTTTAATTTTTACTTCGTTATTGTTGTGTTTTTTGTTTCTTTTTTTCTGCCACACAAGACAGTTTGTAGGATCTTAGTTCATGGGCCCAGGGTTGGGCTCAAGCTCCTGAGGTGGGAGCTCCAAGTCCGAACCACTGGACTAACAGAGAACCTCAGACCCCAGGGAATATTCATCGGAGTGAGGTCTCACAGAATTCCTCATCTCAGCACCAAGACCCAGCTCTGCCCAATAGCCTAAAAACCCCACTATTAAAAGTCTCAGGCCAAACAACCAGTAAGACAGGAACATAATCCCACTTATTAAACAACAAAAAAGATGAGATGACAAAAAATATGTCACAGATGAAGGAGCAAGGTAAAAACCTACAGAAGACCAAATAAATGAAGAGGAAACAGGCAATCTACCTGGAAAAGAATTCAGAGTAATAATAGTAAAGAAGATCCAGAATATTGGAAATAGAATGGAGGCACGGATTGAGAAAACACAAGAAATGTTTAGCAAACATCTAGAACAGCTAAAGAGCAAACAGAAAGAACACAATAACTGAAATGAAAAATACACTAGAAGGAATCAATATCAGAATAACTGAGGCAGAATAACGAATAAGTGAGCTGAAAGACAAAATGGTGGAAATAACTGCTGAGGGGCAGAATAAAGAAAAAAGAATGAAAAAATTGAAGACAATCTCAGAGACCTCTGGGGCAACACCACATTTGAATTATAGGGGTCCTGAAGAAGAAGAGAAAAAGAAAGGGTGTAATATTTGAAGAGATTATAGTTGAAAACTTCCCTAACATGGGAAAGGAAATAGTCACCCAAGTCCAGGAAGCACAGAGAGTCCCATACAGGATAAACCCTAGGAAAAACACACCAAGACACATATTAATCAAACTAACAAAAATTAAATTCAAAGAAAAAATATTAAAAGCAGCAAGGGAAAAACAAAAAATAACATACAAAGGAATCCCTGTAAGGTTATCAGCTCATTTTTCAGCAGAAACTCTGCAGGCCAAAAAGGACTGGCAGGATGTACTTAAAGTGATGAAAGAGAAAAACCTACAATCAAGATTACTCTACCCAACAAGGATCCCATTCACATTCGATGGAAAAGTCAAAAGCTTTTCAGACAAGCAAAAGCTAAGAGAATTCGCACCACCAAACCAGCTTTACAACAAATGCTAAAGAAACTTTTCTCAGCGGGAAACACAAGAAAAAGACCCACAAAAACAAACCCAAAACAATTAAGAAAATGGTAATAGGAGCATACATATTGATAATACCCTTGAATGTAAATGGATTAAATGCCCCAACCAAAAGACAAAGACTGGCTGAGTGGATACAAAAACAAGACCCATCTATATGCTGTTTACAAGAGACCCACTTCAGACCTAGGGACACATACAGACTGAAAGTGAGGGGATGGAAAAAGATATTCCATGCAAATAGAAATCAAAAGAAAGCTGGAGTAGCTATACTCATATCAGATAAAATAGACTTTAAAATAAAGAATGTTACAAGAGACAACGAAGGACACTATATAATGATCAAGGGATCAATCCAAGAAGAAGATACAACAATTATAAATATATAAGCACCCAACATAGGAACAGCTCAATACATAAGGCAACTGCTAACAGCTATAAAAAAGGAAATCGACAGTAACACAGTAATAGTGGGGGATTTTAACACCTCACAGCAATGGACACATCATCCAAAATGAAAATAAATAAGGAAACAAGCTTTAAATGATACAATAGACCAGATAGATTTAATTGCTATTTATAGGACATTCTATCCAAAAACAGCAGATAACACTTTCTTCTCAAGTGTGCATGGAACATTCTCCAGGATAGATCACATCTTGGGTCACAAATCAAGCCACAGTAGATTTAAGAAAATTGAAATCATATCAAGCATCCTTTCTCACCACAAGGCTATGAGATTAGAAATGAATTACAGGGAAAACAATGTAAAAACCACAAACACATGGAGGCTAAGCAATACATTACTAAATAACCAAGAGATCACTGAGGAAATCAAAAAATACCTAGAGACAAATAACAATGAACACATGACGATCCAAAACCTATGGATGCAGCAAAAGCAGTTCTAAGGGAAGTTTATAGCTATAGAAGCCTACCTCAAGAAACAAGAAATATCTCAAATAAACAATCTAACTTTACATCTAAAGGAACTAGAGAATGAAGAGCAAACAAAACCCAAGGTTAGCAGAAGAAAAAAAATCATAAAGATCAGAGCAGAAATAAATGCAATAGAAACAAGGTAAACAATAGCAAAGATCAATAAAATTAAAGCTGGTTCTTTAAGATGATAAAATTGATAAACCTGTAGCCAAACTCATCAAGAAAAAGGAGAGGACTCAAATCAATAAAATTAGAAATGAAACAGGAGAAGTTACGACAGACACTGCAGAAATACAAAGCATCCTAAGAGACTACTACAGGCAATTCTATGCCAATAAAATGGACAACCTGGAAGAAATGGACAAATTCTTAGAGAAGTGTAACCTTTCAAGACTGAACCAGGAAGTAATAGAAAATATGAACAGACCAATCACAAGTAATGAAATTGAAACTGTGATTAAATATCTTCCAACAAACAGAAGTCCAGGACCAGATGGCTTAACAGGTGAATTCTATCAAACATTTAGAGAAGAGCTAACACCCATCCTTCTCTAACTCTTCCAAAAATTGCAGAGGAAGGAACATTCCCAGACTCATTCTATGAGGCCACCATCACCCTGATACCAAAATCAGACAAAGATACTACACAAAATTACAGACCAATATCACTGATGAATATAGATGCAAAAATCCTCAACAAAATACTAACAAACAGAATCCAACAACACATTAAAAGGATCATACACCATGATCAACTGAGATTTATCCCAGGGATGCAAGGATACTTCATAATATGTAAATCAATCAATGTGATACACCATATTAACAAATTGAAGAATAAAAACCATATGATCATCTCAATAGATGCAGAAAAAGCTTTTGACAGATTTCAACACCCATTTATGATAAAAACTCTCCAGAAAGTGGGCATAGAGGGAACCTACCTCAACATAATAAAGGCCATATATGACAAACCCACAGCAAACATCATTCTCAATGGTGAAAAACTGAAAGCATTTCCTCTAAGATCAGGAACAAGACAAGGATGTCCACTCTCACCACTATTATTCAACATAGTTTTGGAAGTCCTAGCCACAGCAGTCAGAGAAGAAAAAGAAATTTAAGGAATACAAACTGGAAAAGAAGAAGTAAAACTGTCACTGTTTGCAGATGACATGATACCATACATAGAGAATCCTAAGGATGCCACCAGAAAACTACTAGAGCTAATCAGTGAATTTGGTAAAGTAGCAGGATACAAAATTAATGCACAGAAATCCCTTGCATTCCTATACACTAATGATGAAATATCTGAATGAGAAATTAAGGAAACACTCCCATTTACCATTGCAACAAAAAGAATAAAATACCTAGGAATAAACCTACCTAGGGAGACAAAAGACCTGTATGCAGAAAACTATAAAACACTGATGAAAGAAATTAAAGATGATACAAATAGATGGAGAGATATACCATGCTCCTGGACTGGAAGAATCAATATTGTGAAAATGACTCTACTACCCAAAGCAATCTACACATTCAGTGCTATCCCTATTAAATTACCAATGGCATTTTTCACGGAACTAGAACAAAAAATCTTAAAATTTCTATGGAGAAACAAAAGACCCCGAATAGCCAAAGCAGTCTTGAGGGAAAAAAATGGAGGTGGCGGAATCAGACTCCCTGACTTCAGACTATACTACAAAGCTACAGTAATGAAGACAATATGGTACTGGCACAAAAACAGAAACATAGATCAATGGAACAAGATAGAAAGCCCAAAGATAAACCCATGCACCTTTGGTCAACTAATCTATGACAAAGGAGGCAAGGATATACAATGGAGAAGAGACGGTCTCTTCAATAAGTGGTGCTGGGAAAACTGGACAGCTACATGTAAAAGAATGAAATTAGAACACTCCCTCACATCATATACAAAAGTAAACTGAAAATGGATTTGAGGTCTAAATGTAAGACCGGACACTATAAAACTCTTAGAGGAAAACATAGGAAGAACACTCTTTGACATGAATCACGGCAAGATCTTTTTTGATCCACCTCCTAGAGTAATGGAAATAAAAACAAAAATAAACAAATGGGACCTAATGAAACTTAAAAGCTTTTACACAGCAAAGGAAACCATAAACAAGACGAAAAGACAACCCTCAGAATGGGAGAAAGTATTTGCAAATGACTCAACGGACAAAGGATTAATATCCAAAATATATAAATAGCTCATACAGCTCAATATCAAAAAAACAATCCAATCAGAAAATGCACAGAAGACCTAAATAGGCATTTCTCCAAAGAAGACATACAGATGGCCAAGAAGCACATGAAAAGCTGCTCAACATCACTAATTATCAGAGAAATGCAAATCAAAACTACAATGAGGTATTACCTCACACCAGTTAGAATGGGCATCATGAGAAAATCTAAGAACAACAAATGCTGGAGAGGGTGTGGAGAAAAAGGAACCCTCTTGCACTGTTGGTGGGAATGTAAATTGATACAGCCCCTATGGAGAACAATATGGAGATTCCTTAAAAAACTAAAAATGGTTGTGTAGGATCCTTCTGTATTCTCTATTTTAAGACTTCATGGCTTACATATGTGGATGTGTTTTCCACTAACATTTCTCTGTTACTAACTTTGTTTTCTCTAAGATTCTGGCTTTGCAGACATTTGAGGAGCAACAGGGTATTCTGTATTCACTTTTGGTAAAAATTGGCAGAATTTAAAAGGTTATATATTTTCATTTTTGTAACTTTTTTCCTCTGCATTTTCTAAACTATTAAATAATAGTCCATTGAGGAGTTTACTGTGACTTTTCCAGTTTAACCACCACCCCTCCATTTATATTTTCTTCATTACTAGCAACTTTATTTTTATAGGGTTTTAAAAATTGCTTCCATGTCATAAATTGTCAACTTTAGCATAAAGTGTTTTGGGGTTGTTTTTCTTTTTATAAAAAAAGTAAACATTTTAGAATGTTCTTTATATAGGATGGTTATTGCCTAATAATTTGAAATTTAAAGCAATCTTGTCCACTACTAGCCAATTTTTTTATCAAAAAATTTCACCGTTTATTGAATGTGCTTCATTTATTTAAAATTAGAATTATTTCAGCAATGCTTGTGGCATACTTTGGATTATAAATTGATGTTAAATTAGGGACAAAGAGCAGTTCACAGAATTGTTAATGATTAACCGTGTCTTTTCTGAGTATGAATATTTGTCTTAACATTTGGCAGTTAGAACTTTAACATGATGAATTAATCTCAGAATTTTGCTTATATATGCATTTTTCTGCATATCAATATAATGTTTTCTAATTTCTATGCATTATCATAAAATTAAAATTCTAATTCAATTTTTTTTACAAAGGATACAGTATATATGTACTGATATTATTTCTGAGTAGGTGTTTAATATTGGTGTTTTCCTATTTGTAGATCTTTTTCTTTTAATATTTGTCTTTTCTAGTTTACATGTTCTTTCTTGCTTGTAAGTTTGTACATAATTAAATAAACAGTAGAAATATCCAATATATGAAAGAAACATACAAAGAAGGAATTCAGCAATTGTCTTTACTTTGGAACTCACTTGTCGTTCTCAGTTATCCCTTAGTTAAGGTTGTTGTTAGTCTGTCCCTTAGTGTTCCTATCTTATGTCATAGTATTCTGTAGTATTTTAAAGCTTTCTTTAAAGCTTTCCAACGTAAAATATGATTAAATAGCATGTTTTCATGCTTTTAGGAAAAAATTGATTTTCTTTTCCAAACAGAATGAGGAATTAATCTATTAACATTTCTGTCTCGTTTGGTTTGTTGCTCTTCAGAGGAAGAGTAGTTTTCTAACATTGTTCTGTTACAGTAGAAAATGTTTTTTATCTCAGACTGCTTGTTCATGGTGTCTTGTACAATAAATTTATTCATTCTACAGTATAATGTATCACTTTCATTTTTTCACGTAGGATTTTCTGCCGTTTCTTGGCAAAAATGGCAACCAGTGATGCTGTTCTCAAGAGACTGGAACAGAAGGGTGCCGAGGCAGATCAAATTATTGAATATCTTAAGCAACAAGTTGCTCTTCTTAAGGAGAAAGCAAGTAAGGAAATTTGAAAATTTAAATTTTCTAGGGAGATAACTTAAAATGAATTCATATATTGACAGCAAAAAAAATGTTTACCACATATATTATTATTTCACAAACTTGAGTTCTATATTCCTTTAATATTACAATTATGAGTGAAATAATATAGGATTAAGATAAGTTAGAATTGGTGTATAGTGAATATGTGATATTTAGAGAAAACAACATATTATTTTAAGACTAATAAAAGAAAATACTTAAAATAAGTTGGTGTAGAATTAGAGATTAAAAATGAAGAAAATTGAATGGAGTCAAATATGAACTCAAATATCTCCTCTAACCTTGTATAAAAGAAAATGTATACTTTCACATTACTCTCTGCTAGGGTATTTTCTGAAATGATTTTTACATTTTTTCCAGTGCTTAAGTTTTACATGAAAATTGCTATGATGCATACAAAAAATATCAAATCTGAATTTCTGCTTTTAAAATTTAGGTTGTTTTCTGTTTTGTTTGTTTAAGTATATTTTATTTCTCAGTAGCCAATGTTAATGTTATGAAAATTCCAGAACCTTTACCATCACTTATAGAAATAAATGCTTTTCTTTGCTACATAAAACTGAATGGCTTATAGAATCCTACATTCATTCTCTAAAAATTTTTCACATTATCAATTTTTTTCTTAATTTTAAATACTGTTTTAATTATTTTTATAATTTTTATAAACATTGTTATTGTTTTTCTTAAATTTTTAAAAGGATTTTTCTTATTTTTAAAAATTAATATTTCTTTTCATTAGTAAGATGAAGAGATTAGAGATATGTGTAATATAGAGGAGAATTAAAAAGGAAGTAATTTGTGAATAGTAGTAATAATAAAAATGTGCATTTCAGTAAGTAAATACTTAGGCAGGACTATACTGCCTGACATATGAGAGGGTCACATGCTACATGGTTCACATATATGGTATCACCAAAAATGCAACAGGTATAATACAGATTGATACAGTAGTGTGCCTTTGTATAGACAACTCAGATACCAAAAGCAGCTTTCAGTCATGTTTTTGATTTACTCAGAATGATGAATGATTCTTTATGTAAAGCTCTTGAACAAAACAAAGTACAGTCTACTCTTGATTTACATGGTACTTGATTCCTAGAAAATTCAGAGTATAATGAAAATGTTTAAGAATGTTTATATATAAAAAGTAATTAGGATCTAGGCTCAAATAATTAACAGGATTTTCACTTATACAAATGTACAGTGGGTCACTGCAAAATCCTGAAGAATGTAAGACGGTTCTTCATTTTACTGGAATATCTAACATATTTCAGGACATCTGCATCCCTGACCCCTGCCTAACAAATGCCAGTAATGACTCCCATTATTTGTGACAACAAAAAACACTCCCACAGATTTTCAAAATCTCACCTAGGGAGCAGTACCAACCCCACCAAGAATCACTGTTTTTCTTTTATATTTTTGTATACCTTATTGCTGACCTCAAACACACATATTATATGTTGAGCAAATCTTTGAAGTTATTTCATTCATTAAGTGTTTGACCAGCTTAACTTTTGAGACATTAGGAGTAAAAGATTATTCAGTTATTTTACAAGGTAATCACTAAAAAGGAAGAAATGAGAATTTTTTTTATTGTTTGGTATCATTATTAGATCTTAGACTTTTTTAAAAGTTTAATATGTCTAATATTTGTCTCTCTTTCTTATAGTTAACCTGTTACTGACACTCTGAGCCAGGTTCATAAGAATGTTTATAAAAACTAGGAAAATGATTGATAAACAAAACCTTTTATGTTGTTATTACTTCACAGATTTTTTTCCCTTTTTCTCTCTCTGTCTTTTAAATATCATGTTATTTTAATAAATACTAAAGTGATAGAAAGAAATTGGCCAAACATTTGGTTACTAGCTTTGTTTAAACTGGCTATGCTTTTTTTAAGTAGTATCCATAAGAAACCTTTTAGAAAACAGCTATATCTTAACTGGTTGTTCTTGATCCCAGTTTTGCAGGCAACTTTGAGAGAAGAGAAGAAACTTCGAGTTGAAAATGCTAAATTGAAGAAAGAAATTGAAGAATTGAAACAAGAGCTAATTAAGGCAGAAATTCAAAATGGAGGTGATTAATTACAGAAATGATAGGTTTTTATTCATAATAATAATTATTATATTGTTTATTAAGTTAGGTTTTATGCTTGGTTACTCACGCATTCATGCATTTATCCTCTTATATTGAAGAGAACATATAGACTTAGAAAATGCAAATAAATGATATTGCCTAAGATCATGCAAAAAGTGTCAAAGCTGGAGTTCAGAAAGCTGTACTTCTAATCTCTGTACTGTGATCATCACTATTCCCTATTAAACTTGATCATCACTGTTCCCTTGATCATCATCAACTATGTCACTATATAGTTGTTGAAAATAAGCCATAATAATATTTAGTTAACATTTACTAAGTTTTGCTTTACGCCAGGCACTACGTGCCAAGTGCTTCATATACATTATATATTTTATCCTTAAAATTACATATATACAAATATCCTTGTTTTACACATTGAAGCTTAGAGATGTGTAGTCATTTGCCTGAAATCAAATACTACTTTTTTTTTTTTTTTTTTTGCAGTACGCGCGCCTCTCACTGTTGTGGCCTCTCCTGTTGCGGAGCACAGGCTCCAGACGCACAGGCTCAGCAGCCATGTCTCACGGGCCTAGCCGCTCTGCAGCATGTGGGATCTTCCCAGACTGGGGCACGAACCCATGTCCCCTGCATTGGCAGGCGGACTCTCAACCACTGTGCCACCAGGGAAGCCCTCAAATACTATTTTTAAGTTACCCAAGCCAGCATATAATTATCATTCCAACAATTATGTTGGAAAAAAAATGAAAATTTTAATTGAATTATTTTAAAGGTTTCTGGGTAAATTCACATTATTATAAAATGACATTAATAGTATGAATAGTTCTATTATAATTTCAAAGTACCATATGGAAAAACATTTGATTATATTGTAGAAAATCCTTCCTGGGTGAATTAAGGAGGCTCAGGTGTAGTGAAACCCTGTCTTACTACTCCCTTTTGACCTTTATTCTCTCACTAAGTTATTCTGAATGCTCTAGTATGCATTCTACCCTAGCTAAATAAAAGTAAGAGGGAAAAACCAATAATATATGCTTAAAACTATCAACTGGAGAGAATATTATTTGTCACTGGAAAATAGTTGATGTTTTCCAAGATTAGGAGATTTGGAATACAGGTGCAGAATTAAATAAACAGCTAAAATATTAGCAGTGTAAAACTGCTTTTCATTTCTCCCAGTTCTAGAAGATTGCCCTGTAAACATTAAAGTTTTAAACTGTGATCTTAATAAAATGCTGAAACAAACAGTTTGAATTAAAGTACTGAATTCTGTTTGGTGAAACATAAAATAGGGGTAGATGGAGCTTCATATTACTAAAAGAAGCCTTGAAAGAACTTTAAAAATACCTCTGAAAAGTGGTTTGAATATTGGCTGGAATATAAGCCACATCAAAATCCCTCACAAGATTATATTCTTCCATGTTCACTAGGCAGTGAGTATGTTTTTAACATTGATGGAGCAATTTTCTTTATTTCTTTAAAATGTTTTTTGAAACAGAATTATGGGCAAATAATGCTGCTATCTCTCCATTACTTCTGATGATTGTTACTAAAACATCTTTTCAGTTGATTGTTCAATTTAAGAGAAAACCTGAGTGAAAAACATGCCATCTTGCCAAACCAAGAGGGGGTGTAATTTCTGGAGACAGACAACCTGGGTATAAATTCTTATTTCCCTTACTCACTATGTGTGTGATGGGCCAGTTTCTTAACTTCTGTATGGCTCGGGTTGATCATCTGTAAATGTGGATATGAATAAAACTTACTGCTTAGGGTATTTATGTGAATTACAAGAGTTAATTCAGATAAAGCATTTTGAAAAGTGTCTGGGACATAGTAAGTTTATAATAAATATTAGCTTACATTGTTATCATCTAAAATTTTCTCAGTTTAATCATTAGTGATTGAAGGAGAATAATGCATTTATTCTTTTATGGTTAAAATAAACTTAATTTCTTGGCAGCCTTTCTACAGTCTCAGATAGTAGAGACTTGATAATCATAAACACTGAATTTCCTTTTTAAGAACAGTTCATGTTCTACCATATGACCCAGCAGTTCCACTCCTAGTTATATATCCAAAAAACCAAAAACACTAATTCAAAAAGATACATGCACCCCAATGTTCATAGCAGCATTGTTTATGATTGCCAAGATATGGAAGCAACTTAAATGTCCATCAACAGATGAATGGATAAAGAAGATGTAGTATATACATACAAACACAGTGGAGTACTGCTCAGCCATAAAAAAGCTTGAAATTTTGCCATTTGCAGCAACATGGGTGGACTCAGAGGGTATTATGCTGAGTGAAATAAGTCACACAGAAAAAGGCAAATACTCTATCACTTATAGGAGGAATCTAAAAACTATAACAAACTAGTGAATATAATAAAAAAAGAGCTGACACAGATTTAGAAAACAAACCAGTGGTTACCACTCAGGAGAGGGGAACGGGGAGGGGCAATATAGGAGTTGGGAATTAAGAGGTACAAACTATTATGTATAAAATAAGCTACAAGGATATATTGTACATCATGGGGAATATAGACAATATTTTCTAATAACTATAAATGGAGTATAATGTTTAAAAATTGTGAATCACTATATTGTACACCTGTAACATAATATTGTACAACTATATTTCAATTAAAAAAATAAAGAGTTCATATTTGTTATTCACAGTTTTCCATTTGTTTATTGTTTAATATAAACGACATTATTTTCATTTTCTCTCTCAGTAAAACAGATACCATTCCCATCTGGTATTCCACTGCAAGCTGATTCTGCGGTTTCTGAAAATGTGATACAGTCTATACCAATAACAGCCATATCTTCTGGTGCCAAAGAGCAGATAAAAGAAGGAGGAGGAGAAGAAGAAAAGAAGATGAAAGAGAAAATTGAAAAGAAAGGTATTTTTGAACAGTTGAAGTTATTTGGCACTTGACTCGTTTATCAGATGTCAGCATTTTTGATAATAATGATGGTGTCAAGAAGAAAGTTCAGACTTTTATGAACTAAAGTTAGGAACAATAGGATAATGGAACATACAACCTGGGCTCTAAAGGATGACAGGATAAGAGTGTGGCATTTGAGGTAGAGGGACCAGCATAACTAAAAACAAAGTAGAGATTAAGTATAGAGGCCCATGTGTAGTTTGGTATGACTCAATTTAGGTGTATATATAGGGGATAGCTTCAGAGAAATCACAGGTAGAAAGTTAGCTTAGAACCAGTTGTGAAGATAGGAAAGAGATATTCCAGTCAAACCAGAATTTCTGAACTAGCATGGGGGTGTTAAAGTTTTAGGAACCCATTAAGATCTGAAGTGCAAAGTATATCACAGTCCACTTAGGCAACTAGAGTAGAGATCTTAGAGTCAACCTTAACTTGTCCCTGTCCCTCAATTTCATATTTAATTGGCTACCAAAGCCTATACAAGCATACCTCGGAGATACTGCAGGTTCAGTTCCAGGCCCCTGCAATAAAGCAAATATCACAAGAAAGCAAGTCACAAGAATTTTTTGGTTTCCTAGTACATGTGAAAGTTATGTTTATACTATACTGTAGTCTGTTAAATGTTCAATAGCAGTGTGTCTAAAAAAAATAGTGTATATAACTTAATTAAAAATACTTTATTGCTAAAACATGCTAACCATCATCTGAACCTTCAGCAAGTCATCATCTTTTTGCTTGGGGAAGAGTCTTTTCTCAATGTTGAGGGCTGCTAACTGATCAGGCTCATGATTACTGAAGGGTGGGGGGCTGTGGCAGTTTCTTAAAATAAGACAACAATGAAGTTTGCTGTACTGATTGAATCTTTCTCTCACAAACTATTTCTCTGTAGCACACATGCTGTTTGATAGCATTTTACCCACAGTAGAATTTCTTTCCAAATTGGAGTCAGTCTTCTCAAACCCTGCCATTGCTTTATCAACTAAGTTTATGTAATATTCTAAATCCTTTGTTATCCTCAACAGTCTTCACAGCATCTTCACCAGGAGTTGATTCCATATCAAGAAACCACTTTCTTTGCTCATCCATTAGAAGCAACTCCTTATCCATTAAAATTTTATCATGAGATTGCAGCAATTTAGTCACATCTTCAGGCTCCACTTCTAATTCTCTTGCTACTTCCACCACATCTGCAGTCCCTTTCTCAACTGAAATCTTGAACCCCGCAAGTTATATATGAGGATTGGAATCAGCTTCTTCCAGACTCCTGTTACTGTTGATATTTGACCTCTTTCCATGAATCACAAATGTTCTTAATGGCATCTAGAATGGTGAATCCTTTCCAGAAGGTTTTCAATTTAGTTTGCTTAAATCCATCAGAGGAATCACTATGTATGGCAGCTATAGCTTTAAAAAATATATTTCTTAAAGAATAAGACTTGCAAGTCAAACTTCTTGATCCATGGGCTATAGCATGGATGTTGTGTTAACAGGTGTGAAAACAACCTTAATCTCATTGTACATCTTTATGAGAGCTCTTGGGTGACCAGGTACATTGTCAGTGAGCAGTAACATTTTGAAAGGAATCTTTCTTGTGAGCTGAAAGTCAACAGTGGGCTTAAAATATTTTGTAAACCATGTTGTAAACAGACATACTGTCATTCAGGCTTTGTTGTTCCATTTATAGAGCACAAACAGAATAGATTTAGCATCATTCTTAAAGGCCCTAGGATTTTCAGAATGGTAAATGAGCATTGGCTTCAACTTCATGTCACCAGCTACATTGGCCCCTAACAAGGGAGTCAGCTTGTCCTTTGAAGCCAGGCATTGACTTCTCCTCTCTTGCTATGAAAGTCGTAGATGGCATCTTCCTCCAATAGAAGGCTGTTTCATCTGCATTGAATATTTGTTGTCTAGTGTAGCCACTTCATTAATTATCTTAGCTAGATCCTCTGGATAACTTGCTGTAGCTTCTACATCAGCACTTGCTGCTTCACCTTGAATTTTTATGTTATGGAGATAACTTCTCTCCTTAAAGCTCATGAACCAAGCACTGCTAGCTTTAAACTTTTCTTTTTGCAGATTTCTCATCTCTCTCTGCCTTTACAGAATTGAAGAGAGGGCTTTGCTCTGGGTTAAGCTTTGGCTTAAGGGAATGTTATGGCTGGTGTGCTCTTCTATCCAGGCCACTAAAACTTTCTCCATATTAAAAATAAGGCTGTTTTGCTTTCTTATCATTCATGTCTTCACTGGAGTAGCACTTTTAGTTTTCTTCAGCTTCTTTGCATTCACAACTTGGTGGTTTGGCAGAAGAGATCCAGCTTTTGTCCTGTCTTGGGTTTCGACATGCCTTCCTCACTAAGCTTACTCATTTCTAGCTTTTGAACATGAAGAATGTGTGACTCTTCCTTTCACTTGTACACTTGTACACTTAGAGGCCATTGTAGGGTAATTAATTGGCTTAATTTCAATAATGTGTCTCAGGGAATAGGGAGGCCCGAGGAGAGGGAGAGAGACGGGTTGGCTTGTTGGTGGACAGTCAGAACACACACAACTTTTATTAAGTTCAGCATTTTACATGGACATGGCTTGTGGTACCCCCAAACAATTACAGTAGTGACATCAAAGATCACAACCACAGATCACCATAACAAATATAATAATAAGGAAAAAGTTTGAAATACTGTGAGGATTACCAAAATGTGACACAAAGACACGAAGTGAGCAAATGCTGTTGGAAGAATGGGGCCAAGAGACTCTTGATGCAGGGTTGCCACAAACCTTCAATTTGTAAATAATGCAGTATCTGCAAAGTGCAGTAAAGGGAAACACAATAAAATCAGGTATGCCTGTAATTCCTACCACCGCAACATATCTGGAGCGCAGCTCTGTTCCTCCGTTTTGTTAGGTGCTACCAGGTAGTTCAGGTTCTCATGATCTCATCTAAATTAATGTTCAAGCCTCATTTTTTCTAGTCTGTCCTTCCATTGCTGCTAAAGCTATTTTTCTAATCATAAATCTGACTCCTTTTTTATTTAACTTTCCTTTATTCCTTTCTGGACTTCATTTCCCCAGGTATGTCTAAAAATGTGCTTTTATAATTCATTATACATGCCTCTCATAGTATTTAAACTCAGTTAAAATTTTTTTGGAAAATATAAAATGGCTCAGGGATCTGTGAGCTAACCTAAGCCATTTTAACACTTCTGAGATCCTTTTGGTAAGTTAGGGTCTGTACATCCTTTCCTACATAACTTCACCACTAGGTGGTATGGTTACAAAGAAAGCAGTTCAGACTAATTCTTTCACTTTATGAATTTTACTAAGTTGGCACAGAATAGTCATGCAGACTGTTCTTATAAGTTTGGTGAAGTCCATCCTCAAAGAGGATGCGTTACTGTGGCTGTAGGGTCAGTCAACCTTCTAGTCAAATGAGACAACGCAGTCTTCCTTTGGAGGAGAAGGGAGCACACAAAACCAAATGGAGATATAGGTCTAGAATGCCTCTGTTTAATAGAACTTCCTGTTCTATATAGCTGCATTATCCAACACAGTAGACAATAGCCACATGCAGCTATTTGAAATGTGTCTAGTATGACTAAAGAACTGAATTTTTAATTACTTTAAATTTAAATATAAATAGCTCTATAGGGTTGGCAGCTACTATATTGGACAGTGCTGGATTAGAAGGCTGTTTCATTGGTGTTTGGCTGCGAAGATTGCCAGATTCCAAAATTCTGCTCACACAAGTGTTGTGGCACCCATACAGTCTTTCTATACTGCCACTTATAAGCATCACTCATTTGTTAATGAAACATTTCTAAAATCCCTTATGATGACTAACAAAGTTCTTGGTATAGATTTTGATATTTGCAATCACCTCTGGAATGTGGATTCCTGATAAAGGTATTTCAAATGCCTAGAGAGTAAAGTTTAAAAATATATATGAAAATAGCTATATTGTGCTGTTATAGTAGTATGTATGTAGTATTTTAAAATAAATATATAGTTTATCACTCAAAGATAACTACTATTAAGATTTTTGTAGTAATTTTATATATATATTTCTATATCATTTGGGCTTTTACTCTTTAAAAATATCTTTGCTAATATGTTACATGGAAAATGGTATTTTTTTTAAATTTGCTAATGAAAGTAAAAATTGTCCATTATTTTAAACTAGCTCTACCTCCTCTTTTATAAACTATCTTTGTGTAAATTGTGAATGTTTTTTACACAAAACCATCTATTCCTACTCCAGGCAGAATTATTCTTCTCTGTGCTTCTATATTTCTTTGTGTATGTAATATTTATCACATGTTCACTGTATACATCTGTCTTTCTTAAAAGAGATTTTTAGTGCTTGGCTAGCATGGGCCACTCATCTTACTTTTTTCAGTGCCTTAGATCTGAGTAAATATTTGTTCAAAGATAAAACAAAGAAATAGTTAAGAAACAATGTTTTCAAGCCATAATAACTTATCTCTACAGATTGGGAGGTAAATAAGTTTTTGTTTTGTTTTACTTTTTTTTTTTCCTGCCAGAGTGGCAGAAAAAGAGGCAGAAAAATGTAAACTTTAGGAATATGAACTCTATACAGGTTGCATTTTGAGTCAATGGCTAAAGTAATCTTATGCTAATAAGAGTTATATTATCAGCATATAAATAAAAGTAGAATTTTATAAACATAATCAGAATAAAGTATGACTCTCTAGAGTCACAGTAAATCTTAAATCTTAAAGGATTTTCTACACTTCTGTTTCAGGGAAAGGCAAATTTTCTCTTTAAAAGGTTATTTGCTGGCCATAAAGTCTCTGTTACAACTACTCCACTCTGCCGTAGTACCAAAGTATCCATAGACAACATGTAAATTAATGAACATGATTTTGTTCTAATAAAACTTTTTGACAGGCAGTGGGCTGGATTTGCCCTTGAGCTATAGATTACCAACATCTACTCTATGTCTTTAACTAGAGATATAGACAGTTAATTCAACAGAGAAATAGCTTAAAAAGGGTTCAAATACTGTGACATGAATAATTCTTTCCTTTGTTATTTAAATGAAGATAGGAGATAAACGCTCTTTTTTTTTTTCTTTTAAGCTCACCAGCATCAATGCTATAGAGATTTTCATAGTGTATTTTTACTTCTGATGTTTATCCATTTATAAATATTTTTAGGAGAGAAAAAGGAGAAAAAACAACAAACAGCAGGAGGAAGTGCTGACTCTAAGCCTATTGATGTATCGCGTCTAGATCTTCGAATTGGTTGTATCATCACTGCCAGAAAACACCCTGATGCAGATTCTTTGTATGTAGAAGAGGTAGATGTTGGAGAAACAGCCTTAAGAACAGTTGTCAGTGGCCTGGTGAATCATGTTCCTCTTGAACAGGTAATCTGTATAGCTAAAATTATTTCTACATATACATTTCACCTTCATTCCCTCTTTCTTAATGTTTTTTCATGTAATTTTGTATCATACTGCACAACATGAGCCAGTATTGATTAATTCAGTTGATTCGTTTGAATGTAATGAATTCTACCGAAAAGTGCATAAAACTACCAAAAACTTGCAAAAGATCTGTAAATTAAGATCAAATTCATGGAACATAGAAGAAATGATATGTTATTTTTTTCTCAATTTTTAAAAATGTTTTTAGTTTGGTATTTACCATCATTGTTCCATCATGGAATTTTATTCCTTGATTTTTAAAATCATTATTATATAACTCAGAAAGCACCAATCTAAAATCAAGAAAGCAAGTTTTATTTCTTTATAACTCAAGAAATATTTTCATACCTGAAGAGGAAAGAGGAGAGGGGATCATGAAGATTGAATGTGCAATTTTTAATGGTATTCCTTTATTAATTAAAAATTTGATGTTTTGTATTTTATTATTTAGATTTTTAAATGTATCTATATTTCCAATGACCATGGAACGAATCAAAGACAGTAATAGTTTTTAATTTGCTCTTTCTAGACATCTTCTGTAGTAATTTGCATCATTTACCTATTTCCTCTGCCCCATAGTGCTTGAGATATTGCAAAGACCATAGACTTCAGCATTAAAATAGTTCTGCCTCAGTCCTTTGCCAACTTTGTTGCTTATTGGCTTTGTGAACTTATATAAATTCCTACATTTATTCATTCCTATTTCTAGATGCTAATATTTATTGAGAACCTACACTGTGCCAGGAACTATTCTAGGCAAGTGAATTAAAATAGAAAGATAGATAGATAGATAGATTTGCTTAAAAAAAACAAAAAGCCCTGCCTTTGTGAAGCTTATATCCCTATGAGGGAGTCAGAAAATCATAATATATAGTGTGTTAAATGGTGATAAATATCAGGAGAAAAATAAAGTAGGGAAAGAATCTAGGAAGTATTGAGGCTAGGAAGATGTTGTCATTTATATAAAGTGGCCATGGAAGACCAAAGAAAGTGATATTTAAGTAAAGGTCTAAGAAAATGAAGAAAGCAGTCATTCTGTCTGGTGTTAGAGCATTTTCAGGAAGCCCTGAGTCAGAAGTATTCCTGGGATGTTCAAAGAACAGCAGGAGGCCAGTGTCACTGTAGCAGACTAAATAAGGGGAAATGTCATGGGAGATGAAATCAGAGATAAAGATGCCAAATGATATAGGGTATTAGAGATCATTGTAAAAACGTAGGCTTTTATTCTGAGTGAGATGAAAGCCATTGGAGGATTTTTGAGCTAAGGGGTAATATGCTCTGTCTCACATATTAGTAGTATCATCCAGTTGCTTTGTGGAGGGGAGAAAGATGGAATTAAGGAGATCAGTGAAGAAATTTCTCTTATCTGTGAAAAAAAGATAGACTTGGCACATGTGTGTGCTTTTTCTTTTTAACATTCGTTTTGTATAGGACCAGGGCTCCTTTATAACTACTTATGAAGTTAGGTTCATAAGGAGCCCTGGAGAAAAGAACCAACTGATCTTGAGCCAGCTCAAATTGGAAAAACTCCTCCTCCTTGGGGTTTCAACGTTTTTGTTCTCATAAGTTACAGACTTTTTCTTCTCTTCTGAAAGCTATCATTCACGGCCATAAGCAAAGCTATTTATATACACATCTGTATCTAACCCAACAAGTCAGTACTAATAAGCAGTCTATAAAGTAACAGCACTTAGCTCCCCAAAACTGCATACCAAATTTTGTACATTTGTTTATTTTTCTAAGGTAAAGGTCCACAGCTCTCATCTGATTCTTAACAGATTGCATCTAGCTAACCCTGTTGTTTTTCTTATACATATTTGCTATAACTTTTTTTTGAAGTTCCCATATATGTGGCATTTTACCATTATTTGTTTGAAGACAATAAGAATTCATGAAGACCTCCAAAAAGGGGGCCTTTTAAATTTGAGCCTTAGGCTAATTTTTTTTAATCATAGAATTTGGTAGTAAATTTGAAGTTTCCAGAAATTTTTATGTACTTTAACAAATTATAGAAATAGCTATAATTGTTCATTGTAGTGGGCATAATGCTTGAATTGTTAAATGATCAGTATTTTTTAATTTAGGAAATGAACCTTGCATAGAATTGGAAATGATCAAACATATAGGAGAAAAAATGTGCATTTATTTTAGTGCTAATGCTAAGCTAAATACTTATTTACATTTTGTGATTTAATCTTTGTGACAAGTCTTTAATATCATTTCCCTCCTTTTGTGAGGAAACAGGGAGATCAACTTTATACAACCTCATTGCTAGTACATGGCAGATTAAATTCAAAACCAAATCTGTTTCCCTCAGCCATTTCTTTATTTATATTTAAGTGAAATATTATTGCCTCTGCTGGTTGATGTCTAATGCATTGTCAATTTGTAGAATTTTTTTTCATGTTGATATAAGACTTCTTAACAACATAAAAGATTTGGGACACAGATAAGGATAAAAACAGCCACAAAAATAGGACATTTGATATTTAGCATATTAGGTGTACCTTAATGTATTCTAGATAAGATTATTCTAAATCTCTAGACATCTTTAATTATCAATTTATATTTCACACAGATGCAAAATCGGATGGTGATTTTACTTTGTAACCTGAAACCAGCAAAGATGAGGGGAGTAGTATCTCAGGCAATGGTGATGTGTGCTAGTTCACCAGAGAAAGTTGAAATCTTGGCACCTCCTAATGGGTCTGTTCCTGGAGAAAGAATTACCTTTGATGCTTTCCCTGGTAAGTATTTATTAGTCAATATTTAAAATAGTTTGGGAATCATTGTTCTCAAAGCTATGCTTTGAATATTTAAATTTAAAGTCAATCCTGTAAATGACTTTACATTAGATGATCATTATTAGTGATATTATTGAGTTGAGATTGACTCAAGATGGCACAACTGTCTAACTATTCCATCCCCATGAGCACTCAAATTTCATAAAACACCAGAGAGATTTTACCCTAAGTGAAATACTAATTTTGATACCTCCATAGCAGAAGAGTGTCATAAGAATAGAGAACCAGTTAATGTGCTACAAAATCATTTAAGCTGTAGATTATCTCAGAATGCAACACAGAAAGATGAAGAGGGAGGGGGAAATGTATAATTCTCAAAGTTGGTCTAGTAATATACTTGCACATGCTTTTACTAGACTTGAGGGTTTAGAGGAAATCTCTAAGTAGAAATTCATATTTATTTTAATAATCTAAGAGGAAAGTTCATTTCATATTTCTTCTTTTCTGTAGTAAAATGCTCCTGAGACAGATGAAACTTCATAATGCATGAGAACATTTCTTCAAATAGGTCTTTGAAGCAGTAAAGAAAGAATGCTTGGCAGATGTAGAATAAATATTTCCTTCATAAAAGTTGAAGACCTCATAAGAGGAAAAACAGTTAGAAATTAAAAGACTGTATTTACAGAGGATGTTCATTTGCCTAGAGTAAGGAAAAGCAGAAATAAATTAGGGTAACAGATAGAATTAGGTTTAAAAGTCAAAATTTATTTGGAGATGTATTTGTGAAAACAAATGAGTTTTAATGGAATAGCAAGGCTGATATGATTATTAGGCCTGTTTTTTTAATCCTGTGTTAACTGTGTTTGATGAAATATTAAGACATGAAGAATTTTAACATTGGAATAATAAGATTTTAAAAAATGGATGAAAGGGTGGGTAACGTCCATGAAACTCAGTTCCCACCTCCTAATAAAAAGTATACTAATCTAAAAAAACATGGGGTTGTTTAACAAGTATCTGTGACTTTGAATCCATGTGTATGTCTTGAACCTTGGTAGATTGGAGATCATGATGGTCTGTGCTCTGAGAACCTTTTCTGGTAAAGCAGGTTTTGGGAAAATCCCAGTCTCAGTCATTTCTCAAAGTATCATGATAGCTTTTGGTTCTAGGAGCACACAATCACCACTTTACTTACCAGGGTATCAAAACACTTTGTCAAACCTCATGCTTTTGGGTAGGCCGTCATGTGTATACCTGACAAACCTGAAATTCTATTTCACTAAGTTGGAATGGAATGAAAATAGAAGCAAACTTTTTCTTTTAAGATTCAGCACGCATTGAAGAAAAAAAACAAAAATCTTGGTTTACCCTTTGAGATTAAAATTTGCCTTCCTTTTTATTTAAATATTTAAGATGAGTACATTTTAAGTTTTATTTTTTGATATAAATTGTAGAGTCAGATGTTTAAAACTGGAAGAAATCATCTACTTTAACCCACTATTTTACAAATTTGGAAACTGAGACCCAATAATACTTAAGTTACTTGCTTAAGGTTATACAGAGTTTGTAGAAGGATCAAACAGTAGATGTGCCTGAATCTCTAATACTGTCAGCATTTTTGTTTGTTGATTGTTGCTGTGAATTCATATAGGCTATTTCATTAGAGAAGGCTTATAGTTCTTTTATTTCTATGACAGCTTTCATTCCCTTATCTTATAGAATTAACAGATAAATATTTCAGCACTTGAATCAGTTTAGAATTAACAGATAAATATTTCAGCACTTGAATCAGTTGTTATTATCTGGATGTTACTGTTAACGTATATTGAAAATTTTTTTTTAAGTTACTTAGTGATTTAGCATTAGAGATGCTAATAGCCCAGTGTGGATTTTTTGCTTTTACTATATTTTTGAATCTTCCAATCTGTTTGGCTGTTTGTGTGTTTATGTTTACATCATTCCAAAGTCTGATATTTCTTTCATATTCATAGTTTCTCCTTGTGTCTTACCACATGAATATGTAGATAACATATAAAAAAATTTGTCAAGTGAAAGGGAAAAACCTAACATTAAAGTAGCCTATGAGGTTGTTTGAAATATTCTCTTATAACTTATAAAATGCTTAACCAAGCTGAACAGCATCAAATAATTGATAAACTTGGGGACATGAGGTCTGTTAGTACTCATCCTACTTATGCTTCCACATAGTTTACTGCTTCTGTAGCAGTAAATCTAAAAGGAAATAACAGTTAATACTATGTATGCAACAGACCATTGGTCTTATTGTTTGTTTGTTTGTTTTCCTTTTCCCAGAGAGAGCCATGATTTATCAGTACTGTATTTTTCAGCATATGTTCTACATTTTAAAGCTTAAGGTGTCTGCTGGTACATTTTGATGTTCAATTGATATGCTTAGTGTCTAGAGATTTACATTTTATGTTATGTATATTAAGTGTGGTATAGAATTTGCAACTGGGGCTCAAACCTTTGAATTGCTGTTTGGCTTTGAATAACTATTTTCTCCAACTACAAAACCATCACTTCCATAGAGTTTAGAAGATGCCAAATAATATTTTTATAACAATGGCTAAAAACTCTCCCCACTACTTTTTAAAATCTTAAATGTGTGAAGCCATAAATTTTAGTATTTAAATATGGAAACTGGTCCCTAAAGCATCAAGCAACCAAAAACAATATTACAGGAGATAAAGGCATTGATACCTTTTTTTTTTTTTTGAGAATGCACTGGTTTTGGTCTAATAATAAATGAGAATTTGCATTCAGACTTCTAACTTCTAAGATCATGCTTATTTCTGTTGGTATTGAGTCTTACTAGTAAATATGAGTTTATGGTTAATCTCAAAGCATGTATGATATGTGAAGGTCTTTAGCTTCTGGACCCACTTATTCTTTAAAAATAAATGGGGTTTTTTTTTTGGTATTGAGTGATTTGAGTTTTTTATATATTTTGGATATCAGCCCCTTATCAGTAAGTTTGCAAACATCTTCTCTCATTCAGTTGGTTGCCTTTTTGTTTTGTTGATGGTTTACTTTGCTCTGCAAAAACTTTTTAGTTTGATGTAGTCCCATTTGTTTGTTTTTGCTTTTGTTGCCTTTGCCTGAGGACAGACATTCAAAAAACTATTGCTAAGACTGACCTCAAAGAGTTTACTGCCTGTGTTTTCTTCTAGGTGTTTTATGGTTTCAGGACTTACATTTAAGCCTTTAATCCATTTTGAGTTTATTATTGTATATAGTGTAAGAAAGTGGTCAAGTTTGATTCTTTTGCATGTAGCTGTCCAGTTTTCCCCAACACCATTTATGGAAGAGACTATCTCTTTCCCATTGTATATTCTTGCCTCCTTTGTTTTAGATTAATTGATGCTATGACTGTCAGTTTATTTCTGGGCTCTCAATTCTGTTCTATTCATCTATGTGTCTGTTTTTGTGGCAGTACCATCCTGTTTTGATTACTACAGCTTTGTAGTATAGTTTCAAGTTCGGTGTAGTTTCAGATGTGACCCCGCCTTGTTCTTTCTCAAAACAGCTTTGGCTCTTCGAGGTCTTTTGTGTTTCCATACACATTTTAGGATTATTTGTTCTACTTCTATGAAAAAATGCTGCAGGTATTTTGACAGAGATTGCATTGAATCCATAGATTGCTTAGGGTAGTATGGACCTTTTAGCAATATTGATTCTTCCAATCCATGAGCACAGTATAACTTTCCATTTATTTGTGTCATCTTCAGTTTCTTTCCTCAGTGACAAAGAGTTTTCAGAGTCAGGTGTTTCTACTCCTTGGTTAAATTTAATCCTAGATATTTTATTCTTTTTGATGCAGTTGTAAATGGGGCAAGGATGTAGACAAAAGGGAACCTTTCTACACTGTTGGTGGGAATGTAAATTGTTGCAGCCACTATGGAAAACAGTATGGAGGTTCCTCAAAAAACCAAAGGTGAAATTACCATATGGTCTAGAAATTTCACTTCTGCTTATTTATCTGAAAAAAATAAAAACACTAACTCGGAAAGCACACCTGTGTTCGTTGTAGCAGTATTTACAATAGCCAAGATAAGGAAGCAGCCCAAGTGTCCATCGATAGATAAATGGATAAAGAAGATGTGGTGTCTGTGTGTGGTGTGTGTGTGCACACGTGTGCGTATGCACGCACACACATACACAATGGAATATTACTCAACCATTAAAAAGAATGAAATCTTTGTGGACTTCGAGGTTATTATGCTTATTAGTGAAATAAGTCAGAGAAAGACAAATACCATATGATTTCACTTATATGTGGAACCTGAAAACCACAACAAACAAAACAAAACAGAGATTCATAGATACAGAGAATAAACTGATAGTTGCTAGAGGGGAGGAGGGTGGGGGGACGGATGAAATAGGTGAAGGAGATTAAGAGGTACAAAATTCTGGTTATAAAATAAGTAAGTCATGGGGATGTAATGTATACATAGGGAGTACAGTCAATAATATTGTAACAACTTTGTATGGTGACGGACAGTAAATGATCTTATTGCAGTGGTCATTTCATAATGTATAAAAATATCTAATCACTGTGTTGTACACCTGAAACTAATATAATTTTTTTAATTTAAAAAAATGCCTGTCTATATTTGATTCTCTTCCTTAAAACCTATTTCAATCAGGCTTCTCTCTCCACTGTTCCACCAGAATTGCTCTGGTCAAGATCACCAATTTACTCCCTGTAGCTAAATCCATGGCTAGTTAGTTCTCAGTCCTTTTCTTTTTTTTTTTTTTTTTTTTTTTTTTGCAGTACGCGGGCCTCTCACTGTTGTGGCCTCTCCCATTGCAGAGCCCAGGCTCCGGACACGCAGGCTCAGCGGCCATGGCTCACGGGCCCAGCCGCTCCGCGGCATGTGGGATCTTCCCAAACCGGGGCACGAACCCGTGTCCCTTGCATCGGCAGGCGGACTCTCAACCACTGCGCCACCAGGGAAGCCCTCAGTCCTTTTCTTAATTAACTTTAACTTGGCTTCTGACACCACACTTACATGGTGGTCCTCATGCTTCATTGGCTGCTCTGCTCATCTCCTTTGCTGATTCTTCCTCACCTCGCTGACCTCTTAATTGGAGTACCTCAGACCTTGATCCTTGACCTCTTCTCTTTTTCCATGCTTGGCCTCTTTTTCTTTCCATGTTCATTCCTTTGGCTATTTTATTCAGTCACTTGTCCAGCTACCTACGAGACTTCTTCACTAACATGTCCCAGGGGAGAAGACTGTATATACCAGTCTTCTCCCTAGATTTCCCTTTTCCATACATCTTCTTCAGAAAATCCTAGTGGCTGTACCTTCCGAACATATCTAGAGTGATTCTCATCATCTCTACTTCCACCACTTTGGTCCTGACACCAACGTCTCTTATCTTGGTAACTGCAAAAGTTTTCTAACTGATCGCTCTGCTTTTGCCCTTGCCCTTCCTCCGTCTGTTTTCAGTTATAGCCTACAGAGTGATGTAGGTCAGATATGTTAGTCCTCTGCAAAAAGCTATTAAAAAGCTTTCCATTTGACCCAGAATACAGATACAGGTCCTTACAATGGCCTCTCATTATTTCATTAACCTCATGTACTTCAGCTCCTCCTCAATCACCCTAGTTGAGCCACTGGCTCTTTCCCCAGGTAGCTACACGGCTTGGTCCCTCATCTCATTCAGATCTTTCAAGTGTCTTCTTATTTGTTTTATTTTTCTCCATAACACCTACCATCATCAGATATACCGTACATTATATATTATCTGCCCACATGGAAATGTAAGCATCATGAAATCAAGGTTTTTGTTGTTGTTGTTATTATTCACTACTATATTCCTAGCATCCAGAAAAATGTCAGGCATAGAGTAGGAGGTCAGTAAGTTGGTTAATGAATAAATAGAAAGAAACATACTAGTAAAACATGTTTTAAAGAACCCCCAAAACCCTCCAGTATTTGAAGAACAGACCTGAGGATCCATCTTCATTATTTCCAAGATCATTCCTATCAAATCAACAAACCACTTTTCTCTGTTGATTAGCTCTATAAAATTAATTGACCCCTATTTGCAAAGTTATACTTTAGTCTTTGCATCACAAAAGGTGATAGTTACAATTATTATAGTTCAAAAACTCAATTAATGAAACAAAATAATTAAGTTGGTGCTAAGCTTTTCATGGTCCTGACAGATATCAGGGAAGCTGATGATTCTGGAATTTATGTTTATTGCTTTTTGTAGTTTTTAAATGCTGAGATGGTAGTCACAGCTTTTTACATCTGTACAAACTCCTCTCTGAACTAGTTCCTGTTGCCTATGTGTTTTGTTTAGATTGAGTTATCTTAAAGTAATCTCTGAATGATTAGTTCTCTTACAATACGTGTAACCATTTCCACATGGTGATTATTGGCATGTGTTTAGCAATTACAGAGACTACAGTTTTCAGCTTTAAGAACTTTTATTGATCTCATCACTTTGTTTGGATAGCCATGCCAAAAAAAGAAAGGGGGGGTGGAATTAGGAAAATAAGATTTGGAAGAAGATTATAACACATAGGGATGATGAGAGAAAGGAAGGGAGGGAGGGAGGGCGAGAAAATTAGGAAAATAAGATTTAGAAGAAAGATACAACACAGGAATGATGAAAGGCTTCTCTGGAAATAGAGTTCATTTTTAAAAATTGTTTAAAATATTAGGTATGCTTTTTTGTGGGAGGTGATTTAAACTTTCCTTTTAAACTTGCTTTATACCTTACCAAATAGTGTATTATTGAGAAACATGAATAAACTACAAGGTTAACACTCCATCCAAGACTTTTCAACTCTGATTTATATTCAGTGATCATAATTTGGCAAGTTTTAATTACAGTCTCAAAATTTTAGTTGTCTGAATCATTATTTTGTTTACTGACTCGTTAAAGTCTTGCAGCCACATTTGGAATGTTCAGGTATTGAGCCTGATGTGTTAAAAGCAACAATCAAGAGTTGAAGGTTCTTCTCATAGTTTCTCGTTCATTTTTAATTAAAATCTTTATCCCTTGAAAATTATTACAGTCTTATGTAAGAAGTTTAAAACCTTCAGATCTTGTTCTACAAGTGCTGGGTGACCTAGGAACCTTTCTGAGTCTCAGCTTTTTCATCTGTAAGAGAAGCTTTTTAATGGTATGTATTTCTTGTGAGTTTTGTGAGGTTTAACTTTTGAAACAGTTAGCTACCTGCCTGGTGTTTTAAGTTCTTAGCTATTACTTTTGTGCCGCTATTTCCTCATCTGTAAAGTGGGGGTAATTAATAGTATTTATTTAGTATACTGAGAGGATTAAATGAGTAAATATATGTAAAGCACATAGTACAGCACTATGTAAGTGTAGTGTTATGTATTATGATTATTATTTTCTATACATATCAGTGTCTTCCTAGATCTGACAAGCTTAAGTTTGTGCTGCACCACAGCTTGTTGTACTTGGGGCTTATGTCTGCATTCAGCAAAAATTTACCCACACAATCTATGGTCTTGATAAGAAGCTTTTACACAAACCTGAGACAATCTGCTTCTTGAATTCATTATCAGTTTGGGAATATCTTTTTTTGGGTTCAAGGTGGGGGGATCCAGAGTTAGTACTCAGGCCCCCCTGAACAGTGTGTCTGGTCTCAGCTTTTACAGAATTCTGGAATGCCCACTTCCCCACATGATCTGTGTATAAACAAAGTACGATTATGCTCTTAGACTAACCAATGGTTTGGTGAAAAAAAACCAAAAATTTTATAGATACTTTATATATTGGAATTTTTTCTATTCTGTTTATTAGTTTCTCTGTTGTCCAATCAAATAATCAAATGCTCTTAAAGGAGTAAGAAAAATCCTTATCTTTTATACTAGACAGTCTCTTCAGTTTTAGTTTCACTGCCTGTTCTTCTACTGTAGATACATTATTCAATTAACTATTCTGTCATCTCTGAAAAGCTACATATCAGAGGACAGTTTTCTATATTTTTGCCAGTTTCAGGGAGCTAATTAGTTTCTGAAGAGCTAATAAAAAGATCTAGAAAGTTATATTTCTATTATTACTTAGTTATACTTAAGCAGTATTTTTGTTGTTACCTCCAGGGAAATCATTTTCCATTTGAAACTAACACTTAAGGGATTCGTTACTTCTCTTCATTGTTTCTTAAACTGATTCTTCATTTCAAAAGTTATTGAACATCCTCAGCTACTAAAATCATGTTACATTCAACTTTACTCTCTTCTTCCTCATCATTCATTAAATAGAGGGATCGCTTGGTATATTGGTTTTAAGCCTAGACCAGATATGTTCTACAATGTGTTTGTCTCTTCTTGATTGTAAACTTTATAGTGTGAGTTACCGTATGGAGAGGGGATAGGATATTATCCACTTGTAAAAGTGTCGTTTGTTTCTTTTCAGAGGATAATTTATTAGGAGGCAAGGTGCTGTACTAACAGAGTAAGGGCTTTGGTGTCAAATCTCACTTTACTTGTTGATTGTGTGACTTTGAGCAGCTTGTCTTCTCTGAGCCCCAGTTTCTTTATATTTAAAACTAGAGTCAGTGTGTTTTTGTGAATTGCATGCAGCAACATATATTCCTGGTGCTTAGAAAATGCTAGTCCTATCTCCTTATTCTTCCTTTCTCTTTCCATCTCACCAAGTGGAATGGCAGCAGATGAAGCCCAGAGTAGTTATTATATTTAGCTAGATAACCCCAACATTTAAGCCATTCTCCAGTATTGTAAGAAATCTTTAAGTACTATAGCAGCGATCTAGTCATTTTTTATGTTGAAACAAATAGTAAAGCATAAGCTGCTTCTGCCATGTGTAAAATTATAACACATCAAATTATGCTCTCATCTTTCTTTATATGTGATGATAAAATGAGTATCTTGTATTTTCATTCTAATTGTTTGTATTTTCATTCTAATCATTTCATTCTAATCTAATTAGAATGAATCATTCCAATTTATTGAGCTGTATTACCTGTAAAACTGTTTATTGTAAGAGTAAAAAATAATATCTTTAACATTTGTAAGGAAATGACAAAATATTTTATTTTACCAATCAAGAATATAAATTGCTGACATCGTAAAAATAAAATAAGTGTTAAAAGTAAACGTTTGGGGGCCTCCCTGGTGGCGCAGTGGTTGAGAATCTGCCTGCTAATGCAGGGGACATGGGTTCGAGCCCTGGTCTGGGAGGATCCCACATGCCACAGAGCAACTAGGCCTGTGAGCCACAGCTACTGAGCCTGCGCGTCTGGAGCCTGTGCTCTGCAACAAGAGAGGCTGCGATAGTGAGAGGCCTGCGCACCGCGATGAAGAGTGGCCCCCGCTCGCCATAACTAGAGAAAGCCCTCACACAGAAATGAAGACCCAACACAGCAAAAATAAATTAAAAAAAAAAAAAGTAAACGTTTAAATCCCGATCCAGTCTAAAGATCAGAAATTGTATCCAAGACAATTCACTAGAAATCTCTATGGACAGTTTATTAATATGTTAGCTATGTATTTTTTTTTTCTCCCCCAACAGGAGAGCCTGACAAGGAGCTGAATCCTAAGAAGAAGATTTGGGAGCAGATCCAGCCTGATCTTTACACTAATGATGAGTGTGTGGCTACATACAAAGGAGCCCCCTTTGAGGTGAAAGGGAAGGGAGTCTGTAGGGCTCAAACTATGGCCAACAGTGGAATAAAATAAAATAAAACACTTCAGTTACTGAAATACATTAGAGAAAACTTAACAATAAAAAGAAATATATTTGTCACTTGTACCTAAAATATAACTGGCTCATTTTTGTGTTATTTCTCTTCTAGACTTGAGTAGTCTTTTACCTGGTATATATTGTTTTCAATTAAATAGAGAAACACTACATTTTTGCCTATGGTTTTTGATCCTTTATGATACAGGGAGGAATTTGCCTGTGTTTCATTATGATTTATTTTTTTAGTGAGGATGTTGGCTAGCACATTGCTTTTTCTTTATACATTTAGATAACTTGAACTAGATTAACATTTAGTTTCTTTGTAGGCACATGTTGCATGCAATTTGAAACCCTTGTATTTTTAGTATCTGTATTATAAACGCCCTCTCCTCTTTAAAAAGAAAATTAGAATTTTTTTTTTTTTTTTTTTCTTTTTGCGGTATGCGGGCCTCTCACTGTTGTGGCCTCTCCCGTTGCGGAGCACAGGCTCCGGATGCGCAGGCCCAGCGGCCATGGCTCACGGGCCCAGCCGCTCCGCGGCATATGGGATCCTCCCAGACCGGGGCACGAACCCGTATCCCCTGCATCGGCAGGCGGACTCTTAACCACTGCGCCACCAGGGAGGCCCGAAAAGTTAGAATTTTTGTCAGGCTTATTAACTAGTCTATATTGTAATGGTATTAAAAATGACCAACTGTTGATTCTAGAGAGCCGAACAACGTGAAAGCTAGGAGACATGGCATTTGAACATTATTGCTGTTGCTTGCCAAAGTAACCCAGACTTACATACTTCAGGTGACTTTTTTAAAAGACTGAAACTTCCAACTGTGTAATGAACTTATTCTTTCCAATTTAACAAAATAATTAGTAATAAATTTTGACTAATTCTAAAGAATAAACACATTGCAAAGTGTTACCAATGTAGTTCCCAATAAATTGACCGTAAACACAGTCCACTTTTTTATTTTAGGTGACTTCAAAGATTCTTTGGATACCTAATAAAAGATTATTTGTAAAAAAAAAAAAAAAAAGATTATTTGTAGCTTTTATCTTTAGAAGAGCATTTAATATTGATAACTTTTATTTTTTCATGTACCCATCATACTGTCAATATATTCAAAGAAATTGTAGCCAAAAATTTAACATACATATGTATAAAGTTGTCAAATGCGTATTTTCACTCATCTTACAGATATTGTAGGAACAATGAAAATTAACTTAGGCACTATGAGCTTCAAGTTCACCAGCCTTGAGATGATGACTGAGATACCAAAAAAGAAATGCATCTATGGAGGTAGGAATATCTATTCTAAAAGTAAAATGACACATACCAATATTCTAGCACTGTTGTTGTTTATAGCCTACAATAAGAAGGAGAGTCAAAACAAAAAATTTTAAAACAACCCTACATGCTAAGTTATAAAAAGTACCATTTATTTAAGTCCGTGGAGTTCTCTGGTAGGCCAAGATGTGGTACCATCATAGAAATTTTATCTTCTTTATGAAAAACTGAATATTAACAGAGCATCATTAACATCTGTCTGTTGATAACTAAACACAAATGACTTTCTAAAGTTTTGTACTTGAGATAATGTTATTCTTTCGGGAATAAAGACTTTTTGTGAGTCTGTATTTTCTGATTTTTCCCAATTATATTACATTTCTATAAATAATTCTAATATAATTTAAAGAATGTTTCAACTATTTAGATAGTTGAACTATTTATTCCCAATTTTTCAAGTTACATGAAAGCATTAATCAAGTTATCCACTTAGCCCCATTCAGTCGTTATTTTTACAGAAAACTTAATTCTGTTTTATTTGTATTGCTGGGATGAGAGAACTGTTACAGATTCAACAAAAAATGATGACATTGTTAGTGAACTGAACATAATCCTTCTGGCTTCTGACTGGTATTCAGCCCGTTAAGAACTTCAACAATAGGAGATGGTGTTAGGTCACAGACTAAACAGCTAGTGCCTCTTGACATCTATGTATTGTGAAGTAAACCAGAAAAAAAAGCTGACCTTCCCCCAAGATAATTTCTCGTGCAGTGTTGACCCACTATCTTATAGTGACTATTGGCAGTACTAACTTTTCTTATATATAGAAATTCCATGTGTATTATTCTTATGAGATGAATCATTTTCAGGACATGTTAATTTTAATATATAATTGGAAATTTTTTCTGCCTTCTATGAAGAACATTAAGTATTCTACGAGTACAAGAATATTAAGTGCCCACCAAACAGATAATTTGTTGTTGCTTTTTTAAAAATTTGTAAATTCTCATTTGCACTATTTACAAAATATTCAGTGTAACTCACTGAAGTTTAATAAGCAAGTCAGCAAGACAGAGGGTGTGTATAGGGCCTCAGAGAATGTTAGTTTAATGAGGTTCCAAAATCTGGGTCTTTGCAGGTCCAAAAACCTGCATTTGTACATGACTGTTATAGATGCTAAGTAGTCTGTAGAGCTTAGTAGTATTGGTTTTGAATCCAGATTACCTAGTTTTGATTCCATCTGTACAACTTAAATGCCTGTGTGATCTTGGGCAGCTGTTTAGCCTCCATATACCTTACTTTCCTCATCTGTAAGATGGGTATAATAATAGTACTTACCTCATTGAGTTGTGAGGGTATATATTATGTTACACGTAATAGAGGTATATAATGTTAATATCAGTTTATGGTAAGAATGTTCCCTTCCTGAAACTAGTGTTCCTATCTCTGTCCCCTTTCATGGTATCACATTTCCTGAGAAGTTAAATTTCTGTTCAGAAGATTACTTGGTATATATGAAATGAACAGAGTTTCTTAAGGAATATTTCATACAGGCCCTGTCTTTCAACAGACCTGACTGTTCTGCTATACCAGATGTAGTATCTCTCCCCTCACTAGAGATGTTTTTTACTGAAACTTTCTCTTCCCTCCCTGCACTCCCACTGAAATCCATGTTTTAGATATTTAGTTGCTGGTCAGCCCTGTTCATTGATGCCCTTTCACTGGTTTAATATTATTGATAAAGTGTCAAATAGTTTTGCAATTTTCTTAGACTAGAAAGACAATATTTCTAACTATTGTATGTTAATGTAACAAATAAAAGCAATTGTATTTTTAAGTTCTTGGCGGGTGGAGGATCACCTCACTATTGCTTATGACAAGGACATTAAAGGGGAGCATGAGTATACTTACTCAATTTTCTAGGAAAATTATATGTTGTACCTTTAAAAATATAAAAATATCAGACACAGACCTACTAGAGAATGGACATGAGGATATGGGGAGGGTAAGCTGTGACAAAGTGAGAGAGTGGCATAGACATATATACACTACCAAACGTAAAATAGATAGCTAGTGGGAAGCAGCTGCATAGCACAGGGAGATCAGCTTGGTGCTTTGTGACCACCTAGAGGGGTGGGATAGGGAGGGTGGGAAGGAGGGAGACACAAGAGGGAAGAGATGGGAACATACGTATATGTATAACTGATTCACTTTGTTATAAAGCAGAAACTAACACACCATTGTAAAGCAATTATACTCCAATAAAGGTGTTTATATATATATATATATATATATATATATATATATATATGAAAGTGTACAGTGTTAGCTGTGTACTTTGGCTACATAAATTGTGACACAGACCCGGTTCTAAGTGCTGTGCAATGGTGTGTAGACTAAAACTTTATCACCAAGATACAAAATAAAAACTAGTGAAGCAAATTAATGTAACACACCTAAAAGTAATATAGCAAATTGCTGTCTTGTGGAGAGAGCTTTGCCTTCCAAGTGAGGGGGATATATTAATAATATCTGTCTCATGTCATGGATTTTATTGTAGAATTATTAGTAAGATATTTAATGCTTTATAGCTAGCTAAGTAGTTTCAACACATCTTGTCAATTTAACTCCCTAGAGGTAAGCCAGCTATTTTACCCCAAAGAATCAACAGAAAATTTACATAAATGCTGGTGCTAAGGTATAACTAGCTGAAACCTAGATTTTACTAATATTCTGCTTTTCTCCATTACAATATGCTTTCTTTCTCAAATAGTCATGTGGTTTCTTTTTTTTTTTTTTTTTTTTTTTTTTTTTTTTTTTTTTTTTTTTTTTTTTTTTTGCTGTACGCGGGCCTCTCACCGCTGTGGCCTCTCCCGCTGCGGAGCACAGGCTCCGGACACACAGGCTCCGCGGCCATGGCTCGCGGGCCCAGCCGCTCCGCGGCATGTGGGATCCTCCGGGATCGGGGCACGAACCCGCGTCCCCTGCATCGGCAGGCGGACTCTCAACCACTGCGCCACCAGGGAGGCCCTCATGTGGTTTCTTTTATTTGAATGAGAAGTTTAACTTCTCTTTTGTCTAAACTGTAGGGAAAGATAATAAGAAAACTTAAACTTCAGTAGTTCATTTAAGGAGATTAAGGCAGCTCCTTTAGTGGAGTATTTAAGCGATTTTAAAGGGAGAGAGGTCATTAAACACTCCTTTGGAGTGGTTGCAAAGAGAATTTATCAAGTTTTTTCTTTTTGCTGAGGAAATTCTTAGGAAGAATCACTTAGCAAAACTAGGCTGCCACTGCTGGCAGCTGTTGCCTTTCTAAAGAACCATGTATGTGCCTTGATTCTTTGAGTACACTCTTGTTGGGGGCACTGATCCTGTAATGACAGTCTATCCCAGAAGTCTACTTATGAAGGATGTCACTAAGTTCTAGATAGATAAATAGATGGAGAGATAGATAGATAGGTAGAAAAAGTTTGTGTTTAAACCAGGAACACCTCTATAGTTGTACACATATGCAGTGCTTTTTCGGTGACAACCCAAAGTTTTACAATAATCATGAAAAGAAAGATAGTTGCTTATGGCTAATATGCCTCTATACAAAACTGGATCTTCTTCAGATACCAACTTTTTGGAATGGAAAAGAATTAGTCATTTATATATACGTTGTTGCTCATCGTACTTCTTATAGTTACGGTTCTAACTTTGGATGAGTTTTGACAGAGATAATTCATAGGAGTATAACTGTAAAAAAAATTAGAGAAAGGACCCAGAACAATGAAATAATTGTTAGTTTGAAAGTGAGCCATCTGGAATTTCAGAGTATGAATTAATTATTGTATATTATATTTTTTTCACCCTTATGTATTCCCTTGTTTGGTTTTTTCCCTTCCCCTTCGTTACTCCCACCCCCTTCCTAACATAGCCTATTCCCAGTTCTCTGGATTTTTGAGTAAAATATGCGTGTAAGTATTATTTTATGTCTTCATCAGCATCATTTCCTATCTGGCAGGCTATTGTCCTTAGCAACAGCAGCAGGAACAAACCTGGGGCTCGATAATTGCAAGAAAAAAGAATAATCCTTTTAAATGAAAAGGCTAACTACTCTTCTTGACTATCCTATTGCTACATAATGCATATAGAATTGTTCAAATAGCAGTTATTAATGTCTGCTCATTTCTTCAGTGGCATTCACGTGATGAGCCTTCACATCAAGACTGCTCTGACAAAGTTTTACATTTGTTTTTGTAAATGGCCTTGTTAGAATATCATACATCCCAGTAGAGAAATGCTCTCAATATATGCATCCACTTAACTAAGATATTTGGCTGATACTTGTTAATTTAAAACCCCACTCAGCTTTTCACACCTGGGGAATTTGGAAAGAACAGTGCAGGAGTCATCCAAAATCAACACCACAATTTGATTTCTCTTTGAAAAAGATTAATGAAAAATGTAAATTGAAAGTCACTTTTAATAAGTTTAGCAAAAGAATGATTTTGGTAGAAATAACTTTTTCCATAACTTTCAGTTTTCATGTGAAAGGGTAACATTTTCTCTTAAAGCATATGAATTGACAGTAAAACTTCAGATGCTTGTGAAAAGAAACTTATTTTTTAAATAAAGTTTGAGTGAGAATATGGGAAATAGCAGTGCCACTTAAAAATAGCCTTTTGTAAAAGAATTGTGATATGCTTGAAAATCAGAAGAAGAGAAAACCTAAGCAAATTCTTATTTAAAAAGGCAGAGTGTAGATAAACATAACTACAAAAAGAAAGTCTGAAATTGCTGATTGAGGTAATGTTATCTAGATGAACCAACCTAGTAAGGGTCAGAACTAGTTAGTATTAGAGATGAATTACTAATTTCCCGGGATAATATGTACTAATGAGGCTCCAACCCCAGCTGCACAAAAGTATCGTGTACTATCTTCCAATCATCTAAAATGTTCAAAGCGTTTTCACATACAAAGTTTAGTAGAGATTTTTGTCTTCTAGGTGAGAATAGCATACAGAAGGGCACCTGGAGGGATGTGAGGAAAGAGTGCAAATTATAGAGTCTAATAGGAAAGGTGGCAGGATGCCAAAGATGAACTTTCTGGATATCATTCATTTTACCTAGAGCTAATTCTGATCACATGGTTGTTTTGTTGCAAGTTGTAATTATCTCTAGTAATGGTGAGTTTATTCAATTTGATATACATGTGATGTCATCCAGAAAAAGCCGAACAACCAGCTTCAGGTAGATGTTCTCTTCAGTGCCTTGCTATTCTTATGGTTTAACTACCCCATTACCAACTAACAAATCATTTCCCTACATCCACTATGCTGATTATTATGAGGAGCTAGAATTGCTATTGCATAGTGGTTCATGGAAGACCATGTCTGGAATTAATGCCTCTGGGGTACTACACTAGAATGCAGAGTGTATTAGGAAAACGCACTAACTAGAAAGATGGGGGAAGATAAGAGAAAAGAAAACAATGGTGAGGAATGGACCTTCTAATATTTGTATATTAAGTAAAAGAGATAATGATAAACTACCAGGAATGCTCAATGTAAATTATAAGAAGGGACTTTTGAAACATAAAGGTCGATCTGTAAGGGGAAATAATTAACTCTCTCAGCAAAATCTAGTAATAAGGAGAAAGGAAAAACATTCCAAAGACTTCTTCCATAGGGAAGATGGGGTAAGGAAAGAAGGATAGGGAGGAAATGAAAGTGTTCTAAAGGTTTTATTTAAATAGTTGAGGGGGTAATGTAGTGGGGAAAGAGTTCTACTTTGTTATCAAACAATGGTAGAGAAGTATGTACTTCATTCTGAATTCGGGGACACGGAAATAATTCTTAATGGGTATTAATTAGAGTAGAATGTCCAAATTATCAAGAAGAAAAACTGAATAGCAACTTTTATCAAATTGGCAAAACTAAGGAAAAGAAAAATGTAAGAAATACAGTAATATAAAAAATAATAAACATAAGATGGAGAAACATCCTGTATGCCTGCATGGGAGGATTTTAATATTACAAAATGTCCTTTGTCATAAATTCAAAAGTATTTTCTTTTGAAATTAGACAAAATTAGATCTGAAATAATGTATATAAATGAATGACTGGGAGTAGCCAGAAAATATGTTGAGAAAAGAAGACCAAGGGAAGCTTGCCATCCTAGATAGCAAGGAAGGATATAGAACCATTCAAATTAAATCATTATGGCATTAATAGTGATATAAATCAAATAGATAATGGAAAAGAATTAAGAATCCAGAATAGATCCAGAAATAAAGAAGATATATATTTATATACCTATCTACCTATCTCAGTAGGAAAGTTATTAATTATTTAATAAACAGAATAGATATAATTGGTTGCCCATCTAAAAGGAAATGAAACGAAATCCCAATTTTGTACATTGTACATAAAAATATATAACTGTAAGAAAATTCACATTTATTTTGGCAAAAGTTACTATAACCAAAACTGAACGACAAATAACAGAATTGAGAACAATTTGCAACCTGAAAGGCAGAGGACTAATATTTGTCATGTATGTAGAGCTCTTCAGATTTAGCAAGCAGGAAGTGTTAAAGAAAAAATACTCAGTGACACTTGTTAAAGATGATAAGGCAGACTTTATTCAGGACCATCAAGATAGGTAGAGGGACCACTCAAATGGGAATTTACTGTGAGGGAGAAAGATTGGGCTCAACTCTGACTACAGCATGGGCAAGTGAGAATTTATAGCCAAGGAGCAGGGTGGGGATCATGGGATGGAAAATTACCAAGAGGGAACTACAAGGAAGGGTCAGAGGGAGTCTGGGTAAACCCGCCTAACAGGATCTTTGCTGGAGAGAGGCCAGGGTGGTTAGACAAGGAACCTGATCAGATATCGAAGGTAAAGGGTTCTGGTAAACTGACTTAAGCAGGGTTCTTGCCAAAACTAAATTAAGCACAGATGGGCCTAGGAGAAGGTTCAGGAGCCTGACTAAAGTTTTTGTCAAGCAAAGAAACTTTGTGTGAAGCGATCCAATAGTAAATGACAAAAAAAATAAATAATGTGAAGAGGCAGTTCATAGAAGAGGAAATCTAAATGACCAACATGCTTACAAAAATGCTCCAGTTAGGGAGTAGTCTGGGAAATGCAAATTAAGGTAAACAGTAAGTAAGGTACAGTTTTACATTTAGCAAACTGGTGTTAGCAATAGGTGTGTAAGATGATAACACTGATGACAAGAATATAGGAAAAGCATTCTCAAACGTTGTTGAAAATTAAGTTTGTTGCAACATGTATGAAAAGAAATTGAGTAAGATATATTAAAATTAAAGCAACCGAGAAATCCCACTCTTGGGAATATAACTTAACAGAAGAAAAGTCAATATTATATTTAAAAATATGTACAAGAATAGTTGTTGGCAGAAAACTGGAATGCATATCAATAGAGGAATAGTTACATAAATTGTTACTGAAAACAAAATATAAGATGACTAAAGAAAAGTCAAATATGTAATATGATCACATTCAGAGATTTATGTAAAATATATATATATACAAATTTAAAAATAAATAATTCAGGGAAAAACATCACAGAAGTCTTCCTCTTTGAAACTAGAAGTACCTTTGCTCTGTTACTCATTAAAACTAGTCCAGCCTCAGAGATCTTGAATCCTTAATGATTCTGCACAACATATCTTTCCTTTAGCTAACTAGTATTTGTGTTCTGTAAAGAGTTAGCTGACATCACATGAATGAAGAACATGAAGAACTCAGAACATGAATTTTCCACTCTTCACTAGTCACTGCAGTTTCAACTTCTCAACTTCAACTTTCTGTCACCAAGCCACTAACCCCTGGGGAAGGGTCAATTTTTACTTAACTTCCAAAACTCAGCCCAATTGTTGAGGCTCCCACTTTCCAATCCTGGACCCACAATGATAGACGGGGACCGTGCAGAGAAATAGAGATGTTGTTTCAAGTTGGAATTTGTATTATGCTTTCCCTTAGAAATACTTTATAAATTTGTACTAGAAGTTCAGGTAATATAAAACATTAGGTACACTTTTGAGGATTAGTCTGGGAGAACAACCACAAGCTGTAATCCTGTTTTTAATGGAAAATAAAGTATAATGCACACTAAAAAAGCAATTTACAAATTAACTTTATGAAAACAAGCTGTTTGTAAATTGGGGACTACCTTGGGAAAGAATCCTATGTGCAGATGCTCATGTGCAGATGTTAAACCTGAGGGTGATCTGATACTGACTTGTGGATGGACTTGGCTGTTACGATTGACTAGAATTATTTTCCTTCGATCCTCACTGCTGCCTTTGAGATTATCCTGGATCTCTCTACTAATCCAAATTGACCGACCTTCAAGGTAGACTGGAAGCCTCTTTTTCAGTCAAAGCTTTATTCATATTTGGTTATTACAATTGTTAACAGTTATTTCTGCTGCAGGGTTCGGCTCTGAGCTTTTACCTGTATTTCCAAGCCTTAATAGGAACCAGGGGTTATATGAAAGTGGAAGCGGAAGTTAACATTTACTGAGCGTCTAATATGTGCTCAGTTGTTTCATGATTACAGTAAATATGAAGTAGGTATCTCACATGAGGAACAAGCCTTCACAAGTTTAATTTTTTAGGATCAAGTAAGCAGTGGAGCAAGTTTTGAAAATATAGATAATAATTTATTCATTTTTAACTTTTATTTAAGTGTAACATATATAGTAAACAGTTCGTAAGTCAGAAGTGTTTAATTGTCGAATTTTCCTAATGGGAACACACTCTGTGAAACCAACTTCCAGATCAAGAAATAGAACATTACTGGAATCTGAGAAGCCACCCCGGTGTGTGCTTTCACTCACTATCCCCCCCCACCCCACCAAGGGTAACTTGACTTCCAACACTTCTCACGTCAGAATTTAAAATTACATTAGTTTTGACTGTTTTTGAAATTTATACAAATGGAATCATAGAGTATGTATTCTTTTATGTCTGGCTTCTGTCTTTCAACATTTTGTTTGGGTAATTCATTGATCTTGTTACATGCAGTTGTAGTTTGCTCATTCTCATTACTGTGTAATATTTCATTGTTTAAATATACCGCAGTTTGCTTATCCGTTTTACTCTTAGTAGACATTTGGATAATTTCTAGTTTTTAGATATTATGAATAGTACTACTATGAACATTCTTGTACATACATGTCTTTTAGTGCACAAATGTATACATTTCTGTTGGATATATACTTCAGAGTGTAATTATTGTGTCATAGGATTTGCCTTAGAAATCTTATTTTTAATTATCAGTTTTCCAAAGTGGTTTTACCAATGTACACTCTCACTGGCAGCACATGGAAATTCTGATGGTCCACATTCATGCTAACAAAGGCACTTTTGAAACCAGGTTGCTGACTCTAAAACCCAAAGCCCTTTTCCTTTCACCTAAATCTCATCTAAAGGTAAGAACTTGGTAACAATTTTCTTTTATAAATTCTATGATTCTTTCTAAGATTTTTAGTCTTTGTTCATTAAGTGAGTTTCCTTTTTTATACTGGAAAATATATCTGCACTGAATAGAATTTAGTAGGGTTAGCAGTGTATCAGAGGCCTCATGTAAGTATTCATCTTCATTGAACCCAGCCTCTTCCATTTTTTCTGCATGGGTGAAAAGAATGGCAGTGTAATTCTTCCAAGCATGTCCCAGAAGTTCCTGAAAGAGAGAAGTTAAATGGCTATTTGCCTTGGACTATATTTCTCAAAGAAGAGCTGAAGAGTTATTATAGTTTAACACAGTCAATAGATCTGTCCCTCATTGTGTTTCTAAAAGCTGGAATATATAATGGAAATGATGATGGGGTCAAGTAATGTAAGCACATGGACGGAGATGGGTGGGCTTTCTTTAAAAAAAGGCTTTAGTTCTCCATTTTATTGTGTTGTTATAATTTATGTATATACAACCTCAAAACTGCAATATTGTCAATGCTGCATATGATTTAATTACATTTGCAACATTCAGCAGCCATTTATACTTGCCTGTCAACCTGAATCTTTTAGAGCCACTGAACTCTTTTGTCAGAGCACCTTGCCCAAGGGAATTGTCATATCTCTGTAGGAACGTTGTGTTATCATCGTCACTGAAAACATTTTCTGAGGATTTATAATTACATAATCTGGTTACAATCTGTCAGTTAATCAGATGACATGTAATGGAAATGCTAAGATCAAAATACATTTGGTAATTTGGAGCAACTACAAAATATTACTGTGACTCGCATCCTCTTCACATACCTGGAATCAAAGCCAGTTTATCGGGCGACTTCCTCTAATGTGGGTGAAAAACACTGCAGACTGGTATTCCTTTGTTTAGTAATATGTAGAAGTTGGTCATGTAATAAATTCTTGTTTGATTAGTGAAAATGAGCTGATATAAAGCAGAAGTAATAGCACATGGCAGATTGCTCACGCAATATGAAAGGCATCTAGAAATAACCATTTAACTTTTTTGAATATTTCCAAAGTTATATGAAATCATGACAATGTGACAGTAAAATTCCTTCCATTCCAAACACTCCCATAACAAAAATATTTCCAAAGCTGCTACCAGTTTATAATAGCATGAGAAGTATTAAATGCTTAGGAATAAACATAACAAGAAATATCCAGAACATCTAATAATTAAAAGAAAAAAAGACGGGAGAACAACTCATATTTAGTGCTGGATATTATGCTAAGCGCTTTACATACTTTATCTCTTTTAAAGCTCAACGTGGTGATTTGTGGGAGATACCATTATGATATGGAGAAACTGATGTATAAAGACGTTGAGTACAAACAGAGAGAGGCATTAGCACAAACTCTAGTTTATAAAAATCTTGAAAAAATTGAATGGCAGTTTGGGAAACTTTTGAATGAATATAGATTCATATTTATAGTATTGAACAACTGAAGAAAGATGAAAGGGAGAAGAGGGAAAGAGCGGGAAAGAAAGTAAAAGGAAGGCAGGAAGAAAGAAGAAGGGAAGGAGGGAGGAAGGAAGAATCAGGACATGTAAATCTAATATGAAAATACAGGAACTGTGGGACAATATATTTAAATTAGAAACATCTCAAGACTGGTTACCAATTATAACTCCTAACACAGTCTGACTTTTATCAGAGCTATTCATTTTCACATTTATTTCTATAGCTTGGCTATGACCTCTTTGAAGGCAAAGTCTATGTCTTTCTATATCAAAGCCTCTAGTTGTAAACTCAATAAATATGTTGTATTAATTTGGAATTTAGACCCTCACCATCGTCTCAAATAGAAGGTTTAGGGTTTTATTTATTAATTTTGAGTCCTCAATTGTGAAATTTAATCTTTGGGACACAAAATTGTACTTTCCTGTAAAACTTTTCTACTCTAGTTCATTATCACAAATTCGCCTGTAATCTGCACTTTCTATTTTGTATTCAGAGGGACTCTCTCAAAGTATAGGTCCAAAATTTTTCCTCATATCTGTTCAAAATGTGTCTGTTTATACCGTAGAATAATTGTATATTTCTAGTTCTCCTGAAATGCCCTGCTTCAAGAAAATCCTCAGACATTTCCAAATCAGTACATTAGGGAATGATTATTTAAACAGAAAGGTTCTGAACTTTACAAAAGAATTTTTCAAAGAAGTACTTTAATTGGCATATGCTTATGTGCCTTTAAAACGCAAATTAGCAAAACTTTAACCCAACCTTTAAAGAACATAGCTCTTTTATAAGTCAAAGTATATGTGCAATGTCAACATCTCATTTTAGCTAATAGGGACATAGCAAAATTACCAGACCTTCAGAGTTTGTCATATATTCTATATACTCTAAGAACACATTTCTTTTAAGAGAGAAGTCAGAGAATTGCAAAATAAATAAACCATGTTGTGGGTTGAATTGTAACCCCTTTCTCCAAATTGATATGTTGAAGTCCTAATCTCCAGTACCTCAGAAGTGTCTTTATTTGGAACTAGGGTTATTGCAGATGCGATTAATTAAGATCATTAGGGTGGGCCTCTAACCCAATGTGTCCTTATAAAACAGAAATTTGGACAAAGACATGAATACAGAGATAACACCAGGTGAGCATAAAGACAGCCATCCATAAGCCAAGGAGAGAATCCTTGGACAGATCCTTCACTCACAGCCCTCAGAAGGAACTAACCCTGCTAACACCTGTTTCAGACTTCCAGCGTCCAGAACTGAGAGACAATAAATTTCTGTTGCTTAAGCCAGCCAGTTAATTATACTTCTTATCACAGCCCCAGCAAATTAATCCAAACGGTTGAAAAATTAATGAAGTGCTAAATATATCAGATTTGGGTTCTGGGAGTAGAGATTTCTGGGCCATTTACATCAGAATCACCTGGGATGCTTGCTAAAACTGCATCAAAATCTTTAGGGGTGGAACTTGAGAATGTGAATTTTAAAAAGCACTCTAGGGGATTTATTCCTTCTGCAAATACTTATTGAGGGTCTACTTTGTTTTGGGGACAAGGAGTGGTACAAGACAGGTACATTTCCTGCTTATATCTAGTGGAGATTCTTCTTTACTAACTAAAGTTAGGTCTAAGGAAGAGGGGCAGACAGGAAAAAATACTTTCAGTTTGTTGTAATCGCAAGTGTTATGACAGAAAATATATTGGCACTATAGAGGCAAACATTTAGCCTAGTTTTGGATGGGAGAGGTGGAAAGTGGGGGTAAAGGGAGGGGTCAGAAAACGTTTCTGGCATGTGATGATGCCTCGAGCATAGGAATTAACAAAGGAGTTCTCAGGCAGTAAAGACATACCAAGTAAAGAAAGTGATTGAGCATTATTGGGAATTGTATAGTATTGGGATTTTATTTCTATACAACCATTGATCCTTCATCACTCTTGTCTCTAGAAGTTTCTCAAATTTAGAGCCAGACCTGGTATTCACTCAGCACATTATTGATGCATTCATATTGGTTGTCAGGATATTGAAATGTTTAATACAAGTTAATAAATAACCACTGTCCTTAACCCCTTGAGTGTTACCCCCAGACCTATTCCCTGGGTATTGGTTGATACAGGGGCTATATTTATTATTAACTATTTTTACAACATCACCATAATAAAAGTTCATGCTAAATAAACGGTTTGGCTCAAGTGGTTCTCTCCTGAGTTATATATTATAACATAGACTTCTCCTCTTGCTAGGTTAGTACCTATTGCATTAAAGGGCATAAAATTCACAGTGTGTTTTTAGTTCCTGACTTTCTGTATTGTAACATTAACATGTTGCCTCTTTGTCTCCACCAGACATCTTCTGTACCTTAAACCATAATATCATTTGGGAAAAATGAGTTAAAGCGCCTAAGGATAATAGATTTGTAAGCTTGACACCACTTACTTAAGTCCATGTGTTCAGCCACTGCAAAGTTTTTACATGTTGATATTTATGAAAGGATGCTCATGTCCTAAGCTGTGAGAGAAATTGCACTTTTGAATTACTGCCCAAAATAGAAGAGAATGGTTGATTTAGCTTATATTCTTTAGATTGATTTTTGGCCAGCAAATAGTTGAATATTTGAAAGTAGTGTCACTTGGTGTGTAGTCATCATGTTAGTGGCCAAACATTCTTTATGGATCCAGAGAAAGAATAATCACATTTGATTGATACCTCACATAAAAAAATCCAAAAGAAAGATAAGTTAATGTAAGTTTCTGGTGTTAATAATTTAAATATAGTACTAAGCTAGATGGAAATTTTACAATCAACAATGAGTTGTTTGGTTTCATAGTGCTAATAGGTATGAGTCCATCTAGTCCTTTTGGGACAACTAGTTAGGATATAAACTTTGTTTTCCAGGAATTATGTTCATTTTCCCAGGACCTCACCAGCCCTGCCCCACTTGTTTGTGGTTGATGAAATCATAGCATCTGGACATTTTAAGGGGAAACTTTAAAAAAAGCCAACTATTACATCAACTGAGAAAAAAATTATCATGGATCAGGAGGACAAAAAGGACCATTCTTTATATTTTATGCTATTCCCTTATTCTCTTCCCACTTAGAGCACCACATTTTCCTTCTTAGAGAGCCAAAGCTGAATGATAAGCCTCGTTAGATCAGATTTAGAGAATAGTCAACCTTAGAGATCATCTGTCAAAATTGCCTTATTTTACAGATGAGGGTATTGAGGCCTTGTGATGTTAAATGGCTTGGCCAAAGCCACATAGCTGATTATTGGCAGACTTGAGCCTGTAACAGAGGTTCCTTGACTGGCAGGGGACCCCTGTCCTTCACACTAAATTGGGGCTTCTTAGTTTAACATTATTAAGCCAGTGAATTTTTTTCCCAGATTTTTTTCTAAATTAATAAGGAAGTTCCTATAAATCAGGGTCGTGTAAGTTTTATTTCACTCTTACTTTCTTCTGAAGCCTATCAAAATAATCCCAAAGAAGGCTACAAATAATATGTCCCAATTTTAGGGTAAAACAAATACTAACAATAAAGTCACAATGATCATAGGTAACATTTATTATGCACTTGCCATGTGCCAGTGTCTGAGTTAATTTACTATTATGTTAATATGACATTAGTTCCAAAAGTAACCTAGTAAACTATTATCTTTCCCAATTCACCAATGAAAAGATTGAAGTTTAGAGAAGTTACTTACCCAAGGTTACAAAGCGAATAGCTAAGTAGGAACTTGAACAGCATCTATAATATGTTGCTTGTATCTAGTAGTTCATTTGAATAAGTACTCATCACAATCTAGGTAGTGCTGATGGCAATAAAAACAATGGCAATTTTCTGCAAACCTACTATGAACCTGCTGTAATTAAGGCACAATGCCAAGCACATTACATTTATTAAATATAGCCCTCAGAGCTCTTCAATTAGCTAAATTATCCCCATTTTATAAGTGAGGAACTGAAGCCAAGAAAGTCTTAGTATCATTTATAGTCATATACCTAGAACTGTAACAGGCTTATATATCAACTGAATTCTATAGAACACCTAAGCCCATGATCTTTGTTTAGTATGTTCAGGCCTTACATTGGCCTTTCTGAACCTTTCCTGTGTACACCCATATATAACATCAGCAGTTGAGTTCATTCGAAATTAAAATACATGCTTGAAGCCTGAATATATACAGTGATAATATATACATGATAACCATGATCATGGAAAGAATTTAGTCAATTCCTGGATTCAATTCCTCGTGCACTTTGGCTGCATGCTAGCACTTTCCCTCAGGTGACTTTATTATATATATATGCTCTGATCTATTATTGGGGGATTTTTAAAAAAATTAAAATGATAGATAACATTCAGATGAATCATTCCCTTTATTTCCCAATTTTGGGGCGATGACTCACTGACATCTCCACCATTTTACTGTAAATTAATGAAGGCCTAACATAAATAAAGAAAAAGGGATCATTTGAGGAACTGTTTCAGTTGTCACAGTTGGCAGCTTATAACCCCTCTAAAATATTAGAGCACAAATTGAAAGATATTTGAGACAACAGAGAGGCACAGGAAAAAAGAGGTCACTCCTGGCACTAGCCTTGCAGACTACTTCCATGGAAGGCATCAGTGCCCCCAGAAAGGGGGAAAGGAAGAGGGGAAGGCAGATGTTCTGTTCCCCATTTTGCATGAGACAGGAAGGAGAAATCCAGGGTGTGTCTGAAACCAGAGGACCTTAGCAACACCTCCTTCCTAACAGCTGCTGGTCCTGCTGAATATTCAGACATTCTGCAGCTGCTCCCTCCCAATCTGTGAGCATATCCAGATGGTTGCCACTAGTATCTGAGGCACCTTCAGGAAGAAGGTCATAAACAGCCAGCCTGTGCTTAGGCAATCTTCAACCAAAGATCAAGGTGGTAAGCCCAGAATAGGACTGCAGTGCCTCCTAGGTGTTGAGGCCCCTCTGAGGATTACTAAGTCTTGGCTGCTGAGTTCTCCCGGGAGACAGAAGTTATTTATTCTCGAAAAAAATATTCTGGATCTGAGTTTTTCCCTAGCCCATCTTCCCTGTGCCTTCAACTCCTGAATTGGCCACTGACGTAAGGAAGGCAGCTATAAGAGGAGAGGGCTATATGCCAAATACCATTTAAAAGGATCAGAGACATGTATGAATCAAATTCACTTGCATAAAAAACAATTAGGGAATTACAATATTGTTCTATATCCTAAAACTGGAAAAAAATCTATTTTCAAAATGTATGTCTCTTAAAATATCCTGCCTGGACCAGCAGGAAGAAAAATCTGGAGACATATGGAGAGGGTCAGGTTAGTTTTTGAGAACTATTTATGCATTTACTGAATTTAGTGGGTTACATCCATCTATAGCTTAAGCTAAATGTCTATTTAATAGCAACTTTAAATAAATTTTTAAAACTGTTTAAAAATTACACTGACTGTATGGCTGCAGGTCCCCCCCCGCCCCCCCGCCCTACTTGATTTCTACCAGAAATATTGTTTGAAATGCAGGCTTTAATTGGTTGGGGGGTGGTTTATGGGCTTTCTTAGATTCCACATTGTTTCTTAATTGCAATCATCTTCTTTTCTTCTTCTTTGCTTTTGTACAGAATGTCCTTGATTTTTCAGGAGTTAGATGATGAGGATTATTTTTTATACTCTTGTCACCCTAATTTTTTCCGCTAGTTTCTTGTGATTACACATATGGCTTTTTTTTTTTTTTTTTTAGAAACATGCACAGTTACTGAAAAACAAAACGTGTGTCTGTCATTTAGAACAACCTTACGCCTTTACTAGTTAAAGGAAGATATCTTTCTTTAAAGCAAAGTATACTGTTTTTCTAAGTGTAACAGATTCTGCATGAGCATAATCAGAGATGGGACCAAAAGAATAGCATTTATACAAATTCATTTTGAATTAAAAATGTCTACTCTCTATTCTTCATGTAGTTTACTTGTGAAGCTTCTAGGAGAGATGTGTTCTCTGAGCTCAGTGACTTAATGAGGCTACTGAATAATACTAGTCAAGTCCAGCAGTTAAATTTGGGTGGCCCCAGACTGGAGAATCAAGAAATTGAATAAATGAACAAAGAAACAGGGATGAACCACTAGTCAAAAGTGGCATATGTTATTTTTGTTCACCCTGAGGTCCCTGTGATCTTCTCATGGCTGGCATGGAGCAGTTACCCTACAGATGATGAAACAAGCAAAGCTTCTGAAATTCCTGATTTTTTTTCCTGTTAATAAAGTATAAATCTCCCCTGAATATTTACCGTGGTGTAGGTCTCAGTGATGCCTCCTTCACTGAGAAGTTATACATTGCCCTACTTTGGCACTTAATGCATTGTCTTATACTTGTTTATCCATTTGTCTCTTCTAGACTGTGAGCTTTTTGAGACCAGGGCTCATATATTACTCACCAGTCATTAAGCTCTGTACTGGTGCTCAATACAGCAGTGTTCAGTGTTCAGTGACTGAATCAGACAGTAATGCCCCATTTATGGTGAACTGTAAGAGGTTGTCCCTTGATGTTGAATGGGTGCAAGTAAGTTTTTTAGTTCAGTGGTTCTAAAACTTCACTGTTTTAGAGAAATATATGGGAAGTTTATGCAAATACAGATAGGCAAGCCCTACTCCTGACATTCTGTTTCAGTAGGGCTTGGATGAATCTGCATTTTTAACAGCTCAGTTGATTCTGATGCAGATAGTCAGACCACACTGACAATCAATCAGATTCACAGTTCTTAGGGGTTTGAGACTTAGTTAACCTCTGAAGTTCAGTATCTCATTTTCAGTATCTCATTTTTTGTTTTGTTTTGTTTTCTATGACCCAGTTACAAAATGACTGAATTCCTCTAAAGGAAATTGTAAAAATGACTCTTGGTGGGAAAAATCAAGTAATTTTTACCAGTTATTTCTATGTGACCAGCACTTGTTTTAAACTACTTGCTTTAAACTTGCTTTAAAACTACTCTTTTAACCAGTTTTTCATAGTTCTTTCCTATTAAGAGAATGTCCTTCAAATGGGAATAATGTCATCAGTGTAATTGCCTCTTTTTTATTACCTGGATCATCTGGACTGGGGAAGATTCCTCCTGTTCACATAGAGGCACATCCACCCTCTGGACCAGCAGTGCAAGGTGCAGACCCTCTTGCCCGAAGTGATGTGCCAGGGCCTCCCTGACCTCCTGCTTCACGTGCTTCTTGCTCAGCCTGCTGTGTGGATAACCTGGAGTGTCCAGCACCTGGACCTGCAGGGTTACCTCTTGGCCCCCTCGACGCATGAAGCTGTGGACGTGACAACTGCGGCCCAGACTGCAATCTTTGGTCACAGAACATGTAGCAAAGCTGCTGTGGAAGTCAGTGCTTCCAAGAAGAATGTTCCCAGCAGAACTTTTTCCACTTTGAGTCATGCCAAAGAGGACCAAGTTGATGGTCATCTTATTGGAGTCCATCATGGCTGTGGGTAAACAAAGGCTCAGCATAAGCCGTCAGGCTTCTACACTCCCGCAATGTAAGGCTTCTTACCTGGCCTAGAGCACTCCCAAGTATTGACTTTGATTTGCTTTCCCCTTATTCTTAGTGTCTAAAGTATGGAGGAGCTCTCCACTGAAGTGGGGACCCCTCAGTGACAAAGGGAAAATGGAAATAATACTAGTAGTTTTCAGTGGGAGAGGAGAGAGAAATCAAATACAGATAAGGAAGGGAGGAGGAAACAATAATTGCAGGAAAATTAGAAAAAAAATTACATGAAGATGGTATAAACCATGTTTAGGAGGAATATGTTAACTTATCAATGTGACAGGTGAGTTGGTTTAGAAATGGGGTCCTGAGGTCTCTCAGTTCAGGAACAAAGGTAGCAGCAATATTTGAAAATTATTCACTCTTGGAGGAGAAGAAGGAATAGTACAGTGGAAAAAATGGCCCTTCTTGCATTTTAAACAACGTTCTGCACCTCCCCACTCCCTACCTCCCCACCCTTTGAATATACAAGTGGCATCTGCAAAAAATTATCTTTCCTGACTTCCTGAAAGCTTCGGTCCTATGAAACATGAATAATATTAAAGAAGACTTCTGTTCCTGTTTACTAATTTTTTAACAACTAGGCAACATTCTGATGAAAATGAGAACTACTTGTAATATCTGTTATGAAATAATTAAACATCTCCTTGGTTCATCATAGTTAAGTATTGGCTCTTCAATGAAGAAAGGAAAGGCCAACACATTGTGCAGTTCAGTTAGGAGGCAGGAGAACCTGGGGAGAATCTATTTCATTTACAGCACCCCTAAACTGTAGTTATTTTTGTGCAGAACATAAGCCCCTTATAGCATTTTAAGGTCATCCATCATTTTCATTAGATTGATAAGGCAGAGCTACTGGCCAATTGCCAAATGTACTCAATCTGCTGATTCAGAAATAAAGACATTTAATATTGCATATTTATTATTTTTGCTTATAACTTGTACTTCAACTATAAAGTTTTATGTACCGCTGGCCTTTCTTGTCCTCTGATGCCCCTCACCCTACTCACTCCAGACCCTAATATGAACATGTTGAAGGAACCTCACACCCTCATACAAAAGACACTCACCCTAGGGGTCCCTGAAGGTGACCCCAACTCACCAACTCATTCAGCTCTGTCAGCTGCACCATAGACACTCAGATTTCTTTTTACTCCTGAATTAGATGTGTGATTTTTTTTTCAAGAATTAATTATGTAATCACAACCGATTTGCTCTATGTCACTTACTTTTTCCAATCTTAAAAATGCTTTCTCCACAGACTTCCCTCAAGCTGGTACAGTTATGAACTTCAACCTTCTGGCAGTGTCACTGTACCACTCTGAGACTGATACTGTATGTATTTTATTTAGTTAATCTATTACCAGAATCCTTTCTATAAATGATTAGTTGTCTTCCTGTAATCAGCACTGAGTTTTTTATGTCACCTGACAGATGTGTAACTGCAATAGGTACTTCCTGAAATTTGTGTTTCCAGGATTAACTTCTTTGTTTAAGAGAATTGCTAATAGGTAACAATTTATCTTACAGCCTAAAGAAGTGCAAGATTGGCAAGTGTTAAATAGAAAGTAGACATTGAAAAGCAATGATTACAATTTTTTCCATTGTAATTGACATATTTACTACTTCATGAAAAAGTTTCAACAAATATGTAATATATATGCAAGAGATATTGACTTCATAACACTATTTAGTTCATAAATTCAAAAGTTCTCTAAGAAAACTCTCTTGGCTATTTCCATGCAATCAAAATTTATTATTTGATGTGATCACTAGCATGATTATATCAACACATACAGTTTCCATATCAATTAACGATAACATATTTCAGAAAAGGAGTACTTAACTATAACTTAAGGCCAAATAAATTTTGCTTAAAAATTGGGGTTTTATTTTGTTATTAAAAGATTAAATTTGATTTTTCCACTTTTTAGTATATAACCCATATTTTCCAACATACTTTCTTAGTTTATAAGTTGTAGAAACCTTCATATCACTATATTCTGGTTCATCTTCTCCTGTACCTCTCAAAAAGTCTGTGAAGTATGTATTTCTGTGTGAAGGAATTTTGGAGACATCTGGAATGCTTTATGACTTCATGGGCAGAAAGTTTAAAAGTCTTCTTCCTGTGTGGATATGACAAAGAAAACACAAAAGGGGTTTATTTCTCTGGCAAGCGCATTTGGCTTTCTTGAATGAAGCAGAAAGAACCTCCCCCAGGTGGCAGTAGCAGCTTGTTTCCTAAGAAGTGATTTCGAACCAGAATTTATTTTCATTTTCTTCCACAAACCATAAACTGACATTCTTCAATTAGGCAATTTATATCAACACATAATAATTGTGTGGAAAATCTTTTGAATCAAGGCAAAACTAAGCCTTCTTTCCTGTGTCCCTTATAGAAAGTGACTAGTATAGAAAGTCTTTAGTTTTTAAAGTGCCCTCTTTGAAATCATAGTTTAAATCATTTGCTGAGTGCAACAGTTGATGGCTTAAAAAATAAAGTTCAGAGTTCTTATGTGTAGTGAAAAGTTCTAATGAGACTGCAGGATTTAAAAATAATTTTCAACAGATTTAATGGAGGTTTTAGATCTGTGTCAATTTAGAGATCATATAGAAGGGTAATGTATTTGTATTTGATGATGTTTAATGATTGATGTTCATTCTTTTTGAATCAGGGTGAAAAGACAACTTGAAATATTACCTTCACTCTTTTCAGTAACTTGGCTAAACATAATATAGCAGGGATAACGTTAACAGCTGGCTCCAGAATTTCTCTGAGGAAGGGTACTGTCTTTGAGAAAATAGTTGATTAGCTACTTGAGGTAGAAAAGGGGATCCTGAGAGCATGAGCCGAATTCACTAACAATGATGGTCAAACTGCTGGGGATGAGGGAAGAGCCAAAAAAGAAAAAAAAAAAAAAAGAGTGAAGATAATCAAGGTATATATAAAGGAGGGGAGAAGAAGGAAGAGGGGGGAGGGACGGAGAGAGGAAAGGTAAGAGGGAGAGATAGAAGAGAAATGAGAAGGAGGAGGATGAGAGAATAAGAACTATAACATTAGAACATAAAAGGAAACTAGATCTCCCACTTGTGGAAATAGCTAAGTGACTATGTTAGAGCATAGATAGCTAATGTTCAATTTTAACTTTTTACATTTCTGGGATGTAAAGTCAGCCATGTTCACAATTCCCATGTTCGCAATTACCTTTTTATTTTTGTTTTGTTTTAGGTTGTTCTTAACCTTTTACCTTATTTTATTTTGATGGAAGTTAATAGAAAGGCCTGAGGTCCATCTTAGGTTAGCACAGGACAAGGCCCACCAATGCTGGAGACTGTAAAATGACATCTAAACTGAATCAGGAGAGGAAGGAGGTTGAAGCTAGGACACTAATCCCTAGGCGCTTGCAGGAATCTATGGGATGACCTTGAACTTTCCACAATCTATGAAATGAGATATCATGTGGTAAGGGTGACTCTAGATGACATAGTAACAATTATATTTTAAATTACACACGCATGCACACAGGCACACACGTTCGCATACATGCATACACGTGGGCACACATGCACACACACACTGTATTAGTTTGCTAGGGCTGCCATAACAAAGTGCCATAGACTGAGTGGTTTAGACAACAGAAATTAATTTTCTCATAGTTCTGAAAGCTGGAAGTCTGAGATCCAGGTGTCAGTGGGGTTGGTTTCTTCGTAGACCTTGCTCCTTGGCTTGTTAATGGCCATCTTCTCCCTATGTCTTCACGTGGTCTTTCCTCAGTGTGTCTGTGTCCAAGTTTCCTCTTTTTATAAGGACACCAGTCATACTGGATTAGGGCCCACCATAATGACTTCATTTTAACATAATTACCTCTTTAAAGGCCTTATCTCCAAATACAGTCACATTCTGAGGTACTGGGTGTTAGGACTTTAACGTAGGAATTTGGTGGTAGGGGAACATAATTCAGTTTGTAATACACACACTCACATTTATATCAAATGTTAATATGTATGTGTGTGTGTGTATATATATACACACATATATTTATATAATTATGTAAATTATGTCTCATACACACATGTATTAACGTGTGTGTATATATTACGTATACGTTATAATTGTGTCAATTATATGTCTTAATACTCAGTAAAATTGTGTCTCTGTACTCCATAAAATTGATTTAGTATAAGTAGTTCTCGACTTCTGGCAATTTGGTTTAAAGGCACTCTCACAATTTTAGACAAATTCCAGTTTGCATTGACTTGAACTGTGAACCCCTTGCTCGTATGTTATGTCTTTTCGTAGTAAAGAAAACCCTTAGAGTGATAATCAGAATCTGTATTTATGATGTCTAAATGATCTTAACCTCCGCCAACACTGCTCCAAGTCAAAGGGAACACTGACAAGCTGGCTGAAGTTGGTGGTGACTTGATTGATTCAGTCTGAGCTGGTCTTAGAGTAAGACGTCAGAGTTCACCTTTCAAAAAATTTCAGAGAACACTGGTCAGCAGTTTAAATTTTCCAAATGGTCCTAATTTGAATACAGTTGAAAGTTCTTGGAACAATGAAGAATGCCCATTTCTGGACAGAAATATTGCTGGGAATAAGAGAAGGTTTCAGTCCAGATTTGGTTGGCTTCACATTTTAAAGACTCTACCAGTCTCATCCCCACATGGGAATGTTTATGATATTTGGGGTTTTGTTTGATGTTGTTGCTATCGTTTTTTGTTTGTTTGCTTTTTGTTTTCCTTCTGAGTAATTCTGATGAATTTTTTAGGATTATTAATGAAATATGTATATTTTTAAGCAGCTAAGAAATTTGTAAAAGAACACAGAAAAATAGGATCATTTAAAAATCTTTATTTCCTGGTGCCTATGGGCCAGTTGCTTCTCTTGGAGAATGACACAGTAAATACATTTCTTTTTCCAAACTACTCATGTTCTCCCCGTATTTACTCCCTTCTTTAAGATCCACTACTGTAATGAGAGGCATTAATAATGGGATTATGTTTAGCATGTTAAGTGTATGGAGGCAAGAGTAATTGTTGGCAATTACTTAATCAGGATATGGTATTTTATTTGCTATTTACTGCATTCATTTTTCTAATATTTATAGTTTTAGCAACTTTATTAATAGATTGGTTTATAGCTTTCCATTTTTATCTTATATTTGTCAGGTTTTCAAATCAGGAATGTGCTAACCTCTTAAAATGAATTAGGAAAATTTCTTTATTTTATGGAACTCTGCAATAATTTGGATACCTTGGCAATTACATATCCCTTGAAGGTTCAAAGAAACTTTCACAAAAACAGCTAGGCCCAGCAACTTTCTGGAGGTCATTCCAGAACAACTTAAAAAAATTGCTGTCATAGTAATTTGACCCTTCTTATGTCAATTTTGGTGATTTATTATATAATAAACATATTTTACCCATATTTTCATTTTTTTAATGTATAATTATCTCCATTTCTAGCATTAGATCCCTTTTCTTGTTCTGTGATGGCTTTTTGTTGGGTTTGGCTTTATATACTTAATAAAATATTTGCACATATGTGCATGTATGTGTGCACATATGAGTATGCATTTGACTTTTGTACTTTTATTGTTTGAAGTGGATTTCCATGAACATAAATGAAATTTATAATCTGATGCCTCTAGGATATAATGAATGATTTGGCCTACAATAACTAAACTTTGATCACCAGCTCCAAGCCAGTTAGTTGAAAATTGAGAGTCACAAGTACACTCATTTTCAATGACAATATAGTGAGTGAGTCATTATACAAATATATGTCATTATTGAAGAAACGAACCCAACTTCGAAAGCAAGAGAACAACCAGTAGAGTTTGAATTCAAGTCACTTCAAAGCTCACAAGCCTATTCTTGAAAAATTTCTGCTAAATTCTTTACACTAATTTAGATCCTCTTTGCTAAAGGACTTTTCTTATTCACTCTTGAGAAATAAGATATAGTATAATACAGAGTGTCATTGAAAATATATTCATATGAAAATAATTGTATATGTCAAAGATTTTATATGCTTTATTCTTCCTACCTAGGAAATAACATGCACTCACCTATATAGATAAATATATTTTATTAGCCAAATGCACAGAAGCAGAGGGTCTTATAATAATTAATAAAGGTTTTAACCTCTTAGCCCTTGAGACAAGACACTAGGCTAGCTTCAACTTCTTACAGACTCTATTATTATTATTCAATTTCAAATATTTATGTGTTATAAATGCTTCTAGTAATGTCCTGGGAAACACTAGAAATGTCCCTTATCATGATAAAAAGCATCATGAATGCCATGGATAGTAATTACAAATAAAGTTATAGCCATGGATATCAGATGCCACACTTGATTTTTCCTAGATTTATGCTACAAAATCTCCCATTTTATGGAAAATGCTTTTTTTCTTTTTCTTTTTATAAAATAATTGAGAACCTCAAGTCAAGAAAAATAGCCCTGCATAGTAATAACTGTAACTTATCTAATATATTTATAATCTTCCTAGGATACCTAATTTTTCCTTTCCAAGAAAAATGCAATTTTTTTTTCTTCCTAGCAATAGCTGTGGTATGGAGCTAACTTCCCAGATACTGTCACTAAAATTTGCTGATATCAAAATGTCTGAAACACTGGGACCAGTGAAAGATACTGCTAAATACTGTAGAAAGGTCAGAAAATCCTGTAACTAACTCCCTTAGTATCTTTCCATCCCAAATTGAGGTTAGGTAGGGTGTGGGTGTTTTGTGCTTGCCGAATGATGGACTATAATCATCAACTAAGCTATGCAAAAGACATCATTCATGACAACAGGACATTTTTATGCTTCTATCAAAGAGTGTCAGCTACATGAGTGGTATAGTTATTAGCATTAACTTCAGGTCTTGAGTGTTTTCAGGAGGTAAAATATTAGATGGCAAAGCTTTACTATACGGTAGTCCTTCATTTAACCTTAAAAGATAAAAACAACAGTAGAGCACTAACTGTTCTTTTGTGGCCTAAAATAGGAAATTGGGATCTCCAAATTCCTAACGATACTGAGGAGTGACTGAGATACTGAGAAGGGAATCCAACGAGTGTCATCTTTTGTAGATTTCTATGCAGTGCAGATTACCTAAGGACACAGTGTAGAAAGAAAGGTTGTTAGTAGTGATGTGGAAAAGGAAATGTCAGTTCCTCATTTGTGTGTATGTGTACATGAAGTGCTGTATACGAGTTCAGCCTTAATGGAAAGCTAAGACCTGTACAGCACATGTGCCAGGCACTGTTCTAGACACTAATATATTAACTCACACAACCCTCCCTCTGAAGTGTTTAGTTTTAATTAACCACATTTTAAAGGACATTCAGGCACAGGTTAAATAATTTGTTTATGATTTTACAGTTTATAAGTGGCAGAGTTAGGATTATGCTTTTTTTTTTTCAGAGTATAGTTGATACACATCTGCTCAACTAGTTACTATTTTAATATCAGCTGTAGCACTTGGCCAGAGTGGTAGGGTTGTATGCCAGAGTGTAGAGAAAGGGAAAATGTGCACTGGAAGAAGGCAGAGGGACATGGGAATATATATAAACTGATATTTTATTTTTATGCTTCTTTTCCCAAAAATGATTTGGGGAAAACATTTAAAAACATAAAAATCAAGAAATGATGGATTTTCTAAGGGAAAAGTTAAAGTTGTCCAAAGTTAGTTGAAATTTGGTTAATGTGCTTTGCTTCTGTTTTAGGCCCAATCTTATTGACACAGGCCATTTTAATCATAAAGATGCCCCCCAAAACTCCAACTAATAACAGCAAAAATAGTAATAATGATAACAGCTCTACTTTATGGGCAATTGCTGTAAGGCAGGCATGTACAAAGTGTTTATGAGAATTTTTTCATGTAATTTCCATAACAAGTCTGTGTTGTAGGCACAGTTATTGTCACTTTCCTTATGAGAACACTGAGGCTCAGAAGAAGAATTCTCTCAAGGTCATACAGCTTAGAATTAGCAGAAGGGGAGCTCCAACCAAGGTCTACCTGAGTCCAGAGACCATATGCTTATTCATTATGCCATGACATGGATATAAATACAAAAGCAAAATGTTAAGTGCTCCACACAAGTCTTTTGCTTATGTTCACTTAATACTGGTCAGACGCAATAATTATCATGAATAACCACTTTGTTAAAATCTTATACTGACCTGTATTGTACCTCTGTGATCGTGGCCCTGCACCGTACATCACATCCTGCTTGTCTGCCAAGTCTGCACAGAAATTAAGAAGCGTGATTTAAAAGGCATAGGCTGAGCAGGCAAGAGAGTGGGTGGTAAGTTTAAGAATGATTTTCAGGTGCTCACCACATGAGCTAAGTGCAAAAAAGACAAATGCTAAGGTCGATATGTTGTGTGGTCTATGAGAGATGAGGTCAGTAATGTAACACTGTAGTAAATTTTGAAGAGACATATGATATTTACATAATTCCTAAAAGGTGAAATTAAATAGGTCTGGATAAGAGCCACTATCTGTGCCAAGCATGATTATATGAAATTGAAGTCATTGCTTTATAGTATTGCTATAAAATTGCTGGGCTAAAAAACAAACTGTAGGCCCACAGTATTTGGAGACATTTATCTGAAACATATTGTTGTAAGCTTAGATGTGGTGGAAGAGTTGAATTTGGTCTTCTGGCCAGTTTGGGAAGGTATACAGGATATTACAAACAGAATAAAGGTCATGTTTACATAGTCCAATAGTAAGCTTAATTTGGCAAAAGAAATGGCAAGAAGTAGTTTGCATACATAAGTGGCAAAACAGGTTTATGGCCCAAGGTGGTCCTTTGTGTGATACTAATTTTATTTTCAGTCCTGTTATATAATACTTGCTTTTAAGGGCTAAGTCAGATATTCTTTGAAGCAACTTCTAAACTCTGTGGTGTGCACTAATTTACATTATAATCAAAGGGCCAAAGATAACATTTAGAGAAGATGTTACGCGAAATAAATTCATAGATGGCATCACAACCTTTTGTGACAATAAAGTATCATCACACCATAGTATGAAACATAGTATGAAAATATATATTTCATCCTATGCTTGTTTCTCCTGTGCATTAAAGGTAAGTGAAATAAATGTCTCTATTACTTAGGATAAAGATAATTATTTTTGAAAGAATTTTATTTTTAAAAGTAAAGTATCATGGAAATGTGTTTATTAAAATTTATGCCAGCACTGTCGATATTGAGGAAGATCTGAAAGCTTATTCAAATTGAACCCAAAGGTAGCTAATTAATTAGTAAATTCAAAACATATTATTGGGAGGTGCTCAAAGGCTCAAAAGTTAAACCTTTTCAGAACCTGAACACACCTAGGCTCCAGATCATTTTTATAAAATCAGAAGGCTCAATTGCCTTGTTTCTACCCTCTATTGACACCTGAAAGAACAGATATAATTACCCAAATATATGATTGTTGAATGAATATCTTTATGTGAATGCCAAAGAACAGAAACTAAATAAAATATAAAGAACTGGGTTTAAAGTCAAGAAAGTCTTTAAGAGTAGGTCACTTCTTTACAAAACAAAAAATGACCTACTTTAGTGGGTTATTGTAGTGTTTAAGACATAATCTATACAAATGTGTTCCACAAAATGTCTCACTATAGTAGATGTTTAATAAATAGCAGTTGAAATTGAATTTGTCTTTATAATAAGGCAGATTTTAAATACAATTCTCTTCCAGTCTGCACCTCATTACAAACTATTCTTGTGTGTCTTTAAAAATATGACAGTGGAGGAAATTAAAGTTAATTAGTTATAGGCAGTAAAGAATGGGTTACATTTCCTGTTTTGTGCTTACACAGTTTATAGTGGCCTTCTAGGATGAAATATAGTTATGAAAATTACCTTAAATGGTAAAGGTATTTATTTATTGATTGATTGATCGATTGATTGATTGCGGTACGCGGGCCTGTCACCGTTGCGGCCTCTCCCGTTGCGGAGCACAGGCTCCGGACGCGCAGGCTCAGCGACCAATGCAGCCTCTCCCGTTGCGGAGCACAGGCTCTGGACGCGCAGGCTCAGCGACCATGGCTCACGGGCCCAGCCCCTCCGCGGCATGTGGGACCCTTGCGGACCGGGGCACGAACCCGTGTCCCCTGCACCGGCAGGCGGACTCTCAACCACTTCGCCACCAGGGAAGCCCAGTAAAGGTATTCATAAACTATAGATCTGAGTTTAAATATCTGCTCCACTACTAACTCGCTATATGAAATGGATCTTCCCTTAGACTAGTTTTCTCTTCTATAAAATGGAAGCAATAAAACCTCATGGGGCTAGTGATATAATGCTGTTGATCTGAAACAAATAGACTGCCAGATATTTCTCCAGCAAAGACGATTTTATTCCAGATCAGCAGAGAATTGCAATTTGGGGTCTGCAACCATGGCAAACCAAGTGCAAGTCACTGAACAGCCTGGGAAAGAGAATGCTTTTATATAGAGAAAGGAAGTGAGGAGGGCTATAGTAAACAAACAGTCCTTGCCTTTCATTGGTTGAGTTGTTGCCAGGATAAAAGAGGAGTTTTTCTTCTCCCGCTCAGGCTCTGCTATGTGGCAGGATGTGAGAGCTCCCCCTTTAGTCTCTCAGCTCTATTTAATTGAGGTTTTTGTTTATCAATTTTTTACAATGCATATAAATTAAATGAAATACTACATGGAAAACAACTAGTGTAGTGCCTGACACATGTCCCAGATGGAAATGATTGTATTTGTATTAACCCTGTCCTCCCCTTGTGTCCTCTAGCACTCTTCTGTAGAAATCTGGAAGTCATGAATAATTTTTCCCTTATCTCAACTTAACTCATTCAACTGCTGAAGAAATATCACTGATTTTTCCCTATAAACATCTGTCCAATGCATCCATCCCTCTTTTCTGCCCCCATTGTACTGTCTTACTTCAGGCCCTTCTGATTGATTGCTTGGACATAATGAGATAATTTATATAATGATGTCTCTGCCTTTCTGTCAGTTTTCCAGTTTATTCCTCCTATTGCTGCTAGAAAGACCTTCCCAGAGTCAAATGTAATCATGTGTAGAAGGCTTCACAAGCTCCACATTTCTGTATGGTAAAAACCAAACTCCTTAATCCTAGATCTTACCTTTTTCTCCACCCCTACTCTGATCCATAGCTATTAATGCTTTAGCCAAAGCCCACTCCTTGTTCTCCACCAATGTGGTCATGGTGTTCCCCCTCCACATGTCTACTTATGCCATTATCTGTCTGGAATACCCTCTGTCCCCTCACTCCAACCTTACTCAAAACTTTGTCTGACTGGCAAATGCCTATTTATCTTTCAAGACTCAAAAAATATTTCTGGCATAAGAATAAACATGCAAAAATATGGAATAGAATTGAGAGTCCAGAAATAAATCCTTACATTTATGGTAAAGTGATTCTCAACAAAGTGCTAAGACAATTCAAAGGGGAAAGAATAGAGTTTTCAACAAATGATGCTCAGATGACTGGATATCCACATGTAGAAAATTAAAATGGATCCCTATCTCATATCACATACAAGAATTAACTCAGTGGATCATAGACAAAATAAAATGACTAAAGTTCTACAACTCTTAGAAGAAAACACAGGAGTAAATCTTTATGACTTTGGATTAGGCAATATTTTTTTTTTAGATATGACATCAAAGCATAAGTGACAAAGGAAAAAATAGATTAATTTAACATCATAAAATTAAAAAATTCAGCGTTTCACATAACATCATCAAGAAAGTGGAAAGACAACCCACAGAATGGGAGAAAACATTTGCAGTTCATATATCAGATGTGGGACTTCAATCCAGAGTATATTAAAAAGACTCTTATAACTCAATAATAAAAGGACAACCCAACTGAACAATGGGCAAAGGATTTGAATAAACATTTCTCCAAAGAAGATATGCCAATGCCAATAAACTCATTAAAAGATGCTTCGCATCATTTAGTCATTAAGAAGATGCAAGCCAAATCCAAAAATGAGATACCACTTCACACCCACCAGGATGGCTAAAATAGAAAGACAGACAATAACAAGTGTTATTGAGGATGTGGAAAAATTAGAACCCTCTTACATTGCTGGTGATGCAGCCACTTTGGCAGTTTTTCAAAATGTTAAACATATAGAGTTACCATATAAACCAGAAATTCCACTTATTAGGAGTTTAGCTAAGGTAATCCATGGTATTTACTCCCTTGGCATCTGCTTAGTTTGGCCCAAGTGGTCTGCAGGGACCTTAAACTGACACTAGCCCCTCATGCACGTATGTGTACTTGATAACAGCCCACAGAGTCACAAGCAATTGTAAGTACCTGCTATGACTTCCCCAATAGTCCTTGTGTCTCCCCTGCCTCTCAGTGCCTTCTCCTTGGGCATCTTTAGATAAGACCCCTGTGGGACTTGCCGAAACCCCACTCTGTTGGTTTGAATTGGCAAATCTGGCCTTAACCTAAGAACCGCGAAACATTACATCCGCAGACCCTAATAAAACCATGTGCTCCAAGTCCTGTCTCTCTCTGCCCTGACCCTTCCATGTGGCCTTTCGAGTACTTTTTTCAGAAACTGTAACTAACAAACCTCTCTTTCATTTTCTCTTATGATCTGTTGTTGAACCGTGACTCACCATCCGGCACCCTGTGTTCCACTGGATAAAGTGTTCATTTGACAGGTTCATAAAACCACTCCTAGATACATACTCAAGAGGAATAAAAACATATGTCCATACAAAAATAACCTGTGTTCTTTGGAATCCTAACTCTATTAATATAGTTGCTGTATTGTAACTAAACCTGATGTCTTGTTTTTTGCTGGCAGGTTGATATCCTACTACTGCTCTCATCAGTGGTATTTCCAATGCTGTTTTTCTTAAGTGGCATGTTGAAACAGAAACACAGGGTCAAGGTTCCCTGGTGTAATGCCTCTGGGCAAAGATTTGGCCAGATCTTTGTTCTGGGCTCTAGGTAGCTGGAGAATGTAGGCAAGATCCCTTCCAACAACCAGTCAGCAATTCCGTTGTCTGGGTTAGTTAAAAAATATTTTTGGAAATATTCTGAACCCATCGGAAACCTCAAACAAATAAAATATTATATTTGAAAATAAAAACTTACATGGCTATCTATAGTAATATTACTCATGATAGCCAAAAAGTGTAAATAACCCAAATGTCCATCAACTAATTAATGGATGGATAAAATGCGGTAGATTCATACAATGGAATACTATTTGGCAATAAAAACACATGAAGTACTGATACATGCAACAGCATGGATGAGCTTTTAAAACATCATGCTAAGTAAAAGAAACCACATATTGTATGATTCCCTTTACATGACATGTCCAGAATAAGCAAATCCACAGAAACAGAAAGTAGATTAGTAATTTCTTTCCAGGACGTGGGCTGAATGGACAATGGGGAGTGACTACTAATGGGTATAGAGTTTCTTTTGGCATGATGAAAATATTCTGAAATTAGATAGTGGTGATACTGCACAACTCTGTGAATATACTAACCTGGTATAACTCCTCAGGCTCCTTGTTTTGTTCCCTTATTTGCTTGTCTATTTATATCAAGTTTCACCCAGAATGATGCCAGGAGCTGAATATACAATTCATTGTTCAGCCACTCAAAAAACACGCCCCAATTCTTAGCTGCTGTAGGATGTCAGAGATAATTCTAAAAACGTGGACTCTTGTCCGTTACACTTTAAACAACTCACTGTCTAGTTTGGAACTTTCATGTTCCTGGAATGATTAAAAACAAAGATGTCTGAGGAAGGGGAGAGGAAATGCCTTCTTAGAAGGATTTTTTCGGAAGGATTCTGAGATCACATCAGAGCTGAGTGAGGACAAGTGCATTAATCAGTTACTGATGTTTGCAGTAGCTGTAGTGGAGACAGGGCAAAGGTACTTGAGCCATTTCTTTATTTTCCATCTTAAGCAGTAGGCCTTAGTTCTTCTATATGGAATTGGTGCCTTTGGAATCTTATTCTGTAATTCACGGAAGAGATGGAGTGGAGGGGTTGGGAAAGGAATTTGCATTTATTAAGCATCCTTTATGTACCAGACACTGTTAAGACACTTCAGGCTAATCCTCACAATAACCCCTTGGAGTAGGTGTTATTGTCCCACTTACAAAAGTTTAGCACTCTTTCGTAACTTGGTGTCAGTTTAGTTAATACATTTGTATTTGTACCCTTGGTTTACTTGCAGAATCCCATGCTCCTTCTACATAATAAAGCCAAAATGGCAGCAGGAAACAGATGACAAACAGAAATGGGGTAACTGAAGAGAATTAATAAGGGGACTATTTATAAAGGTGTGGGCACTGATAAAAGAAACCAACAAAGGTGGAATGGTACCCTGGGGTGAGAGTAAATGTGAGGCTACTCCCTAGAGGGGTTAAGGAAGGAAGTGGCCTTTACCTGACACAAACTGTGGCCTCCAGCAGAAGGATGAAGAAAATGCTAACCCACAATGACCCACAAGGAAAAGAGAGGAGGAAGGAAGTACCCATCCTCACCCTCTTCCCACCCTCTTCTCTCTTACTGGTGACTCCCATTGGCTGAGGGGGTCCACTGAGGAAATTCATAAAGGTCAGCCTTTTGGCAAACAAAGAAACATAGAGTAGAAGGGTCAGAAGATCTAGAGGGCAAACACTGTTTAGCACTGTATCCCATTGTTCATAAGATAGCGTTAGGTGATGGCACTAAGTGCTTTGTTTGGACTCTCATACTGGTAAAATAACTGACCCACAAAGCCTAATGTGATTCATTTTTTTAAAAAAGATGTAAATAAGAGGAGACTCAACTAACAGTGGCTTAAGCATTGAAGACATTTAAGTATCTTTTATTTGAAGAAGTCTGGATGTCAGCAGTCCAGGGCTGATTCAGCAGTTCAGTGATGTCATAAAGGACAGCATCTCTATTTCCATCTTTTCTTCTCTGCAGATCCCACTGTGTTGGTTCTTCCTATTTGTGGTTTATCATTGTTTGGTTATAGTGTGTCCACCACAGCCCAGGTCACAGAAAAGTTTGTATCGGAAGTTGGGAGCAAAAAGGCAAAGGTTTTCTCTTTACAAAGCTTTGTCTTATGCATGAAGCAAAATCCTGCCCAGGACCCCCAGGAAGGCTTATCCTTACATCTTATTTGTCAGAATTAGGTCATATTCACACCCCTACTGCAGTGGTATTTGAGAAAGCAAGCATATGACAAAGGGGAATTGGAGCCTTTATTATCAGCCTTGGGCCTCAGCAGCTCAAGGATAATAGCAAAAAACCTACTCATCATTCTCTCACACACTGCATAAATAAAAAATCCGAGGCTCAGAGATGTGAAGCAACTTATCCAGAGTTACATGACTAGTAATTGAGTGAACTAGGGTGTCAATATTCTGTCTGACTCAAAAACCTATGTCTGAACCACAATATTATATTGGCATTCCAAGGAGATAGTTCTCTCGGTGAAAATACAAAGAAGATAGAGCAGAGGACTGAGGGCTATGTTATATCCCATACATGCTCAATATTCCTTCTCTTCACTCTATCCTGCTCCATCTATTCATTTAGGTTACCTTGATCTCAAGACACTGAAAAATATGGGCCACTGAGAGTTAAAAGAGTGAAGTGAAGCAGCTCATAAACTTTTCACAGGAATTCCTTTTTAAAATGTTCAGTCATTCACTCTCCCAAAAATCTGAGATGTGCATGGGAAGTTTCCATTTTCCAACAGGAGAAGCTGAGACATTGAGTAATGCTGAGATTGGCAACACAGAACAGAAGTCACAGTGCCCTGGAAGAAATGAACTTCTTTAAAAATTCCTAAGGCTAGGCTCCCTAGAGCCCCTTATTACATTTCTAATGCATTGCCTCTAGGCATTCTACATATATCTATCAATTTTATCTATCTTCAGAAGTCCACTTTTCTCAAATCAGTGAGGATTCTAGTATCTAAAATCATTTAGCTATTTTCTCTAACTTTACAAATATAGTACTTAATAGTACTTCTTTCTCTTGAGAAAAAAATATCATTCTATTTGCTTTTAGACCTACCCACATGTCTTTCTGGAAACCATGTTTTGTATGTACTAATTTGAAGAATTCATAAAGAAGAAAAGCTATAAGAGTGACTGATTACAGTCAATTTCTCAAATTTGTAATGTCTCAATTTTTAATCCCTCTGTAGAAGAAAACAGTACTTTCTGTTTCGAATTTAGACAATTGAATAGTGACTTAATGTGCAAATTGACAGGGATTGTCAGAAAAATTTCCATTGTGATGATAAGTAAAGTAATATAATCTCTCTTTTGCAAACTCTGCCAATCATGCTAGTTTTTTCTAATTCCCCTAGAAGTAGGTGGGAAAGCTTTTGCCACCCATTTCTCTATTGTTTGTTTTAAGTAAAGTAAATCTGCATTATGGCAAGAGTTCTTAGAGGATTTTTTTAAAGCTTTGTTTGGCGCCCTAAAGTCATTTGAATCATGATTAATGTTTGTGTATGCTTATCATTCCTGCTATTTTAGTTACATCACTACTTAATAACTAGTATTCTAAGCCTTGTTCTTGAATTAATTATCCAAAGCCAAAGGGTTCATTTTCATCAATTTTATAGAGTAACAGATGCCAGAAGTCCTGGATTCTAGCCCTGGTGTTGCTACTAACATGCTCTGTAAACTAAGGAGAATCAGCTGACTTTTCTGGATTTGACTTTCCCCAATAGGGAGCTTGAGAAAGATGGACTAGATATTTTGAGGTTATTTCAAGCTTTAGAATTACGATTCCAATATTATATATAGAAAGAGCATGATCATCCAAATTGAGGCTCAGAAGTTACCAGAGTTTGGCTGGTTTTTAAATTGCAGTGTCTAAGATTAATGAGCATGCATGTAGAGTCAGTATATGGAGGAAGTCCTGATTCCCACAAGGATGTAACTTACAATCCACTGACTTTAAATTGCTACCAATGCCTATTAAATAAAAGAGGAAAAGGAGATGTCTTTCTCCATATTGGAAAATTATGGAGAGGAAAGGACCTATAAACTATTTCTTGGATTCCCCCCCACCGACTCCTCCATTTGGCCTCCTGTTTCCTACCCACCTCCCTCAGCACCATGCTGTCAGCAGCTGGGAGTTAGCAGCAGGACTGGGGTTTTGCAAATGACCTCATCTTGTTTTGAATTTCTGTTTCCCATCTGCTTTTGGCAAACATTGCTGCATTTTCAATAAGTCAATCTATTTGTGATATAATTGATGAGCATTCCATTTTTTTTTCCACTGCTATACTGAGATTGTTTTATATTGAGGAACAAGGAAGCCTGGTTTCCTCCCCATAAGGTCTCACTGGCTCCTGCTGCCATTCATAAAAAGAACTCTGTAATTTACTTTCTCCTTCATCCCCACTTAGGCAGCATAAACCTTTTCCTGTGGCCCCTTTTTCTGGTTTGCTAAATATCTTTCTCTTTTCTCCCCTCTATTTCTGGTCTTTGCTGTAGAATCAAAGATACTTGTGGGCCATGGAGCCCTTTCCAGTTCTCTTCTAGAGGATGCATTGTACAGGGGGCTGGCATAGGCCAATGTAGTCAGCCCTTACACTTGAGGATCTGCCTGGTCCCTCTGCTGTTCCCTCCAGTTAGGAGAGAGAACCAGTTTCAGTCATTATGTCAGGGATTTTCCCCATTTGCTTTGTGACCTTTAATTCCCACGTTACTTTCTCTTCCTTTTCTTTAAAAATTTTTCAGCTGGTGGGTACAATTCTGATTGTCTCTGGGTGCTTGGAGTATTGTTTGAGAACTGAATTTGGGCTTAGCAGGGAAAAATGCTGTGATCTCTTTAGATTAACTGTGGGAAGGGAGGGGGATGGACCCTGAATGAACAACTTTATTAGTCCTTACTTCATACCCAGATAAAATTGTCGCATCTTCCCTTGTATACTCTTTAAGAATTCTGACACACAACGTGTTATTGCTAAAGGATTCTGGGACCCAATTTCAACGTTGCAAGAGGAGGGTCCCCACAGCACCAAGCAAGTCTCTGGCACCACCTGAGTATCCTACAATTCAATTCAATTCTGACACAGTCTACCTGGAAAAGTGTCAGATCCTGCAGGTTAAGGGCTCAGTCCTGCAAGACTGCTACCCCCTCTTCAGATGCCAATCTTGGGCTTCTGACTGACCAGCTATAGGTCTGAGGTTCCATACTACTCCCTTCTTGGATTTGATTAATTTGCTAGAGCAACTCACAAAACTCAGAGAAACACTTTACTTACCAGATTCCTGGTTTATTATAAAAGGATTTAACATGGGAACAGCCAGATAGAAGAGATGCATAGGGCAAAGCATGGGGAAAGGGCGCAGAGCTTCCATGGTCTCTCCAAGCATGCCACTGTCCTTGAATCTCAACATGTTCACTAACCTGGAAGCTCTCCGAAGCCTGTCCTTTTGGGTTTTTATGGAGGCTTCATTACATAGGCATGACTGATTAAGTCCTTGGTCATTGGTGAGTGATTCAAACTCCAGCCCCTCTCCCCTCCCTCGAGGTCAGGGCGTGGGACAGAAAGTTGCAACCCTCTAATCACCTGGTTGGCTCCAGTAGCATCCATCCCCCATCCTTAGATGAGGTCCAAAGGTTATCTCATTAACATAACAAAACTTACCCAGTTATCTCTCTCATCACTTAGGAAATTACAAGGGTTTTAGGAGCTCTGTGCCAGAAATAGAATGAAGACCAAATATATATTTCTTATTATAAATCACAATATGGCAATTGCACTTGCTTTTAGCAAGTCTTCCTGTACTGCCTTCCCATAGACCCTACACTAACTCAACTTGAAGTTTTTAAGGACAACGACCATATATTTTTCATATTTGTATTTTCCTTAGGGCCTACCTAATATTTGGCCTGTAGGTAGTGAGTGCTAATGAAGTTACACATATGTGGAAAATGAGCTTGCTTTGTTTCTCTTTATCTGGCCTTCTTCCCCCTCATCTCCCACATCTGATTAGCAGGTGCTGTTTTACCTTTGAATATCTCTCAGATCTGTCCATGCTTCTTCCTGCAGCCTGAAAGCCTTCCTTTCTCTTCTCTGTCTGATAAAACCACTTATCCTTCCAGTAATCTCTACTGAGAATAGTTTTCTTGTGCCTTTTTGCCCTTACTCCAAGCCACGTTAAATTCCTCTCCTATGTGCTCCCGCCAAACTTTGGGAATAGACCCCTCAAAGCACTTACTACTTTGTGCCACTACTATTGGTTTTTTTTCCACCTCTCTCCCAAATCCTGAGCTTCTTGAAGGCAGAAGTGTAGCACTTGGCAATAACAGAGGCACTCAGTAAATGGCTTTTGAATGAATGAATAAAATGATTCAGAGGTGAAAGAGTGAAAAACTCAGATATTTTGTTACCCATAGTGTATCCAAGACTAAATTCTGTGTTACATTATGACCCTGACAGTTCATTAGCTAATGTTTTAACTTAAATAATGAAATGTTTCCCTAGAAAAATGCACTGCCGTGAGTTTGATTACTTCACATTCGATTTTCATTATCACTCTTGTCTTCATTGGGAAAGATCATTCCTTTCTTTCTCCAGAGAGGATGCAATGAGTAACTTTATGCTGTTCTGATAAACTTACGCAGTTTACAGGAAGACAGTTCTAGTTAGAAATTCAAGAAGCAAAACCCAAGAATTTCATAACCCACAGGGATAAAATTTCTCAGACAGAATATGGTAGATTTCTGTGTACTCACTGATTTTCCCACTCCAAAGAAAACTGTTTGCTCTGAGTGGTAATCATTTTCTATAAAAATCATTTGCATAAAAATGGAATGGAAAAAGAATAAGAATAGCACAGAAGACCCAAAAACATTGTCTTCTCTCTATATTTTAATCACTGTCCCCATGAAAGTTTTGCTTCACAAATGATTTTATTTTGAGTCTATGTTAGAAATTACTTAGTTGAGTGATGTGAATATTTAAAGGCAAAACATATGGGGAAGAAATATAAAAACAATTTTCTGTATGTGTTCTCACTTTTAATTTTGTTCTTGTCGCCATTTGTTTGTTTTGTTTCATATTTTACTCTGATTCATGGGGTGTTCTCATTTTTGTTTTTTCTTGATTGGGCTCAGATTTGAAACAAATTGCACTTCCAAAGTCCAACCAACACACACACAAAATCACTTACATGTGCTTACACTTTTTCTTAGTTCCCCATGTTTTCTCTAAAGGAAGTAAGAATAATGAGATTGCTAATTTATATTTTGCATTCTATAAGTATGTGAGTTTTAACCTCAAGTGTAATCTAATGTGAAATTATTTTAAATGACTCTTTAGACTTCCTTTTACTACACCCTCATATGAAAACTAAATGATATAGGCTTTATTTATTGTTTGTTTTTTGAACATCTTTATTGGAGTATAATTGCTTTACAATGGTGTGTTAGTTTCTGCTGTATAACAAAGTGAATCAGCTATACATATACATATATCCCTATATCCCCTCCCTCTTGCTTCTCCCTCCCACCCTCCCTATCCCACCCCTCTAGGTGGTCACAAAGCACCGAGCTGATCTCCCTGTGCTATGTGGTTAAATAAATAGCTATCTATTTTACATTTAGTAGTGTATATAAGTCCATGCCACTATCTCACTTTGTCCCAGCTTACCCTTCCCCCCTCTATGTCCTCAAGTCCATTCTCTACATCTGTGTCTTTATTCCTGTCCTGCCCCTAGGTTCTTCATAGCCATTCTTTTGTTCGTTTTTTTTAGATTCCATATATATGTGTTAGCATATGGTATTTGTTTTTCTATTTCTGACTTCACTCTGTATGACAGACTCTACGTCCATCCACCTCACTACAAATAACTCAATTTTGTTTCTTTTTATGGCTGAGTAATATTCCATTGTATATATGTGCCACATCTTCTTTATCCATTCATCTGTCGATGGACACTTAGGATGCTTCCCTGTCCTGGGTATTGTAACTAGAGCTGCAGTGAACATTGTGGTACATGCCTCTTTTTGATTATGGTTTTCTCAGGGTATATGCCCTGTTCTGGGATTGCTGTGTTGTATGGGAGTTCTATTTGTAGGTTTTTTAGGGAACATACTGTTCTCCATAGTGGCTGTATCAATTTACATTCCCACCAACAGTGCAAGAGGGTTCCCTTTTCTCCACACCTTCTCCAGCATTTATTGTTTGTAGATTTTTTGATGATGGCCATTCTGACCAGTGTGAGGTGACACCTCATTGTAGTTTTGATTTGCATTTCTTTAATGATTAGTGATGTTGAGCATCCTTGCATGTGTTTAATGGCAATCTGTATATCTTCTTTGAAGAAATGTGTATTTAGGTCTTCTGCCCATTTTTGGATTGGGTTGCTTGTTTTTTTGATATTGAGCTGGATGAGCTGCTTCTTTATTTTGGAGAATAATCCTTTGTGCGTTGCTTCGTTTGCAAATATTTTCTCCCATTCTGAGGGCTGTCTTTTAGTCTTGTTTATGGTTTCCTTTGCTGTGCAAAAGCTTTTAAGTTTCATTAGGTCCCATTTGTTTATTTTTGTTTTTATTTCCATTTCTCTAGAAGGTGGGTCAAAAAGGTTATTGTTTTGATTTATGTCATGGAGGGTTTGGTCTGTGTTTTCCTGTAAGAGTTTTGTAGTGTCAGGCCTTACATTTAGCTCTTTAATCCATTTTGAGATTACTTTTGTGTATGGTATTAGGGAGTATTTGGATTTCATTCTTTTACATGTAGCAGTCCAGTTTTCCTAGCACCAGTTATTGAAGAGGCTTTCTTTTCTCCATTGTATATTCTGGCCTCCTTTATCAAAGATAAGGTGACCATATGTGTGTGGGTTTATCTCTGGGCTTTGTGTCCTGTTTCATTGATCGATATTTCTGTTTTTGTGCCAGTACCATACTGTCTTGATTACTGTAGCTTTGTAGTACAGTCTGAAGTCAGGGAGCCTAATTCCTCCAGCTCCGTATTTCTTTCTCAAGATTGCTTTGGCTATTCAGGGCCTTTTGTGTTTCCATACAAATTGTGAAATTTTTTGTTCTAGTTCTGTGAAAAATGCCATTGGTAGTTTGATAGGGATTGGATTGAATCTGTAGATTGCTTTTGGTAGTATAGTCATTTTCACAATGTTGATTCTTCCAATCCACGAATATGGTATATTTCTTCATCTGTTTGTGTCATCTTTGATTTCTTTCATCAGTGTCTTATAGTTTTCTGCATACAGGTCTTTTGTTTCCTTAGGTAGGTTTATTCCTAGGTATTTTATTCTTTTTGTTGCAGTGGTAAATGGAAGTGTTTCCTTAATTTCTCTTTCAGATTTTTCATCATTAGTGTATAGGAATGCAAGAGATTTCTGTGCATTAATTTTGTATCCTGCTACTCTTCCAAATTCATTGATTAGCTCTAGTAGTTTTCCGGTAGCATCTTTAGGATTCTCTATGTATAGTATCATGTCATCTGCAAACAGTGACAGTTTTACTGTTCTTTTCCGATTTGGATTCCTTTTATTTCTTTTTCGTCTCTGATTTCTGTGGCAAAAACTTCCAAAACAATGTTGAATAATAGTGGTGAGAGTGGGCAACCTTGTGTTGTCCCTGATCTTAATGGAAATGGTTTTAGATTTTCACCATTGAGAATGATGTTTGCTTTGGGTTTGTCATATATGGCCTTTATTATGTTGAGGTAGGTTCCCTCTATGCCTACTTTCTGGAGAGTTTTTATCATAAATCGGTGTTGAATTTTGTCAAAAGCTTTTTCTGCATCTCTTGAGATGATCATATGGTTTTTTTCCTTCAATTTGTTTATATGGTTTATCACATTGATTTGTATATATTGAAGAATCCTTGCATTCCTGGAATAAACCCCACTTGATCATGGTGTATGATCCTTTTAATGTGCTGTTGGATTCTGTTTGCAGGATTTTTGCATCTATGTTCATCAGTGATATTGGTCTGTAACTTTCTTTTTTTGTAGTACCTTTTTCTGGTTTTGGTATCAGGGTGATGGTGGCCTCATAGAATGACTTTGAGAGTGTTCCTACCTCTGCTACATTTGGAAGAGTCTGAAAAGGATAGGTGTTAACTCTTCTCTAAATGCTTGATAGAATTAGCCTGTGAAGCCATCTGGTCCTGGGCTTTTTTTTGTTGGAAGATTTTTAATCACAGTTTCAATTTCAGTGCTTGTGATTGGTCAGTTTATATTTTGTCTTTCTTCCTGGTTCAGTCTCAGAAGGTTGTGCTTTGCTATGAATTGTCCTTTTCTTCCAGGTTGTCCATTTTATTGGCATATAGTTGCTTGTAGTAATCTCTTATGATCCTTTATCTTTCTGCAGTGTCAGTTATTACTTCTCCTTTTTCATTTCTAATTCTATTGATTTGAATCCTCTACCTCTTTTTCTTGATGAGCCTAGCTAATGATTTATCAATTTTTTTTATCTTCTCAAGAAGCAGGTTTTAGTTTTGTTGATCTATGCTATCATTTCCTTCATTTCTTTTTCATTTATTTCTGCTCTGATCTTTATGATTTCTTTCCTTCTTCTAACTTTGGGGTTTTTTTGTTCTTCTTTCTCTAGTTGCTTTAGATGTAAGGTTACACTGTTTATTTGAGATGTTTCTTGTTTCGTAAGGTAGGATTCTATTGCTGTAAACTTCCATCTTAGAACCATTTTTGCTGTATCCCATGGGTTTTGGGTCATCGTGTTTTCATTGTCATTTGTTTCTAGGTATTTTTTTATTTCCTTTTTGATTTCTTCAGTGATCTCTTGGTTATTTAGTAGTGAATTGTTTAGCCTCTATGTGTTTGTATTTTTTACAGATTTTTTCCTGTAATTGATATCTAGTCTCATAGCATTGTAGTCAGAAAAGTTACTTGATATGATTTCAATTTTCTTAAATTTACCAAGGTTTGATCTGTGACCCAAGATATGATCTATCCTGGAGAATGTTCCATGAGCATTGAGAAGAAAGTGTAATCTGCTGTTTTTGGATGGAATGTCCTATAAATATGAATTAAGCCCATCTTTTTTAATGTATCATTTAAAGCTTTTGTTTCCTTATTTATTTTCATTTTGGGTGATCTGTCCATTGGTGAAAGTGGGGTGTTAAAGTCCCCTACTATTGTTGTGTTATTGTCAATTTCCCCTTTTTTTCACTGTTAGCATTTGCCTTATGTATTAAGGTGCTCCTATGTTGAACACATAAATATTTATAATTGTTATATCTTCTTTTTGGATTGATCCCTTGATCATTTTGTAGTGTTGTACTTTGTCTCTTGTAATAGTTTTTATTTTAAAGTCTATTTTTTCTGATATGAGAATTACTACTACAGCTTTCTTTTGATTTCCATTTGCATGGAATATCTTTTTGCATCCCCTCACTTTCAGTCTGTATGTGTCCATAGGTTTGAAGTGTATCTCTTTTAGACAGCATATGTACAGGTCTTGTGTTTGTATGTGTACAGGTCTTTTGGTTGGAGCATTTAACCTGTTTACATTTAAGGTAATTATTGATATGTATGTTCCTATTACCATTTTCTTAATTACCTTGTGTTTCTTATTGTAGGTCTTTTCCTCCTCTTGTGTTTCCTGCCTAGTGAAATTCCTTTAGCATTTGTTGTAGAGCTGGTTTGGTGGTGCTGAATTCTCTTAGCTTTTGCTTGTCTGTAAAGGTTTTAATTTCTCCATCAAATCTGAATGAGACTCTTGCTGGGTAGGGTAATCTTGGTTGTAGGTTTTTCCCTTTCATCACTTTAAATATGTCCTGCCACTCCCTTCTGGCTTGCTGAGTTTCTGCTGAAAAATCAGATTTTAACCTTATGGGGATTCCCTTGTATGTTATTTGCTGTTTTTCCCTTGGTGCTTTTAATATTTTTTCTTTGTATTTAATTTTTGATTGTTTGATTAATATGTGTCTTGGCATGTTTCTCCTTGGATTATCCTGTGTGGGACTCTGTGTACTTCCTGGACTTAATTGGTTATATCCTTACACATATTTGGGAAGTTTTCAACTATAATCTCTTCAAATATTTTCTTAGTCCCTTTTTTTTTCTCTTCTTCTTCTGGGACCCGTATAATTCGAATGTTGGTGCATTTAATGTTTCCCATAGGTCTCTGAGGTTGTCCTCAATTCTTTTTGTTCTTTTTTTCATTATTCTTCTCTGCGGTAGTTATTTCCACTATTTTATCTTCCAGGTCACTTATCCGTTCTTCTGCCTCAGTTATTCTGCTATTGATTCCTTCTAGAGAATTTTAAATTTCATTCATTGTGTTGTTCATCATTGTTTGTTTGCTCTTTAGTTCTTCTAGGTCCTAGTTAAACATTTCTTGTATTTTCTCCATTCTATTTCCAAGATTTTGGATCATGTTTACTATCATTACTCTGAATTATTTTTCAGGTATACTGCCTATTTCCTGTTCATTTTCTTGGTCTGGTGGGGTTTTACCTTGCTCCTTCATCTGCCGTGTATTTCTCTGTCTTCTCATTTTGCTTAACTTACTGTGTTTGTGGTCTCTGTTTTGCAGGCTGCAGGTTCGTAGTTCCCATTGTTTTTGGTGTCTCTCCCTAGTGGGTAAGGTTGTTTCAGTGGCTTGTGTAGGCTTCCTGGTTGAGGGGATTGGTGCCTGTGTTCTGGTGGATGAGGCTGGATCTTGTCTTTCTGGTGGGCAGGACCATGCCTGGTGGTCTGTTTTGGGGTTTCTGTGAACTTATTATGATTTTAGGCAGCCTCTCTTGTAATGGGTGGGTTTGTGTTCCTGTCTTGCTAGTTGTTTGGCATAAGGTGTCCAGCACTGTAGCTTGCTGGTCTTTGAGTGGAGCTGGGTGTTATCATTGAGATGAGGATCTCTGGGAGAGCTTTCACCATTTGATATTACATGGGGCTGAGAGGTGTCTGGTGGACTAATGTCCTGAATTCGGTTCTCCCATCTCAGAGGCTCAGGCCTGACACCCGGCCAGAGCACCAAGACCCTATCAGCCACTCAGCTCAGAAGAAAAGGGAGAAAAAAAAGAACTAAAGAAAAATATAACTAAATAAAATAAGATAAATGTATTAAAATAATTATTAAAAATAAAATATAAAAAAGTAATAAAAAAAGAAAGAAAGAAGAGAGCAACCAAACCAAAAAACAAATTCACCAGTGATAACAAGTGCTAAAAACTATACTAAAAAAACAAAAACAAAAACAAAAAATTGACAGTCAGAACCCTAGGACAAATGGCAAAAGCAAAGCTATACTGACAAAATCACACAAGGAATCATACACATACACACTCACAAAAAGAGAAAAAAGAAAAAAATATATATATATATATATAAATAAAAAATGGAAGAGAGCAACCAAATGAATAAACAAATCTACCAATGATAATAAGTTCTAAATACTAAACTAAGATAAACTTAAAACCAGAAACAAATTAGATGCAGAAAGCAAACCCCAAGTCTACATTTACTCCCAAAGTCCACCGCCTCAATTTTGGGATGATTCATTGTCTATTCAGGTATTCCACAGATTCAGTGTACATCAAGTTGATTTTGGAGATTTAATCTGCTGCTCCTGAGGCTGCTGGGAGAGATTTCCCTTTCTCTTCTTTGTTCACACAGCTCCTGGGGTTCAGCTTTGGTTTTGGCCCCGTTTCTGCGTGTACATCATTTTGGCCCTGTCTCTGCGTGTAGGTTGCCTGAGGTCATCTGTTCCCCACCCAGACAGGACGGGGTTAATGGAGCAGCTGATTATGGGGCTCTGGCTCCCTCAGGATGGGGGGGAGAGAGGGATATGGAATGTGGGGTGAGCCTGTGGCGACAGAGGGCAGTGTGACGTTGCAACAGCCTGAGGCATGCAGTGTGTTCTCCCAGGGGACTTGTCCCTGGATCAAGGGACTCTGGCAGTGGCAGGCTGCACAGGTTCCCAGGAAGGGTGGTGTGGATAGTGACCTGTGCTTGCACACAGGCTTCTTGGTGACTGTAACAGCAGCCTTAGCATTTCATGCCCATCTCTGGGGTCCACGCTGATAACTGCAGCTCACGCCTGTCTGTGGAGCTCATTAAGGTGGTGCTCTGAATCCCCTCTCCTCGCACATCCTGAAACAATGGTCTCTTGCCTCTTAGGCAGCTCCAGACCTTTTCCCGGACCCCCTCCCGGTTCGCCGTGGTGCACTAGCCCCCTTCAGGCTGTGTTCATGCAGCCCACCCCAGTCGTCTCCCTGGGGTCTGAACTCCGAAGCCTCAGCCTCAGCTCCCAGCCCCCACCGGCCCCATCGGGTGAGCAGACAAGCCTCTCTGGCTGGTGGGTGCTGGTCAGCACCGATCCTCTGTGCACAAATCTCTCCACTTTGCCCTCTGCACCCCTGTTGCTTCACTCTCCTCCGTGGCTCCGAAGCTTCCCTGCCACCCACCCCCCATCTCCACCAGTGAAAGGGCTTACTAGTATGTGGAAACTTTTCCTCCTTCACAGCTCCCTCCCTAAGGTGCAGGTCCCATCCCTATTCTTTTGTCTCTGTTTTTCCTTTTTTCTTTTGCCCTACCCAGGTATGTGAGGAGTTTCATGCCTTTGGGAAGTCTGAGGGCTTCTGTCAGTGTTCATTAGGTGTTCTGTAGGAGTTGTTCCACATGTAGATGTAGTTTTGATGTATTTGTGGCTAGGAAGGTGATCTCCACGTCTTACTTCTCCACCATCTTCAAGGTGCCCCTCTGTATTTGTGGTTTTTACATTTTTTTCCTGTAACTGATATCCAATCTCATAGCGTTGTGGTCAGAAAGATGCTTGAGGACTTCCCTGTTAGCGCAGTGGTTAAGAATCCGCCTGCCAATGCAGGAGATATGTGTTCAAGCCCTGGTCTAGGAAGATGCCACATGCCACGGAGCAGCTGAGCCCATGTGCCACAACTACTGAGCCTGTGCTCTAGAGCCCATGAGCCATAATTACTGAGCCTGTGTGCCACAATTGCTGAAGCCCATGCACCTAGAGCCCATGCTCTACAACAAGAGAAGCCACTACAATGAGAAGCCTGCTCACCACATGAAGAGTATCCCCCGCTCACCGCAACTAGAGAAAGCCCATGTGCAGCAATGAAGACCCAATGCAGCCATAAATAAATAAATAAATAATTAATTAATTAAACAGATAGATAAATTTAAAAAAAGAAAGATGGTTGATTCGATTTCAGTTTTCTTAAATTTTCCGAGGCTTGACTTATGACCCAAATGTGATCTATCCTGGAGAATGTTCTGTGTGCACTTGAGAAGAAAGTAAATTCTACCACTTTCAGATGGAATGTCCTATAAATATCAATGAAATCTATCTGGTCTATTGTGTCATTTAAACCTTGTGTTTCCTTATTTATTTTCTGTTTGGATGATCTGTCCATTGGTGTAAGTGGGGTGTTAAAGTCCCCTTCTATGATTGTGTTACTGTCGATTTCCCCTTTTATGGCTGTTAGCATTTACCTTATGTATTGAGGTGCTCCTATGTTGTGTGCATAAATATATATAATTGTAGGGCTTCCCTGGTGGCGCAGTGGTTGAGAGTCCGCCTGCCGATGCAGGGGATACGGGTTCGTGCCCCGGTCCAGGAGGATCCCACATGCCGCAGAGCAGTTGGGCCCGTGAGCCATGGCCGCTAAGCCTGCGTGTCCGGAGCCTGTGCTCCGCAACGGGAGAGGCCACAACAGTGAGAGGCCCGCGTACCGCAAAAAAAAAAAAAAAAAAAAAAAAAATATATATATATATATATATATATATAATTGTTATATCTTTTTCTTGGATTGATCCCTTGATCATTATGTAGTGTCCTTCCTTGTCTCTTGTAACAGTCTTCATTTTAAAGTCTATTTTATCTGATACAAGTATTGCTACTCCAGCTTTCTTTTGATTTCCATTTTTATGGAATATCTTTTTCCATCCCTTCACTTTCATCTGTGTGTGTCCCTAGGTCTGAAGTGGGTCTCTTGTAGACAGAATATATATAGGTCTTGTTTTTGTATCCATTCAGCCAGTCTGTATCTTTTCATTGGGGCATTTAGTCCATTTACATTAAAGGTTATTATTATTATTATTTTTTTTTTCTTTTTGCGGTATGCGGGCCTCTCACTGTTGTGGCCTCTCCCGTTGCGGAGCACTGGCTCCGGATGCGCAGGCCCAGCGGCCATGGCTCACGGGCCCAGCCGCTCCGCAGCATATGGGATCCTCCCAGATCGGGGCACGAACCCGTATCCCCTGCATCGGCAGGCGGATTCTCAACCACTGCGCCACCAGGGAGGCCCTAAAGGTTATTATTGATATGTATGTTCCTATTACCATTTTCTTAATTGTTTTGGGTTTGTTTTTGTGGGTCTTTTTCTCCTCCTGTGTTGCTCACCTAGAGAAGTTCCTTTAGCATTTGTTGTAAAGCTGGTTTGGTTGTACTGAATTCTTTTAGCTTTTGCTTGTCTAAAAAGCTTTTGATTTTTCCTTCGAATCTGAATGAGATCTCTTCTGGGTACTCTTGATTGTATGTTTTTCTCTTTCACCACTTTAAGTATATCCTGTCACTCCCTTCTGGCCTGCAGAGTTTCTGCTGAAAAATCAGCTGATAACCTTATGGGGATCCCTTTGTATGTCATTTTTTGCTTTTCCCTTGCTACTTTTAATATTTTTTTCTTTGACTTTAATTTTTGTCTGTTTGATTAATTTGTGTCTTGGTGTGTTTCGCCTAGGGTTTATCCTGTATTTGTCTCTCTGTGCTTCCTGGACTTGGGTGACTATTTCCTGTCCCATGTTAGGGAAGTTTTCTACTATAATCTCTTCAAATATATTCTCAGACTCCTTCTTGTCACTTACAATGTTACAGAATTAAATAAAACATGAAGCATTTCTGAAATAAAAAAACACAATAATAATTTTAGCCCTAGCCAATAACATTTTAATCAGAGGCATCAAATCATGGTTGTACCCACATTTATTAAGACAAAGCATTGCTTAATACCAATTTATTTTTTTATTCATTTATCCTTACATTTAGCAAAGTGATTTTATGCTTATTATCTGATAGGTATTATACAAGGCACTGTAAGTGAGTGTGCGGTGCGGGATAAAACTGAGTACAAGTGAACCTTTCTTTCCCATATTAAACTTTTGAAAAACCTACGCTTTTCTAACTTGTTCATTGACATTCCCAAAACATCATTTCAAAACAAATTTGGATTTGGATGTATAAACTGATAAACGAATCCTACAAAACATTCAAATCAGTATTCAATATTCTCACATTTAAGTTCTGGTATTTACATGTATGAATACATATGAAAGTAGGGGACTGACTCTAAAACAGTCTTACAACCATTGTCAATTGTTCATGATCTATATACGAGAATGAATTTATATTCTAAGAATTGAAGTGCAAAAAATGTGTAAAGAGGGCATTGTAGGTTCAGTAATGATAATAGTAACAGCTAGCACTTATATAATGTATACCATGTGGCAGGTACCCTTTAAGCACTTATCCATCTTAAACTATTAAGTCCTTAAAACAATCCTATGAGGCAGGTGCTATTACTACTCCCATTTTACATGTGAGAAAATTAAAGAACACAGAGGTAAAGTAACTTGTCCAAAGTTATATAGCTAGGATATTGTGGGTTTGGGATTCAAAATCATGCAGTCTAGTGCAACTCACTTTCAGCCAGGATGGCCAGAGAGAGCTTCATAAAATTGAATGAGTCTAAACAAGGAAATAAAAACAGATTTCACTTAAAAATTAAAATTTTTTTATTTTGAAATAATTTTATGACTAACAGAAAAGTTGCAAAAATGTACAGAGAATTCCTCTATACCCTTCATTCAGTTTCTCCTAATGTTAACATTTTATATAACCATAGCACAGTTACCAAAGCAAGGAAATGAACATTGGTACAATACTACTAACTATTGCATATATATATATATATATATATATATATATATATTATAGATAGAGCCCTGACTTAAATTTTATGAATTGTCCCAATAACATCATTTTCTGGTCCAGAATCCAATCCAGGCTCCCACTCTTCATTTAATTGTAATATTTATTTAGTCTCTTCCAAACTGTGAAAGTTCCTCTGTCTTTGTCTTTTGTGACCTTGGCACTTTTTATGAGTAATTTAGGTTAGTTATTTTGTAGAATGTTTTTCAACTTAGGTTTGCCTGATGTTTTCTCAGTATTAGTTCTTTTTAAATTTTTTTAAAAATTTATACAATTTTTAAAGTTTACTTGCCATTTACAATTATTACAAAACACTGGCTATATTTCCCATGTTGTACAATATATCCTTGAGCCTATCTTACACCGAAGAGTTTGTACCTCCCACTCCCCCACCCCTATATTGTCTCTCCCCACCTCCCACCTGGTTACCATTAGTTTGTTCCCTATATCTGTGAGTGTGCTTCTTTTATGTTATATTCAGTAGTTTGTTGTATTTTTTAGATTCCACATATAAGTGATGTCATACAATATTTGTCTCTCTCTCTGACTTATTTCACTTAGCATAATGCCTTCTAAGTCCATCCATGCTACCGCAAAGGACAAAATTTCATTCTTTTTTTATGGCTGAGTAGTATTCCATTGTATATATATACCACAACTTCTTTACACATTCGTCTGTTGATGGAGACTTAGGTTGTTTCCATATCTTGGCAATTGTAAATAATGTTGCTATGAACATTTTTCAGATATATACCCAGGAGTAGAATTGCTGGATCATATGGTAGTTCTGGTTTTAGTTTTTTGGGAAAGACCATACTGTTTTCCGCAGTGGCTGCACCAGTTTTCATCCCCACAAGAGTATATTTTCTCCACATCCTCACTGATACTTGTTATTTGTGATCTTTTTGATGATAACCATTCTTTTTTTTTTTTTTTTTTTTGCGGTACGCGGGCCTCTCACTGTTGTGGCCTCTCCCGTTGCGGAGCACAGGCTCCGGATGCGCAGGCTCAGCGGCCATGGCTCACGGGCCTAGCCGCTCGGCGGCATGTGGGATCTTCCCAGACCGGGGCACGAACCCATGTCCCCTGCATTGGCAGGCGGACTCTCAACCACTGCGCCACCAGGGAAGCCCCTTACCATTCATTTTTTTTTTTAATTTTGATGAATTTTTTTTTTATTAGAATGAGACAGAGTTCAGCATCAAGTCTTTTTTTTACAATTTTATTTAGTTTTGGCTGTGTTGGGTCTTTGTTGCTGCATGCGGGCTTTCTCTAGTTGTGGCGAGTGGGGGCTACTCTTCGTTGCAGTGTGTGGGCTTCTCATTGCGGTGGCTTCTCTTGTTGCGGAGCATTGGTTCTAGGTGCATAGGCTTCAGTAGTTTGACATGTGGGCTCAGTAGTTGTGGCTCACAGGCTCTAGAGCGCAGGCTCAGTAGTTGTGGTGCATGGCCTTATTTGCTCCGCAGTATGTGGGATCTTCCCAGACAAGGTATTGAACCCATGTACCCTGCACTGGCAGGTGGATTCTTAACCACTGTGCCACCAGGGAGATCCTAATGATAACCATTCTTAAAGGTATGAGGTGATGTCTCATTGTGGTTTTGATTTGAGTTTCCCTGATGATTAGTGATGTTGAGCATCTTTTTATGTGCCTGTTGGCCATCTGCGTTTCCTCTTTGGAAAAACATCCATTCAGTTCTTCTGCCCACTTTTTAATCGAGTTGTTTGTTTTTGTTTTTGATGTTGAGCTGTATGAACTGTTTATATATTTTGTATATTAATCCTTTATTGATCATATCATTTGCAAATATTTTCTCCCATTCAGTAGGTTTTTTCATTTTGTTGATGATTTCCTTTGCTGTACAAAAGCTTTTACGTTTAATTAGGTCCCATTTGTTTATTTTTGCTTCATCTCTCTCCTGGTTCCATTTCCTGCATTTTGTATCTCACCCTTTGTCTTACTGGTCTCTCAATGAGCAGTTTCTCCAGAACGTTCTTTCTCAGGTAGGGTGGTAAATTTTTGAGACCCTGTATACCTTAAAATCATATAGTTGTCTAGTAGCCTGGAGGTAGGCAGATGATCTAGGGATGTAACTGCTTCTCAAACAACTTTGACTCCAGATTTACATTTAGGTCTTGAATCCATTTTGAGTTTATTTTTTCATGTGGTGTTAGAGAATGTTCTATATCTTCTTACTGATTGATGTCAATCTTGAGCACTTGTTAAAGATAGCGTCTACCAGTTTTTTTCAATGTGAAATTTCTTTTTTTTCCCTCTCAAAAGGTACTTTCTAATGGAGACACACTTAGAGACTGCAAGTATCCTGGTTTTCACTATAATTTTGCTCACTAATTTTGGCATTCATTTATTGTCTGCCTGCAACCATTATTTTATTTGTTTGTTTGTTTATTGAATATATCAATAGTTGATGTGAAAGATTATGTTAGTTTCAGGTGTACTACCTAGTGATTTGACATTTGCATATGTTATGGATGCGATCACCACAATAAGTCTAGTAACCATCTGTCCCCATACAAAGTTACTACGATATTACTGACTATATTCCTTATGCTGTGTAGTACATTCCCATGGCTTATTTAACCAATAATTGGAGGTTTGTACTTCTTAATCCCTTACACCTACTTCACCTGTCCCCCAACTCCCTGCCCTCTGGCAACCACTCATTTTTTCTCTGTAACTATGAGGCTGTTTTCATTTTGTTTTGTTTGTTTCTTATTTTTTAGATTCCACATAAAAGTGAGATCATATGGTATTTATCTTTCTCTGTTTGACTCATTTCACTTAGCACAAATCTTTCTAGATCCACCCCTGCTGCTGCTGCAAGTAACAAGATTTCACTTATTTTTTATGACTGAATAATATTCAATTGCATATATATACCACATCTTCTTTTTCCATTCCTCTATCATTGGTCTCTTAGGTTGTTTCCATATCTTAGCTATTGTAAATAGCTACAATGAACAGTGATGTGCATATATCTTTTAAAATTAGTGTTATTGTCTTCTTCGGGTAAATATCCAGAAGTGAAATTGCTGAATCACATGGCAGTTCTATTTTTAATTTCTGAGGAACCTCCATAGTCTTTTCCATAGTGGTTTCACCAATCTACAGTCCCACTAACAATGCACAAGAGTTCCTGCTTCTTGACATCCTTGCCAACTCTTGTTATTTGTGTCTTTTAGCCACTCTGAGAGGTGTGAGGTGGTATCTCATTGTGGTTTTGCTTTGCATTTCCCTGATGATTAGTAATATTGAGCATCTTTTTCTGTGTCTGTTAGCCATCTGTATGTCTCCTTTGGAAAAATTGTCTATTTAGGTCCTCTGCACTTTTAAAAATTAGATTGATGTTGAGTTGTATGAGTTCTTTGTATATTTTGGATATTAACCCTTATCAGATATATCATTTGCAAATAGCTTTTCTCATTCAACTGGTTGCCTTTTCATTTTGTTGATGGTTTCAATCACCGTGAAAAACCTTTTAGTTTGATATAGTCTTGTTGCTGATATTTGCTTTTGTTTCCCTTGCCTGAAGAGACAGATCAAAAAAATTATTGCTAAGACCAGCATCACAGAGTGTACTGCCTATGTGTTCTTCTAGAAGCTTTATTGTTTCAGGTCTTACATTTAAGTCTTTAATCCATTTGGAGTTGATTTTTGTATATGGTATGAGAAAGAAGTCCAGTTTGGTACTTTTGCATGTACTCTCCAGTTTTCCCAAGTCCATCTATTGAAGGCACTGTGTTTTCCCCACCCATTGTATATTCTTGCCTCCTTTGTCATAAATCACTTGACTCATAAGTGTGGGTTCATTTCTGGGCTCTCTATTCTGTTCCATTGGTCTATATATCAGTTTCTTTTTTTTCCCCATTTTTTATTTCTTATGTACCCAGTATCTAGTGTAGTGTTTGGCACATACAAGATGTTTAATAAATTCTGAACTGGAATGATTACAATAAGCTTCAGGTATAAGTATAGGAGAGATTACAGGAATATAGGAACTATATATAGAAATATATTGATTTGATTTTTGTGTATTTAATAGCTGTAACAGCACTGATTACACTCAGTGCTGCATACTTTTTGGTATTAATTGAATCCAGCCAAATCTGAGGCATTTTGATTCACAACTTAGCTTTACTTCCCATTCTTCTGTCTCAAAAAGTTGAAATTGTGAAAGTTATGACCTACCTCAAAAGCCTATTCAACTTAATATTCAGTCATTCATTAACCCCTTTCATTCATAGACACTTATTGAGCATCCACCCTCATCCAGGCACTGAGGATACGAGGACAGACATGGCTGTACTCTCAGTGTGCCACACTATCTTGATTACTGTAGCTTTGTAGTATAGTTTGAAATCAGGGCGCATGATACCTCCAGCTTTGTTCTTTTTTTGTTTGTTTTTTCTATTTGGGATCTTCTGTGTTTCCATACAGATTTTAGAATTATTTGTTCTAGTGTTGTGAAAATGCCAAGGATATTTTGATAAGGATTGCTTTGAATCTGTAAATTGCCTTGGGTAGTATGGTCATTTTAGTAGTATTAATTCTTCTAATCCACATGAATGGTATATCTTTCCATTTGCTTGTATCATCTGCAATTTCTTTCATCAGTGTCTTATAGTTTTCAATGTTTTCCTTGGTTAAATTTCTAGATATTTTATTCTTTTTGATTCAGTTGTAATGGGATTGTTTTCTTGATTTCTCTCTGATCATTATTAATGGATAAATTTACAACAGATTATAGCCATTAATTTCATACCTTGAAACCTTACTGAGTCATTAGTTGTGATAGTTTTTTTGGTGGCATGCTTTGGATTTTCTGTATATAGTATTATGTCACCTGAAACAGTGACAGTTTTACTTCTTCCTTTCCAATATGGATTCCTTTTATTTATTTTTTTCTTGTTGATTGTTGTGGCTAGGGCTTCAAATACTGTGTTGACTAAAAGTGGCAAGAGTGGACATCCTTGTCTTATTCCTGATCTTAGATGAAATCTTTTCAGATTTTCACTGTTGAATATGTTGTTGATAAATAGAAGTTGTATTAATGTCATCTGTTACAATACATATAAACTGGGGAGCAACTTCAAAAAACATGCTATAGGATCGAGGAAATATGTTCCATTCACAATAGTTAATGGAATTTTCTAATAAGCAGGGTTCCCAAATGCGGGAAGTCTGACAAAGCAATTCTTGAGTAGCCTTTTCACAGTTTGTCAGTAGGTGGGTGGGATTATTAAAATCTGAGTAATTTCCAGCAAAATGAGGCAACCAATATTCATTTCCAAAAACAATAGGCAACACATGAAATTGACATATAGAACTTGTGTTAGCAACCTTATAATGATATAAAGCCCCTGAGCACCAGGTGTCTGTGCATTTAGTAATGCCCTCTGGAATAAGTATCCAATGGTTTTTAGGTATCCATTCATTAAATACTTGTCTCCATGTACATTCATTAGTAGACATTAATATATCCTGGGCTTAATTCGACAAGAGAGGAGGAATTAGGAGATCGAATAAAATCTCTAGCCCACGGGTTATCAGGGTTTACCCCAGACCAGATAGATAGGTTTTGTCCATAGAAAGTCATAATCAGAAAAGGACAGGCCTTGTTTGCAGGGCAGATGAAATTTCCTTGGGTTCGGGTCTGGCTCACATTTTTCCAGTGGAAGATTCCCCAGTGTTTTCCTTCATCTTTTTTTTAACCATAGCAGATATCCTGGAGGTGAGCATGGGAGTTCGGTTCTCTGTTTGACTGCAGCATAGATCCTGGGGTTAAGGCATGGGTGATGATCCATATCACTGTCAAGACTCCAAAAACAATCTGTATGTGGCTTTTTCTCCCAGATGGCCACATTTTTGGTGTGCCCAAAGTGCCAAACCTTTGAGTTCATTGGAGTTTGGATTGACTTCCACCATCTGGATCCGAGTTTGTTTGTCTGTAATTGAGTTATACCATCGTTCCGTGGAATTGGGAATACTATGAGCATCTATGTGAAAAACGGAAACATTAGTTTTCTGCACAATTTCCCAAATAACTGCCCATAATTCTTTTCCCCACAACTCTTTTGAATGAATTTGCCAATTATTTCTAACTCACATTGGAAACCAGGTTGCTAATCCATTGGCCACATATCAGGAATCAGTGTAAATATGACATTCTGCTAAGTTTTCTTGTTTCAAAACTTGATATACTGCATATAATTCAGCAAATTGGCTGCTTTTTCCCTCTCCAGTAGTAGTTAACAGTTTAGTTGTGACTGGATTGTAGGCTACTGCTTTCCAGTAACAAACAGATCCTACATATTTTGCCAAGCCATCTGTAAACCAGGCATGTTTCTTTTCTTTCTCAGTTAAAGAGTCAAAGGGCTTTCCCCATTTTACAAGTGACTTGGTTATCTTGGGTTTAATCTTAACTTCATGCGCAAGGTTTTCAATTGAAATTTCAGAAATCTTTTCTTTTTTATAACAACTTTATTGGAGTATAATTGCTTTACAATGGTGTGTTAGTTTCTGCTTTATAACATAGTGAATCAGCTATACATTTACATATCTCCTCCCTCTTGTGTCTCCCTCCCACCCTCCCTATCCCTCCCCTCTAGGTGGTCAAAAAGCACAAGCTGATGTCCCTGTGCTATGCGGCTGCTTCCCAGTAGCTATCTATTTTACATTAGGTAGTATGTAAAACAGCAACACCCTGTGGGCCCGGTTTGTCCCAGTCCTGTGTATACCATTTCCATTTAATTTTACTAGACTCCTGGGCATGCCCAATTCTACTGGTCTTTGGTGAGCTTAAAATCCATTGCATAATTGGCGCTTGAGGCCTTAATGTAACAGTATGACCCACGATTATTTGTTCAGTATCAATTAAAGCCCAATAAGAAGCCAACAACTGTTTTTCAGAGGTAGTATAATTTTTCCAGCTTCTGGAAATTTTCTACTCCAGAAGCTTAGAGGTACTCTTTTGCCCTGTTGCTTCTGCCATAAGCTCCAATTATTATGCAGTTCATTGATTGACGTGTGTACTTCTATGTCTCCTGGTTTGTTGGTCATGGGGCATCTGATCACCATCCAAAGATAGATAGACTACTGAGATAAGCTTTAGAATAATTCAATTAAACTTTTTAGCAATAAAACGTAACATCAAGGAACTATCTGGGAAGTGAATCTTGGTAAACACAGGCCTCAATTAACAAAACTATAATTGAATATTCAGTGAAACATAACTTTTTTTTTTCATTGTGAGGGCATTAACCCTGCAGCCAGAGAAGGCTTTATCCCATCAAAAAAAAGAAAAGAAAAAAGAATGAGGTTTGTCAAGGAGCCGGGAAAAGCCAAGCAGATGTCTTGGATTTCCCATAGCCCTGACCGTTTGATTTACAGCTATTTACCCATTTAAAATGTTCTGACTTAGGAGTAGACTGTTGCCATGTTATGAGGACAACAGGATAGCAAAAGTCTGACAATGAGGGGTTAATGTTTTGTAGAAGCAGAATGAGCTTTATCTATGTGTGCCATAATCTTCATAGATCATTGTGAAATAATATTTACTTTACCAAAGTAACAATACAAGATTTCAAAGGCAAATATAGAACAGATCACTTAAGTGGTAAAGAAACTTAAAATCTGTTATCAAAGGCAGTTCAACATCTCAAGAAAACTTGTACCATGCATAAAACTCTTTTCTCGGAGTCCACTTTCTACAAACCTTCTTTTTTTTTTAATCACTTTCTGTATTCATCATTTTATTTTCCCATTCAGAAACAGCCACCTATAAGTCAGACCTACTTCCTTTTTCATTAATAAAATGTAATTCCAGTCCTCATACCTTTTTACTAAAAACACATGTCCTCCTTTCCTTAAGTAACCATGAATGGTCCTTTATATCAGCAGTCTGTAGATTGGTAAACATAAATCACCCAAAACTCTTATCTCATTTGCATTTTCTTTCCTTAAAAGTTTCTTCACATTAAGTTACTTTCCTTGCTGACAAATTTGCAACAGATATAATAAGACCTTATTTAGCTTATATTAAGCCTAGGCACAATAAAAGTATTACACTTAATGTTGATGACTTCTAAGACATGTCTATATTATTTTGATTAACAAACATTAATACTAGGTATCAATTTAATATTGAATATTTCCCAGTTCGCATGAGCCTGAAATTCATTTAGCTTAATTTCTCTTGTATTTAGAATTGTTTGATTTGTAAACACTTACTTTTCTTTAAGCATTAGAGCTCATTTATAAATTAACCTCAGCAATGTTATCCAAGATAAAGCATACTGAGACATACATATATACCCAGACAGACAGAGATCTCATAGTTTCCGCTTGAGATTTAAAATGTCTCTTGGTCCCTTTCCTTTTTTTAAAAAAAATATATTTCCCATAATTTCTTTGTAGTTATTCCATTAATCTTTTCTCTTGTCACTCTGCTCTTAAGGAGGGCTCAGAACATTTCTTTCCGGGACACTCTGTCTGCTCGCCTCACTTTCCCTTTCTCTTCTTTCTTTTCAAAGTTCCATTCTTCCAAGTCTCCTAATTGTTGTACTTTATCAAGGACTTCAGAGATGGGATTCCCTGTCTCATTTAGCAGGAGGGTCAAAATTACATGTTTGTAACAAAGAGGAGCAGTCTTAAAAACTTTATTTCTTATTTGAACAGTCAGGGAAATGTCAGTCATGTTATCCGGATGTCCAATGAAAATAACACGTTTCATAGCCTCTTCCTTTAGTCTCTGGACACAGTCCTTAATAGTGTACCAGGGAAGGTCACTTCCAGGCCAAGCAGATTCTATAGCGTATTTCTTAAGGCACCCTTCAGCGACTATTTCCAGGAGATTGGAGTCACCTGGGTGATTGGCTTTGTCTCTGAAAGCCTGTTGCACAAGAGTCATTACTAATGGTGCCGAGTTTATGGGCATCTCCATCATCAATCAATATTCCGGCGGCCCCGGCATCATAAACACGAACCACCCAAGTAACTAAAGGTTCGCCTGATCTTTGAGTTAAACACCCTAAAATATCATTAATTTCATGTTGAGTATAATCCTCCAGGATACCCTTTCTTATTACATTTCCCTGAGCGTCATTTTCCATTTTTCGCCACCAAGCAGGCTGTGCCTTAAAGTTAGGTGGTTTAAGTTCTTCCTTCAACTGAGGTGGGGCTGACTTCCAACCCAAATCATCATTTTCATCAGATTCTGATTGTGAGCTATCATCCCAGATATCTGCATCCCAGGTATCCTGGATCCCAGTCTACCCAGCTTTAGCTATAGCCAGATGTACTTTCTTTTTGTTTACTTTGCCCCGCCACTTTCGATATTTGGCTTGGGCAACTTTAACAGCGGCTTTTTCGGCTATGTATTGGAAAGTGGAGACCTGATCAGCTAGAATATAATTTTGACATTGAAGCATGGACGATCATCCTTGTAAGTCACATAAATCTTTTTCCAACTGAACTTTCTCTTCAGCCAATTTCTGCTTAGTCTCATGTACCTTACAGTAGGCAGAAAGGAGGATCCAGCCTCTCGGTCCCAGTGCGGTACATTCTTGCCCTTTCTCTATCTGCGTGAGCTGTAAACAATTAATTACCTCCAAAGGTTTGGCTTGCTTTAATTTTGACTCCCAGTTCTCACACAGTCCAGTCGATATGCCCCACTCTGTCGCTAATGAGCTATAAGGGAGCTCGTCCCATCCTGGAATAAAAACATGATTAACTTTAACTTCCTTCCTTTGAAAGAGAGGCATTTTGCTCCGTTAATCCTGCTCACAGTGCCAGTTAATGTTTTGCCCAAAGCCTGCTTTCGGTTTTAAGGCTCGTTGGATTCACTGACAAAATAACCACTCATTTCACACAAGCATCTTTAATCAACTCTTTAATGAAAGGTGATTTAACTTAATTTTAATATACAGTCATTAGAAGGAAAGGAATAAGAATATTAGAGGAAAATAACAGGGTATACATCACCGAATTGGGCTGACACCTACTTCCAGATCCAAACAGTAACTGGGAGTCCCAAGTGACAGCAATCTGGATCCCCAATTGGGAAGGGGCCCAGGCGGTGCGTCAACCCCACAGGTGAGACTTCAGATTGGAGTTCTGGGGGCTTCCGTTTATAATTCCAGGCTACAAACTGATATCATCAGTTTGTGTGCAAAAATGCAGCTCTGGATTCACTTTAACAGTGCTGTTGATTTCACCATGTGAGTCACAAGATTTTCCAGACCCCAGGGCTCAAAAAATTCCAAGACCCACTCCCTTTCTTATCATAGGTGCTGCTTGACTTGCTAGCAGCAGTTGTTAGGTGTGCAAGCAAGTGCACAGTCCAGGCAGGCCCAGAGGTTGGGCAGAGGCCTGCTTCTGCCTCTGAAGCCTGAACAAGACTACTTTACTAGTTTGTCCAACACATGTTAAACATAAGAATTCACTTGGTGAGAAGGAATTAGGAAGGACTTTACAGTTGAAGCAAAGCTTGATCAGGACACATGTATAAAGGAGAACAATAGGATTAGGCAACCACTGGGAAACTAAAACTCAAGTTGCTGAGGAATGGAAACAATGGGACTGGTAGGTGGGAGCTAGAATATGATGTGACTTGTAGACCATGGTAAGGAGTTTGGCTTTGTCTTGGTCACTGAAAATTATTAAGTAGTTACATTAGGACATTTTTTGTGCTAGAAAGATAACCAGAGCAAAATGAAAGATGGAGTCATTCAGTGTTATTATCCCAAACAGGGGGTTGAATCAAACATGTAGATCTCATTTCTGGCTCTATTTATCTTGACTTTCTCATATTATCCTCTAGTATTCCTTTCCAGGAGAGAGATCTTGAGAAAGATGGAAAATTAAATTAGATTGAATGTAATAAAAAAGACAGCATTCTCTACATTTAATATTAGAACCACATTGCCCATAAATCACAATATTTTTGTCATGTAAAGGGAATGCACCTGATTTTTGGTATCCTTGATTTATGTATATATCTGGAAAACTAAAGGTGGTATGCACCTAAACAAATTAAGAATTGACTAATTTTGGAACTTCCTTTTCAATTAAATATAATCTTAATTTCCTAATCAATATCTTTTCAAACATGGCATAGCTTATATTCTTTAAATGTACTAAATACAGACCAAGTTAACCTTTTTTAAACTAAAGTATCTAAAAGTACTCTAAGTTTGTTTAAACTATTTTAAGAAATTCTTTTGTAAGAAAAATACTTTCCTGGGACTTCCCTGGTAGCCCAGTGGTTAAGAATACAATTCCAGTGCAGGAGATGAGGGTTCAATCCCTGGTTGGGGAACTAAGATCCCACATGCCTTGGGACAAATAAGTCCACGCACTGCACCTACTGAGCCCACGCCCGCATGCTCTGGAGCCCACGTGCTGCAACTAGAGAGAAGCCTCCACTCCACAGTGAAGAGTCCACGCGCAGGAGCAAGAGATCTCACATGCCACAATGAAAATCCCGCATGCCGCAACTAAGACCTGACGCAGCCAAATATATAAATAAAGAAATAAATATTTAAAAAGAGAAAGACAAATACTTTTCTTCTCATGTTAGAGCTAGAATATCCAAGTGTGACTATAAGGTGTTTTAGAAAAAAGAACCCTCATTTTTCCATAAGAGCATTTAATGAGTGGCTTTACTTTTACATATGGTTTGCCAAAATGATATAGAACTAATAGAAATACTTAAAATCATCAAATAATTTGAAATAGACCATCTCATCAATGACTGAGACATCAGAATAATAATGTTTCTATTTTCTTGGAGCTTGTAGTGGAATCTTGGGAATAACTTTGCAAACAAGAAGTATAAGTTTCTTATTCTTTACAGGAAATTAATAAGTCAATGAACTGAACATATAAATGAAAATTCAGTGTACATTACTAAATTTTATTTTATAAAATTTAAATTATGGGGCTTCCCTGGTGGCGCAGTGGTTGAGAGTCCGCCTGCTGATGCAGGGGACACGGGTTTGTGCCCCGGTCCTGGAAGATCCCACATGCTGCGGAGTGGCTGGGCCCGTGAGCCATGGCTGCTGAGCCTGTGCCTCCGGAGCCTGTGCTCTGCAACAGGAGAGGCCACAACAGTGAGAGGCCCACGTACCGCAAAAATCAATCAATCAATCAATCAATCAATCAATCAATCAATCAATCCTGGGATACAAAACCTGAGTCTGAATATAATTTTAATTTAACCAATATAACAAGACTCCCCCTAAAAAAGCTTAGACTGATAATTGAAAAGTAACTTTAGGGCATCATGAATAAACCACTCCTAAGAGTAAAAAGTAAGCCTGTGGGAAATAAAGTAGATTATGGGATATCTCTGTTAATAGCTCAGATTTTCCCTGATAGGCAGAACACCAGATAGTCTTGGTTAGCTGACAAAACTTTTGCCTTTACCTGGCTTGCTGCCTTGCACATATTTGTGCACTAGCCAAAGCCAGATTTAAGGTTTGGGGTATCGAACAGTTTGACGTAGCTGTTCCAGGAATATGGTTAAGTTACGCACAGAAACATTCTTTTGCAAAGGTAAAAACAGAATGAAATACAAAAAGCATATTCTTGTAGTTGGCTATCCTATGGGAAAGGGAAGTGTGGTAGGCTGAATAGGGTCTCCTAAAGATATCCAGGTTCTAATCTCTGGAACCTGTGAATGGTAGCTTCTAATTCAAAAGAGACTTTGCAATTGTGATTTAATTAAAGATTTTGAGATGAGGAGAGATTATCCTGGATTATCTAAATGCAATCACAAGTGTCCTTATAAGAGAGAGGCAAAGGAAAATGTGACACAGTAGAGAAGAATATCGTGTGACAGAAACTAAGGGAGGTAGAGCTGGAGAGAAATACACTATAATGGTGGCTATGAAGATGGAGGAAGGGGCCATGAGCCAAGGAACACAAAGAATGCAGTCTAGGGAGGGAGAGAAAAAGACCACAGAGTAGAAGACCCTGAGCTCACCTCCCCACATGAACACACCAGGACTACACCTACAGGTAGAACTACTATAGAAAAACTCTCTCTGAGAACAACCTGAATGCTAGCAAAACAGCTCTTCTACAACCAAAGGTATAAAGAAAAATACCACAACAATATGGGTAGGAGGGGAAGAGAAATGATCTAGTCAGGACCCACACCCCCAGTGGGAGATCTAAAGAGGAAAAGGATATCACAAACCCGGCAGTCCTCCCTAAGACGCCAGGGGTTCAAGTCCCACCTTGGGCATCCCAGCCCTGGAGTCTGGCACCAGGAAGACGAACCTGTTAACAGGTTTTGAAAACTGACGGGGTTTATGACCAGGAGGACCAGAAGGCTGTAGGAAAAGGAGACTCTACTTTTAAAGGGCACATGCACAAACTTACTTACTCCAGTCCCAGTCCCGCTTTAAGTCAGTCACTTTGCCTCTGCAGAGGCAGCAGATTGAGAAGTGCCTGGTGCTCTATCTAGCCTGCCAAGGCTGCTCCAGCAGGCCATCCAGCCTTCACTAGGGTGATATCCTAAAGTAATCTATGCTGTGTGTAATATATATTTTAATAACATGTTAAGTATTTAATAATATATGTCTTTAATAATACTCATTAAATAATATCATATCTCTAACTTACTTGGCTACTCTTAGCTCCTTCTCTGTGTTCTTCTGATATTTTCTAATGTTGCTCTTGTAGTTTTAACCTTCCCACAAATTCTATCATCTTTATATTTATTACTTTCATGGTGGGTGATAGAGTCTTTTTGATAAGTTACAGATAAAAGTAAATGTCTCTTTCATACACACACACACACACACGTGTGAATTCCTGAATTATTTAACCAAGAATATAATATTTTATCCACACAAGGTGGTTACTCAGGACAAGAAATATAATTTTGGAAGTCGTTTTTATGTGAATTTGGAGCTATAAGACTGAAAGAAATCACCTAGGAAGGATGTATAAAAGACAGTAAGAAGGTGTCTAATGAGTGCTGGGTCACAGCAGTATGTGGCTATTGTGCAGAAGAAGAGTCAGCAAAGAAGACTGAGCAGTTGTGAGCCCTGAGATAGGAGAGCTAGTGAAGTATGGTGTTACAGAAGCCAAGAAATGAGTGCTATGAGATGTGTTTGGTCACTGTCTTGAATTCTGCTGAGAGTTCAAGTAATATAAACATATATAAAAACCACCTGGAAGCACTACTAATTGTGCAGAAACTGCTTTGTTATTTCCTCCCAGACCCACAAGTATACTTCGTTTCCCAGCTTCCCTTTCAGTTATATATGGCCATGTAAATAAGTTCTGTTCAGTGGAACTCTCCCACATATGATTCTATTTCCCCATCTTCCAAATAAGTGAAGAGAGCTCTAAGGATATATAGAAGGGCGCCTCTGGAGGAGAGAGATTAAGGACTTCTGGCCAGTAATGCCTGCTCTGAGTTGTGGCATAAGCAAGCAACTTCCATTGTGTTAAACTGCTAGGATGTTGAGTCTGTTGGGTATCACAGAACCTACGTTAACTATACAATAATCTTTACAGTAGTAAACTGGTAGGCGTGGTGGATTCTGAAGTCAGATTAGAGAGAGAGGTGTAGAGCATCCAAAGGCAATTTTGGACTCAGTTCTGATTGTTTACCAGGTGTCTGTGGCAACTTATAGTTAGCCATTTTGAACGCTTTAATTTTTCCATTGCTTGAGATAATGCATCTCTGTGAGTGGTCTAAGCAGATGTCAGCTAGACTAAATCTACCTAGTTTCTTTCTCATATTTTCTCTTCCTCTTGACTAGTTTAAATGGTAAATCTTAAAAGTTAAAATGTCAAACCATTGTCCAGATAGTATAACAGCAAGCAATCTGCTTGGCAGTAAGCACTCTAGCAAAGATCATCTCCCCAAATGGCCTGCTAGTCTACCAGGAGCAAAAGGCTCCCTGATGCCAGCCAGCATTTACAAACAAGTTCCATTCAGGACGACATCAAGAGAGTTTCTGCTGTTTCTTCTTCTACTCTGAAGAACATCGTTAAATTCCCTCTTTTGTTTTCCAAGTTTGAAAATATTCCAAGCCTCACAAGAAGGGATGGGAGAGGAGAAGAAAAAAGTTTCTCAAGACACTTTCATGCAATAGGACTCAAAAGAAAGAGATAAAACCTACTGTATTTCATTCATTCTAAGATGCCTGTCTTTCACATTTAAACATAACTGAAACTGAGATGCCTCTTATATATTCAATGTAGTTAGAAAGCATTACGTCATAATTCACTTGGCACCAATTTATCTTTTTTACTTGTACTTAAAATAATGGTCTTACAACGAATTAACAGTTTGTTTTTTTCTTTCTTAGTCGTACTTAAAATAATGGTTTGTCTTACAATTGACAATGTCTTTGATTTGATGAAATATAGTCATCACTGCATATTTTGTGGATCCACAATCTATCATTTAAATTTGCATATTGAACAAAACTTCCTGAGCTATTTTTTAATTTTTCTAATTTGTACAAGCCATTTTTGACATTATGTGTTGTTTCGACATGGAACAGACTTCTACATATTTGAAGTTCTAGTGTCTTTCCTACAATAGTGCAACCACTCCTGCGATTATTAAAATAGTATCATTAGTATGGAGGGTGGCATTTTGGCTTCCAAATCTGTCATATTTATTCAAAAAATATCTCACTCAAGTCCTCACCCAGATCATTTAATTCTTTTCTCCAAAAAGAAACAGATTTCCTGTTGTTGTTTCCCAGAAAACTTATTTTGGTGTTTGACAATGTGATGATGTGACAAAAAGGAATAGCAGTCTTCTCAATGAGTTTGAAACATTTGAAATTACTCAGACAGATTTAAAACCAAAATTTCAGGAACTTTCCTGGTGGTCCAGTGGTAAAGAATTTGCCTTCCAATGCAGGGGACGCGGGTTCGATCCCTGGTCGAGGAACTAAGATCCCACATGCTGTGGGGCAACTAAGCCCTCACGCCACAACTACTGAGCTCAGGAGCCTCAACTAGAGAGCCCGAGTGCCACAAACTACAGAGCCCATGTGCCCTGGAGCCACACCACAACTAGAGAGAGAAAACCTGCATGCCACAACTGAAGAGAAGCCCACGCGCCACAATGAAGATCCCACGTGCCACAAATAAGACCCAACGCAACCTAAATAAATAAATAAATAAAACCAATATTTCAAACTTTATGGTAAAGCAGGGTGGGACATTCCCCTTTTTCTACATTCTAACTGAATTCCATTATGACTACTGGGTCCGTATGTGGTTTGACTAAGTGTGGGGAAAGATGTTTTATCCCAGACCAACTCTTTCATGCTTCAGCATTAAGAGCTGAGATGAAGATGAATCATACTAACCTGTGTTGAAGGTACATTCACAGTTCAGTTATAATAAATGGTGAGATAAATACTTTTTTGGACACCTGTATCATCTCTATTTTGAACATGAGATGATAAATCATTTCACTGAAAGATGAATTAGATTTTCCAAAGTTATACAACAAACCAGGGACAAAACAGTAACCCATCATTTTTTTTTACTTCCTCCCAGCTCATCAATCAAACTTACAAATCAGGGTCTCCTTTACACCTAAGGTAGAACTCATATGATCACCTACAATGCTCACTATTAACTCTAATCTTTTAGGAAGATCAAACAAAATGGTTACAGAGGAACAAAAGTGAAAATTCAAATATATCAAGAAATCTCAGATGAGATGACATTTAACTAGTGTCTCTGACTTAAAAGATGAAAATGACACCATGGGAGGATGCTTTAAAATACTTATTGGAGAGAGGAAGTATTAGCCCAAATTATTCAAATTTAGTAAAAGTGGACTCATTTTGACTCAGTTTCAGCCTGTGTCTTGGCTGGAGAAAAAACACCTACATGTTTTATGTTAGTTATGGTTTCCTTAAAATGTTTCAGAATTTTGGCAGATTTATCTTTTTAAAAGTCCACGAGTTTGCAAAATTTAGTAAAACCAGTAACTGGGGGGGGTGTGTAAAGAGAGTAGAGAAAGGAAAAAGAGGAGAGAGGGTAGAAGAACTGAAACACATGTCTGAGCTGTAAGCTTTAGAGGCTAGCAGATATCATAACGAGGACAGGACACCAAAAAAGGACACTGCTTTGTAGTAAAAGTTTGCGAGTTTAGTTCCAGATTAAAGAATCTAAATGTGTATTGACCTGAAAATTGAAGTTTGCATGAGAGGGACAATGTACCACTGACTGAAAGGCAAACATAATCTTTCTTTTTCTGAAATATTTGGAGTGATTCTTAAAGAACTTCATCACTCTGTAATGGAACAACTATTTTCATGCTGCTTAGTGAATTATTTCTCACTGCTGCTTAGTCAAACACAGTTCCCCCTTTCAATAGACAAGATGGAAGTGAACATATTTAAGGCATGTGCTAGAGCAGGGTTTTCAACCTTGACACTGCGGACACTTTGGGCCAGATAACCCTTTGTTGTAGGGGGCTGTCCTGTGCCACGTAGATGTTTAGCACCATCCCTGGTTTCTACCCACTAGACACCAGCAGCAGCGTGCTACAACTGTGACAACCAAAATGTCTCCACACACTGCCTGCTGGGGTGGGAGAAAATCACCCACCCCTGGATGAGATGCACTAGGCTAGAGGCAAGTCTAACAAAATCAGTGTATTACCTTTAAAATTTTTTCTATCATCTCCACTTTTACACATTTTCCTCTGGAACTGGAAACATATAAGAGGCCTATTTGGCCATATGAAAGTCTGATTATTTTGTAGTTGCCCACACATGGGATCTAAGTACCCTAAATTCATGCAGAAGTGAATTGGAGAGGACTGAAGAGGCGAAGTGGGAGTTGAGGGGTAGAGCATAGGAAGAAAAGAGTAAAAGGATGGATGAGACTTGCAAAAGGGAAAGAAAAGAGGAAAGGGGTCTACATTAGTTTCTTAGGGCTGCTGTAACAAAGTGCTTCAAAGGTGGATGGCTTAAAACAACAGAAATTTATTGTCTCAATTCAGGAGGCCAGAAGTCTGAAATTAAGATGTTGTTCGGGTCATGCTCTTTCTGAAGGCTCTAGGGGAGAAGCTGTTCCATGTAGTTTCTTAGCTTCTGGTGTTGCTGGCAGTCCTTGGCACTCCTTGGCTTGACATACCACCCATTCTCTGCCTGCATTGTCACAGTATTGTCCCTGTGTCTGTCTCTGTCTCTCTCATCCTCTTATAAGGGTAACAGTCATAATGGATTAGAATCCACTCTAATTGAATATGACCTCATCTTAACTTGATTGTGTCTGCAAAGATTCTATTTCCATAAAAGATCACATTCGCAGGTACTGGGGGTTAAGACTTCAACATCTTTTGAGGGGACACATTTCAACTTACAGCAGGGTCCAAAGGGGAAAGGTTTGTTCTCAAGTGGTTCCAAGACAAATAATCACTGGGGAGCCTTCAAAAGCATTAGTCAGAGACCCAGGCCCATTGAGGAATGGGTAATAAATAAAGAAGGCAATGCTGAAGCCTCATCTCATTGTGAGATCTCTTGGGGTTGAAAGCTACAACTCAAATCTGAAATAAAGAACTCTTCTGTACTTGGTGACTTTCATGTATGTGTGACCAGCTAACAGGGAAGTTGTTTAATGATGGACAGTACCTTCTTCCTGTTCAATATTGGGGATGGCAGATTGAGGATACATAGGTACTAACAGGTAAACATTTAAGTTAAGATAATTTGAATAGATGTTTTAAAAAAATCTATCCCAAAGGGTGTGGGAAGAGTGTACGGAAACCAAAAGGATGGTATGGTAGTCTGGAACTAGTAAGTAAATAGGACTTTGTTACCATCACCTGTAGACCTGATGGGGGAAGTGGTTATTGGAACAGAGAGAGAGAAAGGGAGAGGGAGAGAAGTAGAGGAAGAGGGGGAGAGAGAAAGAGAGAGAAACACTGTTGAATTGGAAGCCTGACAGGATACTCTGGTCAGGGGATACAGGCATCCCATTGATACCCTGCATGGAGGCAGCCTGAGCTAATCAGTATCCTGATCTCTTCCCTCCCTCCCTCCTGCCAGTACTATCCAATTGGTCAAACCCAACCAAAAGCCAGAGGGCAACCTGTTGATACAGTGTATATAGATCAAGCCTCTGCCATTAGCTCTACCTCCCACCCCCATCAGGCCAGTGCATAAGCAAGTTTAAGAAGGGTGAAGAGTGGATCTGAAAGTCCAAATGAACTATATCTAGCATACATAAGAAATTTTAAAAAACATTTTTTATTCTCTACATTATTTTGTCTATTAAAAAGTAAAATTCAATTTTATAAATCTGCCATATTTTGACCATTTTATTTGAAGGGGATCTCCTGCTTAATTTACTTATCAATCTCTGAATAAAAATGACCCCAAAATTCCACAGTGCATCAGACGGGTAGTCAGTACATAACAATGTCTGTCTCTGATTTTGGAAAAATGGGATATTTTGTAAAAAAAAACATTGTGGCATTTCACGATGGTACTGCAATATTTGGGGGCTGCATCCCAAATAATGACAAGAGTCAGGAGTCAGGAGACCTTGGTTCTAGTCCTAGCCCTACAGATAACTTGAGGAGTGATGTTCACGGAGGCCACTTAATTTGTTTTCAACTGTAAAATTAAGGAGTTAGGCATCTCTTATAGACAGACAATTTTTATAGACTTTAAATTCCCTTATTTTGGGTTTATTATTCATGATCGTATCACATTCATTAATACATTTCCCTTGATTATATATTTTCTAAAAAAAAACCTTATCAATTTGTGAGACTGTAAAGAATTAGAAATGTAGCCCTATGCCCAATTATTTTCACAAATAATTTGGATGATTCAAGACAAGGAGACAAATATATTTGAAAATCTCAACTGTTTAAGTGGCTTAAGATTTTTCTGACCTGAGAATCTTGCCACATGTTATTTTCTTTCCTGGAAAGTTTCCTAGCCTGGCTTACTCCTACTATTCCCTCAGGTCACAGCTCAGCTGTCAATCAGAGAAGACTTCCTTGTCCCTTCTCAACCCTTTCCCACCTTTTTGCTAAGATCCCTTCAGTTGTGTTCATTCTTAGAATCTATTTCTTTCCATTTATTGCTTTATTGTAGTTTGTAGTTACATATTTAATTGTGATCTTTGTTTACGTTTTTTAAACTTTGACTGTAAATTGGTGTTAGAGATCATATCTGGATTTATTTTAAATCTGTCTCACAGTGATAATCTGTCTCACAGAGCTTATCACAATGCCTTGCCCAAGGTAATTATCATTTTTTCAAAAGGTTGAATGCATAAATTGATCTGTGCTGTCACTGGACTTGTAGTTACTATATCTGGAGGTGGAGTTTGGGCTTGTGAATCTTTGTATAACTTAATGTAGCATGTTATATTTATTGTCCAGGGGTTCATCAAAGGAACAGATATTAGTCACTGGATGGCCAAAGAGCAGAAGGTGGCCAACTTCCCTTGCTTAAGGCATGAAAGTATCGTCATAAATGTGCCCAGGAGATAAAATGTGTAAAAAACATTTATAGAAAAGGCATGTTAAAAATAATTTTAAAAATGGAAATAAAATGATGATACAATAATAAGATAAATAAGACCACTCTAAAAAGCTTATCATTCTAAACCAGGTTTTCTCAACCTCCACATTATTGGCATTATTTTGGACAGGATAATTCTTTGTTGTGGTAGAATGCCCTGTGCATTGTAGGACATTTAGCAGCATCCTTGGCTTCTACCCAGTCAATTCCAGTAATGCCCTGCAGTTGTTACAACCAGAACTGTTTCCAGACATTGCCAAATGTCCCTTGGGAATCAAAACTGCCTCAGTTGAGAACCACTGTGCCTCAGAATTAATAAACAAAAAAATCAAACAAAACAAAAACAAAAAGCAATTACCCTTACACTACACATTATTTCATTGTCCCAAGAACCTTAAAACTCTCATAAAGCAGATAGTGTCATCTCCATTTCATATATAAAGAAAAAGAAAGAGAACAATTTAAGTGATAACTTTAATGCCATGTAGTAAGAGGCAGAGTGAGAAAATGAATCTAGGTCTTTTAATTCCAAAGTTTGTGCTGTTTCCACAAATCTATTTTGCTACCTTAGTAAAAACATCCACTGGAAGGGTTCCAGAGTAGAAATGAGCACCAGCCCCTGGAGACAGCAAAGGCCCCAGGAGGTGAGTGGGCTGCAGCTACGCCACACACTATCACCCCCAGGGCTGAGTGTCACCAATAGGGAGTCCAGGGGTTGAGGCCTAATTTGGGATCCTCGGTAGCCATCATCTGAGCCCTCCTAACAACACGTTCCCAAGCCTGAGAAGAGAATTTCAAGGTCTTCCCTGATCCCTTCTTTTATGGGAGACACCTAGAAGAAAGCAATTCTATCTATTTAATTTTTCAATAAACATTTGTATTCACACATTTTTTTAACATCTTTATTGGAGTATAATTGCTTTACATTGTTGTGTTAGTTTCTGCTGTATAACAAAGTGAATCAGCTATACGTATACATATATCCCCATATCCCCTCCCTCTTGCTTCTCCCTCCCAGCCTCCCTATCCCACCCCTCTAGGTGGTCACAAAGCACCAAGCTGATCTCCCTGTGCTATCCGGCTGCTTCCCACTAGCTATCTATTTTACATTTGATAGTATATATATGTCCATGCCACTCTCTCACTTCTTCCCAGCTTACCCTTCCCCTCCCCATGTCCTCAAGTCCATTCTCTACATCTGCATCTTTATTCCTGTGTGCCCCTAGGTTCTTCAGAAGCATTTTCTTTTTTTAGATTCCATATATATGTGTTAGCATATGGTATTTGTTTTTCACTTTCTGACTTACTTTACTCTCTGTGACAAACTCTAGGTCCATCCACCTCACTGCAAATAACTCAATTTCGTTTCTTTTTATGGCCGAGTAATATTCCACTGTATATAGGTGCCACATCTTCTTTATCCATTAACTGTCGATGGACACTTAGGTTGCTTCCATGTCCTGGCTATTGTAAATAGTGCTGCAATGAACATTGCGGTACATGACTCTTTTTAAATTATGGTTTTCTCAGGGTATATGCCCAGGAGTGGGATTGCTGGGTCGTATGGTAGTTCTATTTTTAGTTTTTTAACGAACCTCCTGCGTACTGTTCTCCACAGTGGCTGTATAAATTTACATTCCCACCAACACTACAAGAGGGTTCCCTTTTCTCCACACCCTCTGCAGCATTTATTGTTTGTAGGTTTTTTGGTGATGGCCATTCTGACCATGTGAGGTGATACCTCATTGCAATTTTGATTTGCATTTCTCTAATGATTAGTGATGTTGAGCATCCTTTCATATGTTCGTTGGCAATCAGTATCTTCTTTGGAGAAATGTCTGTTTAGGTCTTCTGCCCATTTTTGGATTGGGTTGTTTGTTTTTTGATATTGAGATGCATGAGCTGCTTGTATGTTTTGGAGATTAATCCTTTATCTCTTGCTCCGTTTGCAAATATTTTCTCCCATTCTGAGGGTTGTCTTTTCATCTTGTTTTTGGTTTCCTTTGCTGTGTGAAAGCTTTAAAGTTTCATTAGGTCCCATTTGTTTATTTTTGTTTTAAATTCCATTTCTCTAGGAGGTGGGTTAAAAAGGATCTTGCTGTGATTTATGTTATAGTGTGTTCTGCTTTGTTTTCCTCTAAGAGTTTTATAGTGTCTGATCTTTACATTTAGGTCCATTTTGAGTTTATTTTTGTGTGTGGTGTTAGGAAGTGTTCTAATTTCATTCTTTTACATGTAACTCTCCAGTTTTCCCAGCACCACTTATTGAGGAGGCTGTCTTTTCTCCATTGCATATTCTTGCCTCATTTATCAAAGATAAGGTGACCATATGCACGTGGGTTTATCTGTTGGCTTTCTATCATATTCCATTGATCTATATTTCTATTTCTGTGCCAGTACCATACTGTCTTGATTACTATAGCTTTGTAGTATAGTCTGAAGTCAGCAAGCCTGATTCCTCCAGCTCCGTATTTCATTCTCAAGATTGCATTGGCTATTCGGGGTCTTTTGTGTTTCCAAACAAATTGTGAAACTTTTTGTTCTACTTCTGTGAAAAATGCCATTGGTAGTTTGATAGGGATTGCATTGAATCTGTAGATTGCTTTGGGTAGTAGAGTCATTTTCACAATGTTGATTCTTCCAATCCAAGAACATGGTATATCTCTCCATCTGTTTGTATCATCTTTAATTTCTTTCATCAGTGTCTTATAATTTTCTGCATACAGGTCTTTTGTCTCCTTAGATAGGTTTATTCCTTGGTATTTTATTTTTTTTGTTGTTGCAGTGGTAAATGGGAGTGTTTCCTTAATTTCTTCAGATTTTTCATCATTAGTGTATAGGAATACAAGAGATTTCTGTGCATTAATTTTGTATCCTGCAACTTTACCAAATTCATTGATTAGCTCCAGTAATTTTCTCATAGCATCTTTAGAATTCTCTATGTATAGTATCATGTCATCTGCAAACAGTGACAGTTTTACTTCTTTTCTGATGTAGCTTCCCTTTATTTCCTTTTTGTCTCTGATTGCTGTGGCTAAAACTTGCAAAAGTATCTTGAATAATAGTGGTGAGAGTGGGCAACCTTGTCTTGTTCCTGATCTTAGTGGAACTGGTTTCAGTTTTTCACCATTGAGAATGATGTTGGCTGTGGGTTTGTCATATATGGCCTTTATTATGTTGCAGTAAGTTCCCCCTATGCCTACTTTCTGGAGAGTTTTTATCATAAATGGTGTTGAATTTTGTCAAAAGCTTTTTCTGCATCTATTGAGATGATCATATGGTTTTTATCCTTCAATTTGTTAATATGATGTATCACATTGATTGAATTGCGTATATTGAAGAATCCTGCATTCCTGGGATAAACCCCATTTTATCATGCTGTATGATTCTTTTAATGTGGCTTCCATTTCTGTTTGCTAATATTTTGTTGAGGATTTTTGTCTATGTTCATCAGTGATATTGGCCCATAGTTTCCTTTTGTTGTGACACCTTTGTCTGGTTTTGCTATCAGGGTGATGGTGGCCTTGTAGAATGAGTTTGAGAGTGTTCCTCCCTCTGCTATATTTTGGAAGAGTTTGAGAAGGACAGGTACTACCTCTTCTCTAAATGTTTGATAGAATTCACCTGTGAAGCCATCTGGTCGTGGGCTTTTTTTGTTGTTGTAAGATTTTAAATCACAGTTTCAATTTCACTGCTTGTGATTGGTCTGTTTATATTTTCTATTTCTTCCTGGTTCAGTCTTGGAAAGTTGTGCTTTTCTCAGAATTTCTTCCAGGTTGTCCATTTTATGGGCATATAGTTGCTTATAGTAATCTCTGACGTTCCTTTGTATTTCTGCAGTGTCAGTTGTTACTTCTCCTTTTTCATTTCTAACTCTGTTGATTTGAGTCTTCTCCCTTCTTTTCTTGATGACTCTGGCTAGCGGTTTATCAATTTTGTTTATCTTCTCAAAGAACCAGCTTTTAGTTTTACTGATCTTTGCTATTGGTCCCTTCATTTCTTTTTCATTTATTTCTGATCTGATCTTTATGATTTCTTTCCTTCTGCTAACTTTGGGTTTTTTTCTTCTTCTTTCTCTAATTGCTTTAGGTGTACCGTTAGGTTGTTTATTTGAGATTTCTTGAGGTAGGATTGTATTGCCATAACCTTCCTTCTTAGAACTGCTTTTGCTGCATCCCATACATTTTGAGCTGTCGTGTTTTCATTGTCATTTGTTTCTAGGTATTTTTTGATTTCCTCAGTGATCTCTTGGTTATTTAGTAGCGTATTGTTTAGCCTCCATGTGTTTTCATTTTTTACAGATTTTTTCTGTAATTGATATGTTGTCTCATAGTGTTGTGGTCAGACAAGACACTTGATATGATTTCAATTTTCTTAAATTTACCAAGGCTTGATTTGTGACCCAAGATATGATCTATCCTGGAGAATGTTCCATGAGCACTTGAGAAGAAAGTGTATTCTGTTTTTTTGGATGGAATGTCCTATAAATGTCAATTAAGTCCGTCTTGTTTAATGTATCATTTAAAGCTTGTGTCTCCTTATTTATTTTCATATTGGTTGATCTGTCCATTGGTGAAAGTGGGGTGTTAAAGTCCCCTACTATGAATGTGTTACTGTCAATTTTCCATTTTATGGCTGTTAGGATTTGCCTTATGTATTAAGGTGCTCCTATGTTGAATGCATAAATATTTACAATTGTTATATCTTCTTCTTGGATTGATCCCTTGGTCATTATGTAGTGTCCTTCTTCGTCTCTTGTAATAGTCTTTATTTTAAAGTCTATTTTGTTTGATATGAGAATTGCTACTCCAGCTTTGTTTTATTTATTTAATTTTTTTTATTAGTTTCTGCTTTATAACAAAGTGAATCAGTCATACATATACATCTGTTCCCACATCCCTTCCCTCCTGTGTCTCCCTCCCTCCCACCCTCCCCATCCCACCCCTCCAGGCGGTCACAAAGCACCGAGCCGATCTCCCTGTGCTATGCGGCTGCTTCCCACTATCTATCTACCTTATGTTTGGTACTGTATATATGTCCATGCCTCTCTTTTGCTTTGTCACAGCTTACCCTTCCCTCTCCCCATATCCTCAAGTCCATTCTCAAGTAGGTCTATGTCTTTATTCCTGTTTTACCCCTAGGTTCTTCATGACATTTTTCTTTTCTTAAATTCCATATATATGTGATAGCATATGGTATTTGTCTTTCTCTTTCTGACTTACTTCACTCTGTATGACAGACTCTAGGTCTATCCACCTCATTACAAATAGCTCAGTTTCATTTCTTTTTATGGCTGAGTAATATTCCATTGTATATATGTGCCACATCTTCTTTATCCATTCATCCGATGATGGACACTTAGGTTGTTTCCATCTCCGGGCTATTGTGAATAGAGCTGCAATGAACATTTTGGTACATGTCTCTTTTTGAATTATGGTTTTCTCAGGGTATATGCCTAGTAGTGGGATTGCTGTGTCATATGGTAGTTCTATTTGTAGTTTTTTAAGGAACCTCCATACTGTTCTCCATAGTGGCTGTACCAATTCACATTCCCACCAGCAGTGCAAGAGTGTTCCCTTTTCTCCACACCCTCTCCAGCATTTATTGTTTCTAGATTTCTTGATGATGGCCATTCTGACTGGTGTGAGATGATATCTCATTGTAGTTTTGATTTGCATTTCTCTAATGATTAATGATGTTGAGCATTCTTTCATGTGTTTGTTGGCAGTCTGTATATCTTCTTTGGAGAAATGCCTATTTAACTCTTCTGCCCATTTTTGGATTGGGTTATTTGTTTTTTTGCTATTGAGCTGCATGAGCTGCTTATAAATTTTGGAGGTTAATCCTTTGTCAGTTGCTTCATTTGCAAATATTTTCTCCCATTCAGAGGGTTGTCTTTTGTTCTTGTTTATGGTTTCCTTTGCTGTGCAAAAGCTTTGAAGTTTCATTAGGTCCCATTTGTTTATCTTTGTTTTTATTTCCATTTCTCTAGGAGGTGGGTCCAAAAGGATCTTGCTGTGATTTATGTCATAGAGTGTTCTGCCTATGTTTTCCTCTAAGAGTTTGATAGTTTCTGGCCTTACATTTAGGTCTTTAATCCATTTTGAGCTTATTTTTGTGTATGGTGTCAGGGAATGATCTAATCTCATACTTTTACATGTCCCTGTCCAGTTTTCCCAGCACCACTTATTGAAGAGGCTGTCCTTTCTCCACTGTACATTCCTGCCTCCTTTATCAAAGATAAGGTGACCATATGTGCGTGGGTTTATCTCTGGGCTTTCTATCGTGTTCCATTGATCTATCTTTCTGTTTTTGTGCCAGTACCACACTGTCTTGATTACTGTAGCTTTGTAGTATAGTCTGAAGTCAGGGAGCCTGATTCCTCCAGCTCCGTTTTTCATTCTCAAGATTGCTTTGACTATTCAGGGTCTTTTGTTTTTCCAAACAAATTTTGAAATTTTTTGTTCTAGTTCTGTGAAAAATGCCAGTGGTAGTTTGATAGGGATTGCATTGAATCTGTAGATTGCTTTGGGTAGTAGAGCCATTTTCACAATATTGATTCTTCCAATCCAGGAGCATGGTATATCTCTCCATCTATTTGTATCATCTTTAATTTCTTTCATCAGTGTCTTATAATTTTCTGCATACAGGTCTTTTGTCTCCTTAGGTAGGTTTATTCCTAGATATTTTATTCTTTTTGTTGCAATGGTAAATGGGAGTGTTTCCTTGATTTCACTTTCAGATTTTTCATCATTAGTGTATAGGAATGCCAGAGATTTCTGTGCATTAATTTTGTATCCTGCTATTTTACTGAATTCATTGATTAGCTCTAGTAGTTTTCTGGTAGCATCTTTAGGATTCTCTATGTATAGTATCATGTCATCTGCAAACAGTGACAGCTTTACTTCTTCTTTTCCAATTTGAATTCCTTTTATTTCCATTTCTTCTCTGATTGCTGTGGCTAAAACTTCCAAAACTAAGTTGAATAAGAGTGGTGAGAGTGGGCAGCCTTGTCTTGTTCCTGATCTTAGTGGAAATGGTTTCAGTTTTTCACCATTGAGGATGATGCTGGCTGTGGGTTTGTCATATATGGCCTTTATTATGTTGAGGAAAGTTCCCTCTATGCCTACTTTCTGCAGGGTTTTTATCATAAATGGGTGTTGAATTTTGTCGAAAGCTTTCTCTGCATCTATTGAGATGATCATATGGTTTTTCTTCTTCAATTTGTTAATATGGTGTATCACGTTGATTGATTTGCGTATATTGAAGAATCCTCGCATTCCTGTAATAAACCCCACTTGATCATGGTGTATGATCCTTTTAATGTGCTGTTGGATTCAGTTTGCTAGTATTTTGTTGAGAATTTTTGCATCTATGTTCATCAGTGATATTGGCCTGTAGTATTCTTTCTTTGTGACATCCTTGCCTGGTTTTGGTATCAAGGTGATGGTGGCCTCATAGAATGAGTTTGGGAGTGTTCCTCCCCCTGCTATATTTTGGAAGAGTTTGAGAAGGATAGGTGTTAGCTCTTCTCTAAATGTTTGATAGAATTCACCTGTGAAGCCATCTGGTCCTGGGCTTTTGTTTGTTGGAAGATTTTTAATCACAGTTTCAATTTCAGTGCTTGTGATTGGTCTATTCATATTTTTTAGTTCTTCCTGATTCAGCCTCGGAAGGTTGTGATTTTCTAAGAATTTTTCCATTTCTTCCAGGTTGTCCATTTTATTGGCATAGAGTTGCTTGTAGTAATCTCTCATGATCTTTTGTATTTCTGCAGTGTCAGTTGTTACTTCTCCTTTTTCATTTCTAATTCTATTGATTTGTGTCTTCCCCTTTTTTTCTTGATGAGTCTGGCTAATGGTTTGTCAATTTTATCTTCTCAAAGAACCAGCTTTTAGTTTTATTGATCTTTGCTATCGTTTCCTTCATTTCTTTTTCATTTATTTCTGATCTGATCTTTATGATTTCTTTCCTTCTGCTAACTTTGGGGGTTTTTTGTTCTTCTTTCTCTAATTGCTTTAGGTGCAGGGTCAGGTTGTTTACTCGAGATGTTTCCTGTTCCTTAAGGTGGGATTGTATTGCTATAAACTTCCCCCTTAGAACTGCTTTTGCTGCATCCCCATAGGTTTTGGGTCGTCCTGTCTCCATTGTCATTTGTTTCTAGGTATGTTTTTATTTCCTCTTTGATTTCTTCAGTGATCACTTCGTTATTGAGTAGTGTATTGTTTAGCCTCCATGTGTTTGTATTTTTTACAGATCTTTTCCTGTAATTGATGTCTAGTCTTATAGCATTGTGGTCGGTAAAGATACTTGATACAATTTCAATTTTCTTAAATTTACCGAGGCTTGATTTGTGACCCAAGATATGATCTATCCTGGAGAATGTTCCATGAACACTTGAGAAAAATGTGTATTCTGTTGTTTTTGGATGGAATGTCCTATAAATATCAATTAAGTCCATCTTGTTTAATGTATCATTTAAAGCTTGTGTTTCCTTATTTATTTTCATTTTGGATGATCTGTCCATTGGTGAAAGTGGGGTGTTAAAGTCCCCTAATTTGAGTGTGTTACTGTCGATTTCCCCTTTTATGGCTGTTAGTATTTGCCTTATGTATTGAGGTGCTCCTATGCTGGGTGCATAAATATTTACAATTGTTATATCTTCTTCTTGGATCGATCCCTTTATCATTATGTAGTGTCCTTCTTCGTCTCTTCTAATAGTCTTTATTTTAAAGTCTATTTTGTCTGATATAAGAATTGCTACTCCAGCTTTCTTTTGGTTTCCATTTGCATGGAATATCTTTTTCCATCCCCTTACTTTCAATCTGTATGTGTCTCTAGGTCTGAAGTGGGTCTCTTGTAGACAGCATATATATGGGTCTTGTTTTTGTATCCATTCAGCCACTCTGTGTCTTTTGTTGGGAGCATTTAGTCCATTTTCATTTAAGGTAATTATTGATATGTATGTACCTATTCCCATTTCCTTAATTGTTTTGGGTTCGTTATTTTAGGTATACTCCTTCTGTTGTGTTTCTTGCCTAGAGAAGTTCCTTTAGCATTTGTTGTAAATCTAGTTTGGTGGTGCTGAACTCTCTCAGCTTTTGCTTGTCTGTAAAGGTTTTAATTTCTCCATCAAATCTGAATGAGATCCTTGCTGGGTAGAGTAATCTTGGTTGCAGGTTTTTCTCCTTCATCACTTTAATTATGTCCTGCCACTCCCTTCTGGCTTGTAGAGTTTCTGCTGAGAGGTCAGCTGTTAACCTGATGGGGACTCCCTTGTGTGTTATTTGTTGTTTTTCCCTTGCTGCTTTTAATATGATTTCTTTGTGTTTAATTTTTGACAGTTTAATTAATATGTGTCTTGGCGTATTTCTCCTTGGATTTATTCTGTATGGGACTCTCTGTGCCTCCTGGACTTGATTAACTATTTCCTTTCCCATATTAGGGAAGTTTTCAACTATAATCTCTTCAAATATTTTCTCAGTCCCTTTCTTTTTCTCTTCTTCTTCTGGAACCCCTATAATTCAAATGTTGGTGCATTTAATGTTGTCCCAGAGGTCTCTGAGACTGTCCTCTGTTCTTTTCATTCTTTTTTCTTTATTTTGCTCTACTTCAGTTATTTCCACTATTTTATCTTCCACCTCACTTATCCGTTCTTCTGCCTCAGTTTTTCTGCTATTGATCCCATCTAGAGTATTTTTCATTTCATTTATTGTGTTTTTAATCGATGCTTGATTCATCTTTAGTTCTTGTAGGTCCTAGTTAACTGTTTCTTGCATTTTGTCTATTCTATTTCCAAGATTTTGGATCTTGGAAATAGAATCTTGGATCATCTTTACAATCATTATTCTGAATTCTTTTTCAGGTAGACTGCCTATTACCTCTTCATTTGTTAGGTTTGGTAGGTGTTTATCTTGCTTCTTCACCTGCTGTGTGTTTTTCTGTCTTCTCGTTTTGCTTATCTTACTGTGTTTGGGGTCTCCTTTTTGCAGGCTGCAGATTCCTAGTTCCCATTGTTTTTGGTGTCTGTCCCCAGTAGCTAAGGTTGTTTCAGTAGGTTGTGTAGTCTTCCTGGTGAGGGGGACTAGTGCCTGTGTTCTGGTGGTTGAGGCTCGATCTTATCTTTTTGGTGTACAGGTCCACGTCTGGTGGTGTGTTTTGGGGTGCCTGTGGCCTTATTATGTTTTTAGGCAGCCTCTCTACTAATGGGTGGGGTTGTGTTCCTGTCTTGCTAGTTGCTAGGCATAGGGTGACCCGCACTGTAGCTTGCTGGTCGTTGACTGAAGTTGGGTGCTGATGTTGAGATGGAGATCTCTGGGAGATTTTTGCCACTTGATATTATGTGGAGCTGGGAGGTCTCTTGCAGATCCGTGTCCTGAAGTTGGCTCTCCCACTTCAGAGGCACAGCACTGACTCCTGGCTGCAGAACCAAGAGCCTTTCATCTACCCGGCTCAGAATAAAAGGGAGAAAAAGTTGAAAGAACGAATTAGTAGAAGAAAGAAAGAGAGAGAGAAAGAAACGAAGAAGGAAATAAAGGAAGGAAGGAAGGAAGGAAGAAAGAAAGGAGGGAGGGAGGGAGGAAGGATGGAAAGAATGAAAGAAAGGAGGGAGGGAGGGAGGAAGGAAAGAAAGAAAGAGTGAATGGAAGAAGGGAGGGAGGGAGGGAGGAAGGAAAGAAAGAAAGAAAGACAGGAGGGAGGGAGGAAAGAAAAAGAAAGTGAAAGGAAGAAGGGAGGGAGGGAGGGAGGATGGAATGAAAGAAAGACAGGAGGGAGGGAGGGAGGAAGGACAGAAAGAAAGAAAGAAAGAAAGAAAGGAGGGAGGGAGGAAGTTAAGAAAAAGAAATAGTGAAAGGAAGAAGGGAGGGAGGGAGGAAGGAAAGAAAGAAAGAAAGAAAGACAGGAGGGAGGGAGGAAGGAAAGAAAAAGTGAAAGGAAGAAGGGAGGGAGGGAGGAAGGAAAGAAAGAAAGAGAGAAAGGGATGGAGGGAGGGAGGGAGGAAGGGAAGGTAGGAAAAAGAGAAAGAGAGAAGATAACGTAAAATAGAATAAAGTATAAAATATAGTAGCATTATTAAAAATAAAAAAGTAATTATTGAAAAAAGAAAAAAAAACAGACTTATAGAACCCTGGGACCTATGGTGGAAGCAAAGCTATACAGAGAAAATCTCACACAGAAGCATACACATACACATTCACAAAAAGAGAACAGGGGGAAAAAATCAAAAATCTTGCTCTCAAAGTCCACCTCCTCAATTTGGGATGATTCACTGTCCATTCATGCACTCCACAGACGCAGGGCACACCAAGCGGACCGTGGAGCTTTAATCCGCTGCCTCCGAGGCTGCACAGAGATTTCCCTGTCTCTTCTCTGCTCTCACAGCTCCCAGGTCTCAGCCTTGGACCAGGCCCCGCCTCTGCACGTAGGTCGCCGGAGGGCGTCCGTTCTTCGCTCAGACAGGACGGGTTTAAAGGAGCCGCTGATTCGGGGGCTCTGGCTCACTCAGGCAGAGGGGAGGGAGGGGCACGCAGTGCGGGGCGGGCCTGCGGCGGCAGAGGCCAGCGTGACATTGCACCAGCCCGAGGCGCTCCGTGTGCTTTCCCGGGGAAGCCGTCCCTGGGACCCGGAACCCCAGCAGTGGAGGGCTGCACAGGCTCCCCGGAAGGCGGGGTGGACAGTGACCTGCGCTCGCACACAGTCCTTGTGGCGGCGGCAGCAGCAGCCCCAGCGTCCCACGCTCATCTCCGGGATCCGCGCCTTTAGCCACGGCTCGCGCCCGTCTCTGGAGCTCCTTTAAGCAGCGCTCTTAATGCCCTCTCCTCGCGCACCAGGAAACAAAAGGGAAGAAAAAGTCTCTTGCCTCTTCGGCAGCTCCAGACTTTTTCCCTGGACTCCCTCCGGGCCAGCCGTGGTGCACTAGCCCCTTCAGGCCGCCAACCCCAGTCCTCTCCCTGCGCTCCGACCAAAGCCTGAGCCTCAGCTCCCAGCCCTGCCCGCCCCGGCAGCCGAGCAGGCAAGCCTCTCGGGCTGGTGTGTGCCTGAGGGCACCGATCCTCTCCGCTTTGCCCTCCACACCCCTGTTGCTGTGCTCTCCTCCGCTATTCCGAGGCTTTCCCCCACCACCACCCGCAGTCTCCGCCCGCGAAGGGGCTTCTAGTGTGTGGAAACCTTTCCTCCTTCACGGCTCCCTCCCACTGGTGCAGGTCACGTCCCTATCCTTTTGTCTCTGTTTATTCTTTTTTCTTTTGCCCTACCCAGGTATGTGGGGAGTTTCTTGCCTTTTGGGGGGTCTAAGGTCTTCTGTCAGCGTTCAGTAGGTGTTCTGTAGTTGTTCCACGTGTAGATGAATTTCTGATGTATCTGTGGGGAGGAAGGTGATCTCCGCGTCTTACTCTTCCGCCATCTTCCTGCCTTCTCCAGCTTTGTTTTGATTTCCATTTTTATGGAATATCTTTTTCCATCCCCTCACTTTCAGTCTGTATGTGTCCCTGGGTCTGAAGTTGGTCTCTTGTAGACAGCATATATATGGGTCTTGTTTTTCTATCCATTCAGCCAGTCTGTGTCTTTTGGTTGGAGCATTTAAATCATTTACATTTAAGTTAATGATCAGTATGTATGTTCCTATTACCATTTTCATAATTGTTTTGGGTTTGTTATTGCAGGCCTTTTCCTTCTCTTGTGTTTCTTGCCAAGAGAAGTTCCTTTAGCATTTGTTGTAAAGCTGGTTTGGTGGTGCTGAATTCTCTTAGCTTTTGCTTGTCTGTAAAGGTTTTAATTTCTCTATCAAATCTGCATGAGATCCTTGCTGGGTAGAGTAATATTGGTTGTAGGTTTTTCCTTTTCATCACTTTAAATATGTCCTGCCACTCCCTTCTGGCTTGCAGAGTTTCTGCTGAAAGGTCAGCTGTTAACTTTATGGAGATTCCTTTGTATGTTATTTGTTGCTTTTCCCTTGTTGCTTTTAATATTTTTTCTTTGTATTTAATTTTTGATAGTTTGATTAATATGTGTCTTGGTGTGTTTCTCCTTGGATTTATCCTGTATGAGACTGTCTGTGCTTCCTAGACTTGATTGGCTATTTCCTTTCCCATATTAGGGAAGTTTTTAAGTATAATCTCTTCAAATATTTTCTCAGTCCCTTTCTTTTTCTCTTCTTCTTCTGGGACCTCTATAATTCGAATATTGGTTTGTTTAGTGTTGTCCCAGAGGTCTCTGAGAATGTCCTCAATTCTTTTCATTCTTTTTTCTTTATTCTGCTCTGCGATAGTTATTTCCACTATTTTATCTTCCAGGTCACTTATCCGTTCTTCTGCCTCAGTTATTCTGCTATTGATCCCTTCTAGAGAATATTTAATTTCATTTATTTTGTTGTTCATTGTTGTTTGTTTGCTCTTTAGTTCTTCTAGGTCCTTGTTAAACATTTCCTGTATAATCTCTATTCTATTTCCAAGATTTTGTGTTATCTTTACTATCATTACTCTGAATTCTTTTTCAGGTAGACTGCCAATTTCCTCTTCATTTTCTTGGTCTGGTGGGTTTTTACCTTCCTTTTTCATCTGCTGCGTATTTCTCTGTCTTCTCATTTTGCTTAACTTACTGTGTTTGGAGTCTCCTTTTCGCAGGCTGTATGTTCGTGGTTCCCAGTGTTTTTGGTGTCTGCCCCCAGTGAGTAAGGTTTGTTCAGTGGCTTGTGTAGGCTTCCTGGTGGAGGGGACTGGTGCCTGTGTTTTGGTGTTTGAAGCTGGATCTTGTCTTTCTGGTGGGCAGGACTGCATCCGGTGGTATGCTTTTCGGTGTCTGTGGACTGATCATGCTTTTAGGCAGCCTCTGTGCTACTGGGTTGGGTTGTGTTCCTATCTTGCTAGTTGTTTGGCATGGGGTGTCCAGCACTGGAGCTTGCTGGTCGTTGAGTGGAGCTGGGTCTTAGCGTTGAGATGGAGCTCTCTGGGAGAGCTGTCACCGATTGATATTACATGGGGCCCCGAGGTCTCTGGTGGTCCAATGTCCTGAACTCAGCTCTCTCACCTCTGAGTCTGTCATGACACCCGGCCAGAGCACCAAGACTCATTTGTGAAGTTCTGAGGTCCTAGTGTTACTGAACCAACTTGGTTTTGTCTGATGGGCAGCAACCAAAATGCTGAGATTCCGAGGTTTGCAGCAAACAGAGGGCTTATTCATAAGGTAGCCAAGTGACAGGAGAACCAGTCTCAGATTTGCCTCCCTGAAGACAAGGGGCTCAAGGTATTTTGGGAACAAAGAATAAAAAAGCACAGCAGTCTGAGGTGCAGTGAGTGTGAGGCACGTGGGGAATGGAAAATGGTGACACTAATTTTTAAGAGAAGAATTGGTAGTAATATCGGTGGCAGATATGTTTTTAGAAACATTAAATTCGTTTTATTTTCTACTTGATCAGAAGTGGTTTGGGGAAGAAGCAGGGAGGGAGAAAGAGAAACACAGAAAGAGAAACACACATAGTCACAGACCTAGAGAGATGGAAGGAAAGTCAGACAGAGAGACAGCGAAAGACAAAAAGTGACACACTTAGACAAACATATGGAGCCATCGAGAGAAGCACAGAGAAAAAAGCACATACAGAATCAGAGAGAGACAGACACACACACTATATGAGTCAGAAGGGAAATGAGAGATGGGGGCTTGTGGAGGGGGAGGCTGAGGGATGGGAAAGGGTCCTGGGATGTAGGGCTTGTGAAGGAGTTGTGAAAGGCCAGGAGAAGACTGATTAATCTCCTCTCTTGGGACCTGACCACATAACAGACCTGATTTCAGAAATGCTTCAGATATTGTTGTTAAGTATATTGAGGATCGTTTCTCTATTCCTGAGAAACACAGTGAGTCTGTACAATGCAGGAACTTTCAGACTTATCCAGATGATAACCCCTTGAGGATACAGGACATGAAGACCTCCCTATCCTTCTCTCTCACTTTTCTGTCCCCTTCTCTATTTCCCTCTGGCCCCGCAAATATAAGAGCAGCTGACTTAAATATATGTCAGGAAAGGTTCAACACAGGTTAGGCAGGCTGCAAGCAGCTGTGTGCAGCCTTGGTGGGGATGGGGGTTGCTGTGAGCTCTACGTTTGGGAGGGCCTCAAAAGTTTGCTCCCCCTGGACCATTCAAACCATTCTAGACTTCTAGATTGAGGCACATAACACTGAGGCAGCTACTATCCAGTTTATAGCATCGCAATTACACCAGAAACCTGACTATGCTGGGAAGGGCTTTAGTCCCTGATCCACATAATATTTGATACCTCCCTCTGGATCAGAAAGCCCCAATGTCAACGTCCAGGATCCAAATATTTTCTAAACGGCTTCTCGGCTGACAGCCGGAGCCAGCCATCAGAGGTTTGACCAGACTGTGTGCAGCTGACAGACCATAGAACAGTTAACTTTCAGGTGAGAAATTGAGTTGACATTGAATGTGGAGGAAGTAGTTATCATAGTGTATGATAAAAATAATTTCTGAGTCTGTGGCTCCAGTGTTCATCCCAAGTGATCTATGCCTCCTCCCGGTCAGTGAATGCTGAAGTCAAAATATTGTGTGGGAATTGTCAGGAGCATAACTGCCTTTGGAGACAGAGATTTCAGATTACATTTTGACAGTGCACTATTCTATGGAGAACCCACAAGTCCTAGAACCAGAAAGACCTTAGTGGTTTTCTAGTCCAACTGCTTGCTTTACTCAGGAGGACGCACAAGACCACAGAGGTTAAGGGACTGGTTTAAGATCATGCAAGATTTGGTGACAGAACTGTGACTAGAACCCAGGATTCATACTCTTCATCCTGTTTTATTTCCACATAGGGTACATAAATAAATAGTATGATTTTAAATAGAAATTGATGGTCTTTTTGAAAATTTCCAATTAATAGTCAAAGGAACATCGGTGCATAGAGTGCATGTGTAATAAACGGTGAGAATCAGAGGGAGAACTAAGAAGTATCCAACATTTAGCCTAATCTGTGTGCAATAAATATCTGTTGAATGAAATGAATGGGATTAAATTATTAGCATTTTTCTCAGGAGGTTCCTGTTATAGGAAACAGCCACAAAATGATTTACCTTAGTGAAGGATACGGGACTGACCACTCAAAAAGGTGCCATTTTGGGGGCCTCCCTGGTGGCGCAGTGGTTAAGAGTCCGCCTGCCGATGCAGGGGATACGGGTTCGTGCCCCGGTCTGGGAGGATCCCACATGCCGCGGAGCGGCTGGGCCCGTGAGCCATGGCCGCTGGGCCTGCGCATCCGGAGCCTGTGCTCCGCAACGGGAGAGGCCACAACAGTGAGAGGCCCACATACCGCAAAAAGAAAAAAAAAAAAAAAAAGGTGCCATTTTGGGAAGATGTTTTTCTTACATAATTAAAGCTAATGGAAATTTCACTAAGCAAAGAAATGCTAAAGATATAAGGTGCTCAAGAGATGAACAGATGCAAACAATATGTAACTACTTAAGAAAGTACACTCTCAGCACGTATGAAGCTCCTTTGTTGTCCCTGCAGAGTGAAGTGAATCCTATTTCCCAAGTCTCTTTATTTTGGATTTTCTCCCAATGTAAAAAAAAAAATCCTTCCCTGTAAAATTCAACAGCATAGACTACAAAGCCAGGATTTCATAGAAGTGGTAGGTGATTTGGAGAGAGTTAGCCCCCCAACTCCCACACATCACTCTTAAATAGAATATTTCATCAAATATTGCCACCAGCAAAATGGGACAGGGGGCAGTGTTCCTCCTGGAAATTGAAATAGCATTGAAAGGTTGAGTGAACCAGATTATATGTCACATTTTTCAGATAACTAGATTCTCGGGGGACTAAAGAGTGATAAAGGTTTAATAGGATCTCAATGAATCTCTCAGGTCTCCTTGTATTTCATTGTATTCTTAACATGAATCATGTAAAAGTTCATCAGATCAACTCATTTCTCAGCTGTGTTTGTGTCTTAAGACCTTCACTCTTGTTTGGCAAATCCTTGTGTGATGATCTGTCTGTGGTTCCAGGTCACCTGAGCATTTAGGCTGCTGTTCTGTTTATAGCTCCCAAACGTCTTATTTTTCCCAGAGGCTACATCATCCTGGCCTTTTGACATATTGGAAGGACAGAGATATTACAAAACAGCTCTTTGAGCATCTCTACTTTGGGCAATAAATTGCTAAGTGAACATAGAAGAAGGATTCCCTTTACAATTGCTCCTTGTATTAGCCCAAGCCAAAATAATGCTTACCAGGGTCATTTTTGGCTAGTCTTTTTTTTTTTTTTTCTTTTTTTTTTGTGGTGCATGGGCCTCTCACTGCTGTGGCCTCTCCCGTTGCGGAGCACAGGCTCCAGACGCGCAGGCTCAGCAGTCATGGCTCACAGGCCCAGCCGCTCCGTGGCATGTGGGATCTTCCCAGACCGCGGCACGAACCCGTGTCCCTTGCATTGGCAAGCGGACTCCCAACCACTGCGCCACCAGGGAAGCCCTTGGCTAGTCTTAAGAATGCCAATTTCAATCCAATAAACTTAATATGTTAAAAATAAAGTTTCAGAAGAATCTAAGTGCCACTGTATTAGAGAGTAAAAATTTTAATTTACTGATAAAAAATTAAAAATTCGTCACAGAATATTGTATATCTTGGCAATATATACTTCAAAGATTTTTATGTTAAATGCTTCTACAAGGACACATTTTAAAGCATATGAATATTCTACATTTTTAAAAGCCATATCTTATGTTCATATACCACACAAAATAAACTTTACCATGCACTAGTCCATCAAAACTCATAATCTTTCTAGAAAGGCATGATTACATGCATATTAAAAATAAAGAATATATTTCAGAAAGATCAAGGGACTTGTCTCAAGACACACAGCTAGGAAGAAGCAAGGTAAGACAAATATTCTCATGCAAGAGCTCAAGATATTAAAACTGTTTAAAAATATATATTCCAGCATATATTCTCTTAAACTCTTGATCCCTCAACAACCATCTAATGCTTTTTGGGTTCCCTTCAGAAGAAAAAGACCTGTTTATCAAATTATATAGGGCTGGGAAATATATATTTTTATGAAAGTTGTATTTATGAAATCAAAGACTGAGATCAAAAGATAAACTTGAAAGTAATGTATCTTTGCCATTCAATTGGATTGCTTATAAACCATCCCAGAAGATAAGAATTGATTTAAGATCTCCAAAAAGAAAAAAAAAATAGATTATGCACCTTATTTGTGTCAACCATAACAATTCCATTGCTTAACAACTGTACTCAACTAAAATTCTTTGTTATGATTTAGAACCATTCACCTGTGGAGAACGATTATTGATTACTAAACCAGAATCTGTTAAGAACAAAAATCCTCATTGAATCTTCTTCATGCTGACCTTCAGGTTACTTGATCTTTATTTTGTTTCTAATACTTGATATCTATTTAGATATAGTTCTTAAAAAGTAAAATGTCATGTTTCTCCTTAATTCCAAAACTTTAGACCTTATTCAATATTAAAGTAGAAGTTCAAAAAATACTGAATGCAATAAGAGCATTGTTTTACAGATCAAGCTGGATACATACTTAAGGATTGCAATTTTAAAATATTATTTTGTTAGTCAGTCCACTGTCTTCAGCTGTCATCTACACTGTGCCAACTTTTGGCTATTGCCATTTTCTCAAATCTTTGCCATCTAACAGGCATTTTCGTTCCTAGTTACCCCTTCTCTGCAATTGTCTTCAGTCCACAGCAGTGGTCCTCAAATTTTAGCAAGTTTCAGAATCATCTAGAGGGCTTGATAAAACCCAGGTTGCTTGGCTCCACCTCTGGTTTCTAATTCAGTAGGTCTGGAAGAGTCCCAAGAATTTGCATTTGGAGCTGGTTCCCTGGTAATGCTGATGCTGCAGATCCAGGGCCCACATTTTGTGATCATGTATTCTGTATTTCTGGTGATTTCCATTTCTTCAGTTTGCCTTTGGGTACACTGGAAAGACAGAACTTTCGTAAAACAACTCTTTTCTCTCATTTTCAATTATCCAGGGTAACAGAGTTTTCTTTCATCCTTTTGCCCCCAAGCAACATCATGATCTAGTAGAGCTGTAATAGCTATTCACAGAGGAAAGAGATTCTCCCTCAGGCCATTTATAATATAAACTTCCTTTTACCAAGGCTTGTGCCCTGCCTTCTGGGACCCAGAAAATCATGGAAGAACAGCTCTTCCTTCTTTAAAGAACAGTTTCTAAACAAAATCTGGTGAGACAGTCAGAAATGTATAGGATCTTCAGTGCCCCGCATGACATTTACCCTTGTACATCCTGAGATACATGATAAACCACTTCTTGTTTCCACTATGGCCAGACAAGGTGTTATGCAGGCAGAAAAGTGTTGAAATTATTGGGGTGATTCCTCCTGGTGTGCGCACTCATAGTAATTTAGCCTTAGGATAATTTCAAGCCTTAGGCTGCCCGTTAAAGTAATGAAAGAAATGCATAAAACAAATCAGGCTTGGGCTGATGTTGGTGGGACTAGAGTTAGTAATGCCCAAAAACCTAGCTTCTTTTTCTTTGGTTATAGCAAGTCTTATTGATTTTTGTATTGAAAAGACCCTTGGCTTCTGATTTTAATATGCTTTCTCTTGAATTTTATAAAAGCAGAGTTTCTATAAAGAGTATTCTGTTTGATTCTACTAACTGAGCATCAATCATCTGCCAGATAATAGAGTCAATGTTTAAAAGACACGACTCCTGCCTTTGGGAACTTACACAAAATGTAGACATGGCAGGGCAACATTAGACATTTTTCTGCATAATTAGAACTACCTAGGGAAAGTGTATTTCATCACACACTCTATAGACGATTCTTTGGCTGAGGCCCTTTCATAAGGGATTAACCTACAGATGCATTCTCCTTCCTCCCACCAGATGTGCATTTCTCTTACAAACACTCCCAAATAATTCAATACTTTATGTAGTGAAATAACTGCAGTGGAGTAGAGAATCCTTTCTCCGTCCCAAGGATTGATTTTTTTTTCTATGAAACACCTAGTCACAGGAGGTCAATATCTCTGTGTTTCTGTGGATGGTCAGAGTACTGTGAAAGAGGTAAGCAGGGACCATAATGGAGGACAAGCAGCTGTCCTACTTAAAATAAATAAATAAAAATGTAGACAAAATAATTTCTTCTTCCAGCCCTTGCATTTGCTAAACCCTCAGCTGTATTTGCCATATACCAGTCTTAGGTTCATTACTCTTTAAACACATTAATTGTCACTGCTTTGACTAACTCCTTGAGATATTTACATATTGTAAACAGTTCTGGTATTCTTTGCAAACATACTGTGAAGGACCCGTTGGGTTTTGGTGCATTGTGTTTCCTTACCAAACATTTGTTCTTTTGCAAACCATGAATATGACCATTTTCCTTATACCATTGTCCAGAGTATGACAACAATGAAGATACATGCCCATGGGGAAAATAAATTAAAGAGTCTTCCCTCCATTCAGCATCATTACACTGTAATAGGTAAACTCTGAGCCTCTTCTGTGTCTTGATAGATATCTTGAGAAGATAGCCTCTTCTCTATCAGGAGAGCCTTATTATCTCTGTGGAAGGGAACCACTTTGGGCCTATTTATTGCCCTAATTAATATTGCATCTGCAAGGCATATGTCTACTTTTTCCCACCATTGCAACCACTTTAGTCCTCAGTGTATTAAAATCCAACTCTACCATGTCTGAGCACATTGAGGAGATTTCTTCCATCTCCAGCTCACAATGTGTACTTACGGGCAAGCAGCCTGAGAGGAGAGGTGTGGAGGATGCTAACATGGTCCATATTTGTTAACAGGAACCTCCTTCTGGTGAATGAGGGAAGCTTAATCCCATGGAAGTATGGTTTCAATTTTTCATTGAAATTACAATCAAACAAGTTGCCAGCACACATTTTTCTTTGTCAGATGTTTCCCTTATGGTAGATTTGGAGAACTCTTGGGCCGGCTTATAAACCTTGTCCTCTGCCAGTGTTGCTACAGACTCTTCTCTTTGTTTTCAAATTAATTTCATCTTTTTCTCCAAGAGGTGGATACATTTGATATACAGTAGTACCTGACAGGAAAATGTCTCTTCAACACAGACTTTTTGCAGGACTCTGATGGAAAGGATGACACATTACTGGCTCTTCTTCAGCTCTCTGTAGGGAACTCGGTATGATAAAAATCACAAGAGCCAAGGGCCTGCAATTTCCTGATTTTCTAGCACTTATTAAAATCGTATTTATCAAGGTTGACTTTTGGCTGCTGGTTGAACTGGAAGGAATGGCTTTTAGAGCTCTGCTTTGGGAACTGGGGATCCTATGAACACTATAGGACAAAGTAGTCTTGGGAATGACTGTACTGTTTTCCAACTCATGAAACCACAAACTTCTCAGGAGAGCTGAACCCAAGTTGGAAATCATTCACCTCATTTTCTTTGAGCAAGCAGTGTCAGAGGGAACAAGCAAAGGATAATAAAAACCAGTTGTTTTGATCTCTGGTCCCAGAACTATGTCCCTAATGAGTGAGAATCTACATCAAAGAAACTATAATGACATTGGGAATTGACCATGTTTTTGTTTTCAGCCCATCTCCAAGCAAAGGTGTGATGGAATTGATTTGTCCTAAAGCTCTGGTCATGTGAATCTTTTGGCAACTGTCAAACATTACCATCTGGACCAAATCATTTCTGTCTGTATCTTCGCAGGTGTTATTTTCTGAGGTGACTGACTTTGCTTTAACTGAAGAGGAGGTAGGGTCCTAAAAACAGAAATAGTATAACTACTATTAATTCTGTGGCTTACTGGAGGAGGATTGTTCAAGTAAGTACTTAATACAATGTATAAAAAAGACCCATAACAAGAGAAAGTAATGAGGAATAAGTTAACATGATTTTGTGAAGAACTAGAAAGGGAATAATAAGGCCTGGGCACAGTCTGGGCTTTGCTCTTGAAATCATGTGTGACTGAAATAAGACATCTTTGGCTGTCGGTATGCCTTCTCACATATAATTATACCTCATTAGTAGCGTAACACCACTGAGTCTTAGGAATGGAAGGGATCTTGGGGTACTAAGATCTCTACCTGTTTCAGTGTTATTTTGTGGATCAAATGGTTATTAAAGTTATCTTTTAAATTTGATTTTACTCCACTATTGCAAAGAACCAACTGTAGAAAACATTGGGAAATAGTCAGCAAAAAACTACTAAGATAAAAAAGATATAAACCCATTCCTTCTAAGAAATCCGCCATGTTACAGGAAAGATTCATTCTTTCTTTCATGTAGGTATTCAGCAAACATTTATTTCACACCCTGTGCTAGTTGTTGGGATTACAGAGATGAAAAAGAATCATTTTTGCCTGTCTTCAAGGATCTTTTTTATTTAATGGTGAGATAGATAAGTAAATAGTTTAAAACTGTGATAAATACTTGGTGAGTGGAAAGTCCCGGGAACTATGGTGGGGTTGGTGTCAGGGGAGGTTTTTCAGAGGAAATGACATTTGGTTTGAGTTCTCTACATAAATAATGAAAAGGGTGAAGGAAAGTGTGGAATGTGTGGATTGAGGGTTGGGAGAGAGGGGCAGATGCCAGATGGCATTCAGGAAGAAATGACTTTAAAACACCTGAGGCACACTTCTGGGCATGACATTACTTAAATATAAATGGAAGACTTTTTCCTAGCATTAATTGATTATTCATTTTCTCTTGTATATTCATAGAGAAGAGTTGTCAGAGGCTTGTTCAAATTTCCCCCTCTTAAACAGACTTACGGATATAGAGAACAAACTAGTGGTTACCACTGGGGAGAGGGAAAGGGGAGGGGCAATAAAGGAGTAGGGGAGTGGGAGGTACAAATTATTAGGTATAAAATAACTTACCAGGATATACTGTACAACATGGGGAATGTAACCAATATTTTATAATAACTATAAATGGAGTATAAGTTTTAGAAATTGTGAATCACTATTGTACACCTGTAACATATAATATTGTATAGCAACTATACTTCAATAAAAATAAATAATAAATAAAAGTATGTATCCTAGAAATGTCTTCATATATGAACACATTTAGCTACCACATAGCTGATATTTAAATATAAATTGAAATACTGAATTTTGACTTCAAAAAAAAGTCACCCCTCTTAGTCTTGTGCTGAGTCTCTAAAATACTAAACAGAAAGGGTACTACTACCATCACTACTACTACCATTACAATCACCACTAAAACAACCACAAATACCATTGCTACTATCACCACCACCACCACCACCATTGACTGTAAATACCACCAGCATCACTATTACTATCATCATCTAAAACAACCACTAAAACAATTACCAACACTACCACCATCACTATTACTATGACTACCACTGTCACCGAAACCACTACCACTACCATGTTATCACTACCACCAGCAACAACCAGTAACACTGTCACCACTACTACCATCACCACCATCACTGCTGTAACCTCAACCACCAGTAACATCACCACTACTACCGCCATCAGCCCTGCTTCTACTTCTAGCACTACCACCACCATCGTTACTACCAACACTCCCATTCTCATTCCTGAAGTAATTTTTCTAGATCTTTTGAGACATCATAATGGCTATATATGCCTTGGGTCAGAGTTCTTGCATGCAGTAAGTGGGTGATATCGGTAGCTATATTTAATCTCAACTAATGAGGCACTTAATAAAAACCTTTTTCACAATGGCTAAAGAGAATTCTCCAGGCTCACACAGAAAAACTGAATTTTAAATAAATCCTTCCCCAAAGGAACCAACAGCAATAACACACACTGCTATCCTTTATTTAAGGTATATTACCACATGAATCCTCAACATGTAGAGAGCTAATTTATTCTCTGGAGGCATAGAGAAGATAGGATGGCATATTATTCACCTGTGATGATGATCTCATATGACTCCAATACTTAATTTTACCCTAGAAGCCTGTCCTTTCTAAAGACTGCAGTTGAGTCTGAGAACTAGAATATGTTTCCTTATGAGAGGGTAAGAGTTCCGTGGTTAAAAGTGTCTCATTGTGTCTGTCACTTTTTATATATTAACAGGTTACAGAAGCAGTTCAAGTCAGAAAAAAGTGCCCAGGACAGAGTTGATAATGGGGGCAAAATAAAATGAAAGGCGGTCGTGGTTTTCAAAACATGTTTATGTGGTTCATTTCCAGGAAATTGTGTTTTAAATTAAATTTGGAGAAATTTTTCTCCAAGCAAAAGATGTGGGAAATAATTATACAATTTGTATGCAATACAAGAATCACAATCAGTCTTCTATGGAGGGAAAAGCTATTGAACTAGCATAATAATTCTTTCAAACTTTTTCTTTACAATTTGTCTGCAATTTCTTCATTTTCTTTCTTTGTAATCTGTTGGTACTCTTTTATGTCACTCAGTAAAGATCTCTTAAAGACCATGATGTCAAACTACTGAATGAATGCTAGCTTTTGAGCTCACGAGGGAGACTGTGCCTCAATATCTGCCTTCGAGTTTGTCAACAATTGAAAACAATAGTAAGCAGGTACTGACGTTACAGAAGGATCATGCCACAATAGATATATGCACCTGGTCCAATGAAAGCACCTGAGATAGATATCCAAATCAGTCTTGGCCTCATAAAGGGTATGGTCAGAAAAGGAAGCTGGGATTAAATATCACATGGTCTGCTATTTGAAGGATCAGAAGAATTTTGCTAGAACAGGAAACGTGGGAAGATAAGGAAGGAGGAAGGGATATTTTAGGCAAAGAGAATAATGTGTGCAAAGACAAAGGAGTATTTTAATAAGTATGGTTTGCTCTAGGAACTGCTAAAGAGATCAACATGGTGGGAATATAACGGTAGATAAATAAATCAAGAGCGTGAAATTTCAGAAGTCCCTACCTGGGATCTTGCTAGTAGGGTTCTAATAGCACTTCTTTTTCAAAAGAATGATTCCATAGGGTTAATAAAAAACACTAGCCATTATTCCTAACCTGATTCAGAGGGTACAGAATGCAAACACTGAAGGAATAATTTTTCTGCATGTAGAATTTGATCATAAGGAATTCTTAAGTCATATTCAACTCCAAAAGAATGAGAAAAATTTTTTTGTTTATTCTTTCTAATTAAAACCATACTTTTTAAGCTTTTTTTAAGAACAGGAAATTTGGAAAGTGATTAATTCATACCATGGTCCAATTATTTTAAGGTATGTGGAAGGAATCTGTAGACAAAAGAGAAGGTACAATGTTACAGTTTTTGTCACAGGATGTGGTAGGGGAGGGATGGGAAGAGTCCAGTTTGTTTATTCTGCTGTGTCCAGCTATGGGCTGTCCAATGCGATGCATATTGGAAAATGCGCCCTGAGGTCCATGGAAACTAATCTTATCTGTGATGGCAGCTGCAAGAGAGGATTTAATAACAATCATTACATCTAGAGGTAGATGTGAAGAAAACTTTATGAAGAAAATTTCACTCAGCTAAATATTCAAGCAAATATTTGTCAAGTAGATAAGGCAGAGAACTTAATCACTGAGTCTCCAAGAGTGGCTGTGGAGTGAGAACCTCAACATGGGAAGGGGTGGCTGGGTCTCACCATTTTGGCCCCAGGATTCACCTTTAAATTGGGCAATTGTTAAACACTGGCTTGAGGAGAACACTTTTCTCTTTTTAACCCTCAGACCCAAGTGTGGGCACACCAACTAACTCTTAATTCCTCACATCCCTGCAGACATCAGACAGTAGTAATTAAGGCTTTCCTAAAGATGTGGTGATAGTGGCTTTTCAAATAAGGGCATAACCAACAATTAAAAATGAAACAGTCTGTCTCATCAGACACCTAGTTCTTTGGAGACCACTCAGCCTGTCCTATCCTTACGTATTCCAGGGAGAGAGCATGTGCAGAGTCTCATTCTTTTGATTCTAAGTTTCAATTAAGTCTTCTTTAATATTTCTTAATCTTGTGTCCACCTGTCTTGGAGGACTGAAGAACGTGTGCTGTGTTCAAGTTTGTAGGAGAGCAGTTTTCTCTGAGCCTAAGAAGCAGGAGGATTCATTATTCCTAATATGGAGTTACAACACAATGTTCCTTTTGCTGAATGTGACGGTGCTAGGGTGACCAACTTGCTCCAGTTTGACTGGGACTGTCTCAGTTTTATTTTAATTGTGGTAGAAAATACATAACATAAAATTTACCATCTTAACCATTCTTAAGTTTACGGTTCAGTAGTATTTAGCATATTCACATTGTTGTGAAATAGATCTCCAGACTTTTTCATCTCACAAATCTGAAACTCTATATCCATTAAACAACACCCCTTCTCCCCCTCTCCTCAACGCCTAGTAGCCATCTTTCTACTTTCTGTTTCTATGAATCTGACTAGTTTGGATACCTCATATAAGTGGAATCATGCAGTATTTGTCTTACTGTAATTGGTTTATTTCACTTAGCATAATATACTCAAGGTTCACCCACATTGTATCATGAGACAGGATTTCTTTCCTATTTATGGCTAAATAATATTCTATTGTATGTATATACTAAATTTTGTTTAATCCATTTATCCCTCAGTGGACATTTGGGTTGCTTCTACCTCTTCACTATTGTGAATAGCGCTATGAACATGGATGTGCAAATATTTCTTTATGATTGTGCTTTTAATTCTTTTCGATATATACTCAAAAGTGAGATTGCTGGCCCATATGGTAGTTCTATTTTTAATTTTTGAGGACCTCCATACTGCTTTCCATTGCAGTTGCACTGTTTTATAATTCCACCAACAGTGTATAAGTGTTTTAATTTCTCTCATCCTCATCTTGTTATCGTTTGCTTTTTTGAATGTAGTCACCCCAGTCGGTACAAAGTGATATCTCATTGTAGTTTCCATTTCTCTGATGTTTTGTGATGTTAAACATCTTTTCATATGTTTATTGGTCTTTCATATATAATCTTTGAAGAAATGCCAAGTTCTTTTCCAATTTTTAATTGGGTTATTGATTTTTTATTGTTGAGTTGTAGGAGTCCTTTCAATATTCTTGATATTAACCCCTTATCAGGTATATATGATTTGTAAATATTTTCTCCTATTAATTAAATAGGTTGTCTTTTTACTCTGTTAATTTTGTCCTTTGATGCACAAAAGTTTTAAAGTTTGATGTAGTCCCATTTATCTATTTTTGCTTTTGTTGCCATATCCAAGAAATAGTTGCCAAGTCCAATGTCGTGAAGATTTTCCTTATTTTTTTTCTATTTCTGCAAAAAATGCCTTTGGAATTTTGAAAGAGATTGTGCTTAATCTGTAAATGACTTTGAGTAGAATGGGTGTCTTAATAGTATTGTCTCCCAATTCATTAACACCGAATTCTTTCCACTTATTTGTGTCTTATTTAATATCTTTCAGCAATATATTGTAGTTTTTTAGTGTAAAAGCCTTTTACTTTCTTGGTAGGATTTACTCCTGAGTATATTTTTATTTTGATGCTATTGTAAATGGAATTGTTTTCTTAATTTCCTTCTTGGATAGTACGTTATTAGTGTATGGAAATGCAACTGATTTTTATATAATGATTTTATATCCTGCAACTTTGCTGAATTTGCTTATTAATTCTTTAGGGTTTGTCTTGTTTTGTTTTGGAATCTTTAGGGTTTTCTACATAGGGACTCTGAGTTTTAATACAGAAAGCACTGTATCCTGGGAAATTTCTCAGTACTGGGCAAACTGGAACGGGTGGTCACTCTAGGTGTTGCTGGTGATGGTGGTGGAGGAACAGTAACTATTGGTAGCAAGACTGTGGGGTTTTTTTTAATTGAAATTTTACTGAAAATTTTGTAGATTTACATGTAGTTGTATGAAATAATACAGAACAATCCCATGTACCCTTTACCCAGTGGTAACATCTTGCAAAATTATATCACAATCTGGATGTTGATATTGACACAATCCATTGATTCAGATTTTGCTAGTTTTACTTGTACTTGGTGTGTATGTGTATGTGTGTTTGTGTGTGTGTGTGTTTCTATGTCTGTACTTAGTTCTATATAAATTAACATATGTGTAGGTTTTGTATCCCATACCGTAGGCAAGATGCAGAACTGTTCCATCACCACTAGGATAACTCTGGTTTGTTGCCCTTTAATAACCACACCCACCTCCCTTCTATCCTTTCCACCCCCAGCCTATATCCCATCCTGTCCCTAATCCCTAGAAGCCACTAATATGTTCCCCTTTTCTAAAATTTTATCATTTCAAAAAATATATATATGCATATATATATATATATATGTGTGTGTATGTTTTGTGTGTGTGTATTTTGAATCATACAGTAAGTAATTTGGGGGCATTAATTTTTTTCACTCAGCATAAACTCTGAGGATTCATTCAAATTGTTGTCAGCTTTAATAGTTTTTCCTTTTTCTTGCTGAGTAGTTTTACATGGTACATGTATTACATGGTACATGTATTACATGGTACATATGGTACATAGTACCACAGTTTGTTTAACCATTCATTGTATAGAATGATATCAAAGTTTTTTTCATACTTTCTGGCTATTATGAATAAACCTGCTATAAACATGATATATAGGTTTTCTATGTGAACATAAGTTTTCATTTCCATGGGATAAATGTTCTAGAGTGGAATTGCTGAGTCATACAGTAATTGCATGTTTCACTTTATAAGAAATAGCCTGACTTTTTTTAGACTAATTGGATCACTTACATTCCCACCAACAATGTATGAGTGATCCAGTTTCTCTGCATCCATGTTATCATTTGATATCACTATTTTTTTTTTACTTTAGCCATTCTGATAAGTATGTAGTGAAAATTCAGTATGGTTTTGATTTGAATTGCCCTAATGGCTAATGATGTTGATCATTTTCATGTGCTTATTTATCATTTATCTTCTCTGGTGAAATAACTGTTCATATCTCTTGCCCATTTTCCAATTGGATTATTCATTGTTTTAAATAATTGTGTTTTCAGAGCTCTTTATATATTCCAGACACTACTCCTTTGTCAGATATGTGGTTTGCAAGTGTTTTTTACCACTCTAGTTTCTCTTTTCATCCTCTTTATGTGGTCTTTTATAAGGCAAACATTTTTAGTTTTGATCAGGTCTCATTTATCAATTTTTCCTCTTTTTTATGCTTTTGGTGTAAAGGCTAAGAACTCTTTGCCTGTCTCTAGATCCTGAAGATTTTCTCATGTTTTTCTAAAGTTTTATTGTTTTACATTTTAATATAAAACCATGACCCATTTTGAATTAATTTTTGTGTTAGGTGTGAGGTTTAGGTTGAGATTCATCTTTCTGCCTGTCGATGGTCAATTGCACCAGCATCATTTGCTGACAAGACTATCCTTCCTCCATTGAATTGCTTTTGCTCTTTTGGAAAAAAAAAAAAAGAATAGAAAAGAAAAGAAAATATTTGTGTGGGATTATTTCTGAGTTATCTGTTCTGTTTCATTGATTTACATGTGTTTATGCCTCTGCCAATACCACACTGTCATGATTACTGCAACACAGTAAGCCTTAATGTAAGATAGAGTGATTCATCCCACTTTATTCTTCATCAAAATTGTTTTAGCTGTTCTAGGGCCTGTGCCTTTTCATATAAATTTTAGAATAAGCTTGACTACATCTATGAAAAACTCTTCTGAGATTCTGATGGGAATTGCATTAAACCTGTAGATCAATTTGTGGAGAATTGACATTTTTGGGGGAAACATTTTACATTGGAGTACAGTTGATTAACAATGTTGTGTTAGTTTCAGGTGTACAGCAAAGTGATTCAGTTACACATATATACATGTATCTATTTTTTTTCAAATTCTTTTCCCATTTAGGTTGTTACATAATATTGAGCAGAGCTCCCCGTGCTATACAGTAGGTCCTTGTTGGTTATCCATTTTAAATATAGCAGTGTGTACATGTCAATCCCAAACTCCCTAACTATCCCTCCCCGCGAGAATTGACATCTTTACTGTTGAGTCTTTCAGTTTGGTATGTCTCTCCATTTATTTCAGTTTCTTTACTTCTTTTATCAGTATTTTTATCATTTTCATCATATAGTTCCTATATGTGTTTGTTAAGTATATATCTAATATTTCATTTTCTTTAGAATGATTGTAAATGGTGTTCTGTTATTAATTTTTATTTCTTCATGCTCATTGTTAGTATAAAAAATGTGAATGGTTTTTGTGTGTTGGTCTTGTACCTGCAGCCTTGCTAATGAGTTTTTTCTGTGTGTGTGTGTGTGTGTGTGTGTGTGTGTGTGTATGTGTGTGTGTGGCATTTTTGGAATTTCCTATGTAGACAATCATGCCACATGCAGATAGGGATATTTTATCTCTTCCTTTTCAATCTATGTTTCTTTTATTTATTTTCTTGCCTAACTTCAGTGGCTAAAATTTGCAATATTATGTTGAATAAAAGTGGTGAAACAGACATCCTCACTATCTTCCTGATTTTAGGGGAAAGCATTCAGTCTTTCACCATTAAGTACTTTATAGGTTTTTAAGATGCTCTTTGTCAGTTGAAGGAGTTCTCCTTTATTACTGATTTGCTGGGAGTTGTAATGAGTGGATTTGAGGTTTTGTCAAAGGCTTTTTCGGCATCAGTTTATCAATTGATATGATCATATGACTTTTTAATTTAGCTAGTTGTAATGGTGAATTTCATTGATTAATTTTTTTTTTTCTTTTCTTTTTGCGGTATGCGGGCCTCTCACTGTTGTGGCCTCTCCCGTTGCAGAGCACAGGCTCCGGACGCGCAGGCCCAGCGGCCATGGCTCACGGGCCCAGCCGCTCCGCGGCATATGGGATCCTCCCAGACTGGGGCACGAACCCGTATCCCCTGCATCGGCAGGCGGACTCTTAACCACTGCGCCACCAGGGAGGCCCTCATTGATTAATTTTTGATTGTTGAACCAGCCTTGAATACCTGGAATAAATCCCATGGTATATAATTCTTTCTATACATTATTGGATGCAGTTTTCTAATGTTTTGTTGAAAATGTTTATGTCTAAATTCGTAAGATATTGATATATTGGTCAATAACTTTTGTTTTGTTTTGTTTTGGTTCTGGCATCATGGTAATACTGTCCTCATAAAACAAGTTGGAAAGTGTTCTTTCTTCTTCTGTTTTCTAGAGGAGACTGTGTGAAATTCGTGTAATTGTTTTTGAAATGTTTGATAGAATTTTCCAGTGAGACCATCTGGGCTGGAGATTACTTTCTTGAGAGGTTTTAAATTAAAAATTAAGTATATTTATCTACTGGTTGCAGAACTATTCAGATTATATATTTCATCTTGGATGAATTTTGGTAGTATGTGGTTTCCAAGGGATTGATCTAATTCTTCTAAGTTGTCAAATTTACGAGCACAAAGTATTTCATAGTATTCCCTTATTATCCTTTTGATAACTGCAGGCTTTGTTGTGATATTCCCTATTTCATTTTTGATATTGGTAATTTATATCTTCTCTCATTTTGTCAGTCTTGCTAGAGGTTTAGCAATTTTCTTGATTTAAAAAAAGGCAGTGTTTTGTTTTATTGAAGATTTCTATTGCTTAACTTATTTTCAGTTTCATTGATCTCTGTTCTTTAATATTTTCTTCCTTTTGTTTGTTTCAGCTTTATTTTGCTCTTTCTAGTTTTTTGAGTTAGGAACTTAGATTATTGATGTGCAACCTTTGCTTATTTCTAATGTAAGTGTTTAGTGCTAGAAATACCTTTCCTGGTGCTGCAGCTTTAGCTACAGACCAAATAATTTTATATGTTGTATTTTTATTTTCATTCAGTTCTATGAATTTAATTTTTTTTCTTTGACACTTTCTCTTTGACCCATGGGTTATTTAGATGTGTTGCTTGATTTCCACATGTTTAGAGATTTTCCTGTTAGTCTTCAGTTATTGATTTCTAGTTTGATTCTTTAACAGTCAGGGAACAGATTGTCTATTATTTAAATTATTTTAAAATTTGTTGTGTTTGGTTTTATTGCCCAAAAATTATGGTCTATCTTGGTGACAGATGGCCTGGACTTGAGTCCTGGTGTCATATCCTGAAGTTGCATCCTAACTGGGTGCTAGGTACATGGTCACAACCTGGTTGAGGAGACCTGCCCTGGATGAGGCTGAACCACACAAGGAGCAGAGAGAGTAGATGATGGAGTGCCATGGAGGAGTTTCATATCAACCAGTGATTTGAAACAGTAAGTTAGAGCAAGAAAACATAATTACATAGTGGAGTTATGTTGCTATAATTCAGAACTAGAAAGTTGCTCTAGAGAAAGGCTGAATAAGAAGAGATAGGCTTAGGTCAAAAAGGCAAAAGGGGATGCATTAGGGGAGTGTTTTGGGGTGGGGGTGTTAAGCGTGTTTCAGAAAAGGGAATAACAGAATCAAAGATGTTCCACACAGTTAAGTGAAAGTGACACACTCAAAATCAATGACTAGCAAGTGGCTGAGAATAAAAGGCAGGCTTTCTGATTCTACATGCATTGTTTCTTTCTCACTAGTTTTCCAAATATATGAAAAATAAATAAACAAGATATGGAGCCTCATGAAAAAGAAAAAAAAACCAAAGTACTATCACAAAATTTAAAATAAATTTAATCAAATTTAGCAAAGCCTCTGTTTGGTTGCAGAAATTCTATGTCCTCCTTCGATAATTAAAATAGTGCTAGATGCTATAAGAAGAAGGAACCTGAAATCTTGGTAACTTATAACAGTTATTTCTTTTTTGTTCATGTAAAGTCCAATCAGAGGTGTGTAGTAGAGTGTGGCCACTGCTCCATGCAGTTATTCAGGAACCCAGACTGAGAAAGACTCATTTTCAATCTATGGCTTCCAAGTCTTTCTAGGCATCAATTCCTGTTGGTGAACTGGGGAACAGAGAGAGAGAATATATAACCACATAGAAGGTGTCTATGAGCCAAGCCTGGAAGTTATGTACATTATTTCATCCACATCTCACTAGTTAGATATTAGTCAGATGATAGCATTCAAAACTAAAGGAGACCAGAAAATGTACCATAGTTTGTAGGCTAGGAGAAAAGTGAAATAATTTAGTGAACAGCTACCCAATCTGTGTTACATATTATTTATCCACCAGGACCTCTTTATATAGTGCACCTATATTACCAGTGGTCATCTAATCAACAATTATTGCCATATTCCTTGATTTTGTAAGTGTTTTGGCAAAAGACTTTGTCAGCGCTCCTAAAGGCTATAAATGGGATTATTAGTTTACTGATACAACTAAAAGTTTTAAAAGAAGTCATTGGCTGTGTTGGCAACATTAAGTGATGTCCAGCTCATACTTAATAGGGCAAGTTCTCATTTTGGGATACAACAGCTTCCTTAGTTATATTTATACTTTCCTTCTGTGACAACATATCCAGGTAGAGCAAATGAGAAAGGATGCTGAAAGGCTTCTTCAGTGACAAGGATTTGGAACTATTGAATAAGAGCAAGATTTCACAAAACGTTCTTGTAAAACACTAGTACTTGGATATACTCCAAAGGGGGGAAATGGTTCTTTACTCATAAAAGTTTAGAAAATGATGAAACTCAAATCTGTCTTGAGTATTCACGGTGCATATGAACATATTAACGACTCTAAATAATCCTGCCATAAAGACATCTTTGGTTTTTATCTTAGCTTTCCTAACACTTGTCATGGATCACTGTGTTTTAGTGCCATATACTACTGTGATACATCTGTGGGCAAATCCCATTTGACTCCCGCTGCAATCAAACATCCTAGTTTCGAATGCCTCTTTCTATGCTGAAAGATATTTTGTACTTATTAGTAAGAAAGCATTTTTCATATTAGTAATATTGTTTTGTAGCATTTTAAAAATAGGTAGAATAAAATAGATCTAGCCATATTTTCACTTTTTATTCTTACTCCCTTCTTCATTTACCAGCAACCCTAGTACCAGTAGGGTAAACATTAATTTATATAGTTTTTCCTTCTTCTCCCTTAAAAAGACCTTGCATTGTGTACACTTCTACTTTCTCCTTAGGCTGCCAACTTCACTTAATGAATTCTGAAATTTTTTTTCTACTACCAATATTTCTTTATTTTCCATAGAATTTTTTTTTTTTTTTTTTTTTTTTTTTTTTTTTTTTTTTTTGCAGTACGCGGGCCTCTCACTGTTGTGGCCTTTCCCGTTGCGGAGCACAGGCTCTGGACGCGCAGGCTCAGCGGCCATGGCTCACGGGCCCAGCCGCTCCACGGCATGTGGGATCTTCCCGGACCGGGGCATGAACCCGTGTCCCCTGCATCAGCAGGCGGACTCCCAACCACTGCACCACCAGGGAAGCCCCATAGAAATATTTTTAACTCTGCTGTTTACTTCTCTTCAGGTAAATAATCTCGGGCCCTTTCCTCTACATCCACTTCTTCAATTTTGTTTTTATTTTTCTTTTGTACATTCTGAAACTGAACCAGAGACCAAGTCAGAAAGAGTGCTTGAGATTGAGGTGACAGCATTTCTAACAGGGACTAAGAAGCCTTTTTTGGAAGGTGGGGACAATTTTCACTATCATCTAGGAATGGTAGATGCCACCACAAGATGGCACTCATTTGTTTTTAGTTTCTAATGATGAAATATTTGTGATTTTATACTGGGATAGGAAACAAAAACAGAGCTGTCACTGTATTTCAAAAATGACCTTGCATACTTTATATGCTATCATTTTTTATTATGTTTTATACGTACACAAAAATAAGCTCTACTGGATTTGGGGGATAGAATATTATGAAAATATGTATGCTAAACATTATAGTACTTGAAGTAAGTTAAAATTTATTATTTATTTCATTAGGTACATTTTTTAGGAAAACTATTGTGCTTGCTTTTTCCCTTCTCTCTTTTCCAGCGTAGTTACCAGTAAACTCTAAAAACCCGTGAACCGATATTAAACATTGAGGTTCACTGATTTTGCGCCAGTCTATGCCAGTTCTTCCTTTTCTTGAGGGCTATCAGTCAGCACCACTTGTGCTGATGAGCTACTACCAATCTCCAGACATTAGGTTATTTTTTAAATGACTCAGGAAAAACAAACAGTCCATTCAGTGGTGCTGGAGTATTCTTTATTCTGGTTAAACCTCCTAAGTTTGGATTAAGACCACAAGAAATCAAGACATTTCGGGGACCATATGGTGGTACTGGTTTGGCCCTCAGGAAATCAAAAGGAAACTCTAGTGTTCCAGGGGCTGTTTAATCTATGAATTTACTGTAATTTGCTTTAACAAAGTAAGTCTTAAATTATCTGGAACTGTGCTTCCAGTGTGTAGCAACTAGCCACATGTGGCTATTTAAAATAAGATTAATTAAAATTAAACAAAATTAAATACTTCTTTAGTCACACTAGCCATATTTCAAGAGCCCAATAGACACATGTTAATAGTGGCTACTGAATTGGACAGAACAGATTATAGACTTCATTACAGCTGAAAGTTATCATGGACAGTGCTAATCTAGAGACTATTATTACTTCTAGTTCATATATGAATGACAAAAAGCTATAACTGCATCCTTGATTATTAGCTTCAATTTGTTTAAATCAGTCTTAGTTGCTTGGATATCAAATGCTTTTCTGAGCAGCTGTGTAGTCTATTGGAAAGACTATTGCATAGGGAGCTGGAATAATTGGGTTTTGGCCCAACTAGAGACTCATTATTATGAGAAGATAAGTTGACTTCTTTAAGTTATTTTTATTTGTGGAAAATCAATCCATGAAATATGTGTAGAAAAGAGCAAGCTTGACTGCTATCATTAGTAAGGCCTGCTTAGAAGTTTGGCCTCGGACTGGCATCTGGGAACTTGTTTTTCAGGACAGTTCCCACCATTCTCTCCTCAGAGTGGCTCACTGGACCAAAAATGCTTGTACAAATAATATGGTTTATGCTGAACACCAACTTTCTTTCTGGGAGTCTGGAATTTGTGTATATGCCAGGCAAAAGGTGCCTACAGCACTAGTCCCAAATAGAAACCCTGGTGCTGAGCCTAGCAAGCTTTCCTGGTGGACGAAATTTTGTTGTCATAACTCATTTGTTGTCATAACTCATATCTGGGGAAACTAGGCATATCAGCAGATGACTCTGGAAGCTTGTGCCTGGTTTCCACTGGACTTCACCCCATATGCCTTTTCCTTTTGCTGATTCTTCTTTGTATCCTTTTATTGTAATAAATCATAACCATGAGTAAGACTATATGCTGAGTTCTGTGAGCCCTTCTAGTAAATCATCAAACCTGGGGTTGATCTTGGGGACCTCATAATTACTTTGAAGTATAAAGTAAAAAGCTTAGAAATAAGTTTGAATTCCAAATAAGTTTCCAAATGCTTGCATATTATTGCTAGTAATCATAAGGGATCTGGCCAAGAAGAAAAAAAAAATCAGAAAGACAAATATTTATTCAAAAAATATAAAAAATAAAATTGTTTAAAATGAAACTAAAAAGCTATGGACTCCTGAATAAGTTATGTGTAAAAATGTTTAAGAGAAAATTGTTGTGATTTTGCTGATATTAATTGAGGAACACTTTGAATCCCAACTATGTGTTGGGATTAGGGAAGATATAACCTGGTAAAAACAAAGGACCCCATGCCCTTCTTGGACTTCAGAGTATCCTCAGAAAAACTTCCAAAGCTGCCTGGAAATGTGAGCTGGAATGGCTAAGATAAGGATTTCAGTAAAACAGATAACAGCCATCTCTCTTTGGATCAAGTTTAAAGAAACCGAAGAGTTCTCTTAACATAAGTCCCTGGTTGTGAATCTGTCTTTTTACACAGGTTTAAGTGACTGAAGATCTCAGACCTGCTACATTTGGGTGGATCTTGGCAGTGGCTGAGAAATATAGTCTTGGCTTCCAGTGCTGGGAGTGGGATCTGAGCTCTCCTTTATTTTATTTTATTTTATTTTATTTTTCATATTTTCTCTGCATTTTTATTTTCTCATTTATTTTAAAAGTGACTTTTGTAAGCATCTTCTTGCAGCGAATGCTCTCTTAGCTCAAATATCAATCTTTACATAAACATGAAAATTTATCTTTCTCTTTGTTTTACAATTCAGTCATCTCTAAATTCCAAATGTCAACTCATCCTCTCTTCTCATTTCCATTTTTTACAGCATGGTCCCAGGAGAATAAATGCTTGGTTTCCTACAGAGGTAACTGATGATAGTACTTAGGCCTTCCTTCTTCCTTCTCCCTTTTTTCCATTCTCCAGAGTCCTTATTCAGACAACCAATTCTGGAAAGTTTGGATCAAAACACCCCAGGGTATCAAAGCATTTGAGGGCCTTAAGTTCATATGTGAATTATTTCTAGGGAAGGCCCAAAGGTTGTCCTCATGACCACAGGGTCATTTAAAAGTGTAACAAAGGGGGAAAAGGAAAACAAGTATCAAACTTTATGGAGTCTACAATAGCATAGAGAGTAGGACCATAGATGTATGGAACCAGACTGCTTGGGTTCAAATTCCATCCTCTCGAAGTATTTCTGTTGTCCTTGGGCAATTTTCTTAATGACTCTATGCTGTGATTTCCTCATCTATAAAATGGGATAACAGCAGCACCTACATTATTGAGATGTTATGAAAATTAAATGAGTTAATATACGTAAATTTCATAGAACACCTAGTAAGTGTTATATAAATATAGTGACCATCTAATTGAGCACCCAAAGTGGAATGCATTTGAAAATGAAAGGGGGAATTATAAATAATTATTCTAGGACAGCAGGTGTAATATAAGTTTAAGTGTTTGGTATTATTATTTTTAAATTTTACTTGAAAGCAAATTTAGGTTTTCAAGAAACCAGGTCTTCTACAGGTGGCATATTCATTGATATAAACTTGCTTCCTTATAAAAGTTTAGAATATGATTTAAAGATAAATAAAATTACACCCTTGTGTGATAGGACTGCAGAGAGATGAATTCAGTTGGGTCACAGGAGCACACATTGAATTGTCAATCTTCATCTGAGATCTGAGAGACAATACTTACTGAGGACAGGAAAATCTCTTCACACTTTAAATAGGTACATGTTCCAACGTATGGAGGATGAGGGCCTAGAGAACTTTATTTGAAGGTGAAGTTAAATTAGATTTATAACGGACCAGCCGGTTATGAGAGCCACTAATGACAACAAACCAGGTGTGAGACAAACAATTTTCCAAGCATTTTGGCCTTGCTGTCTTTTACGTGGATGGTTATGGTTTCTCCCGAACTATTTTATAACTATCAAGTACTAATGATGACTCAAACAATCTGACCTTTCACTTGATAAACATTGTTTCCTTCCAGAGTAGTCCAACCTCAGATGTCACTTATGCATGCTTCATTCTGATAATTATTTCACAGTCACAACAAATATTTCTCCTTTCTCTCTAGCTGTCTCATCTAACTACAGGCCCTTTCTTGGCACTTGACAGAAGAGGGAGAGAACCTTTCCTTAGGTGGCATAATTCCTCAAAATGTGTTCACTCTCAGGAGCAAGGATGGTAGATAATAACGAGACAGGCAGGGAATCAACAGTCCCAGAACTGAATGAAGAATTGACAAGTATATCAAGGTTGCATAATCAAAACATGCCATTCTCTGCTAAGTAAAGTCTAGCTGAACAGAGCCAAACTGCATGCCTATTCTTCTAGCTTTTCTCCTTTTTAAAATTTTCTTTCAAATATAACAGATGACCTACAGAAGGAGAAACAAACAAAACTGATGACAAAGGAGGGGCTTAAATGTTGCTAATGTTAGATGAGAAAATGCCTAATGGGGAGATTGAGTCCCAGAAAATAGTAGAGAAAAAATAACTTTATGAGATTTTGAAAACCAGAGATTAACAAAAATGTTAATTCCAAAAAATAGAAATTTTAATGGGCGTTCCTTAATATTTCTTAAATTACAAATTTTGATTTTAATTGGATAATCTAGGCCATTTGTGACTGTAAACTAAAACTCATTATAGCATAGATTCAGTTGTATGGCAGGTCAAATCATGCTCCATTGTTGGCAAACAGAAACTAAAAATTAGAAATGTGATATAGTACAGTTTATAACATTAGTCTTGTATTATAACTTGTTGATTGAGCACTTACTATATGCAAGATATATGATAGATGCTTTTCCATGTGGTTTACATGTACTTTTTGCATTTGATCCTTATAGCAGCCTATGGAATAGGTATCATTATTGTCTCTAAGATACAGGGAAGTTAAATCATTTGCCCAGGGTCTCACAGCTAGTAAGTGGAGGAGTAGAGGTTCATACTCCAGAGCTCATGTCCACGATTTTTGTTTAATTCTGACCTCAGCATCATTACCAGAAAGAGGTACAACTCTGAACACATATCTTAGATTAATGCTAAATACTTTTAACACATAACACAACAAAAACATCTGAAGGCAGGATGCCACAAAATCCTGCTTTTGTTGAACTGAATTACAGGTCTGATGTGGATTTAAAATAATTCTTGTGTTTATGGCTGTTTATATATTGTTTGTGTCGGCCAGAAATAGAATCAAGTATTAAGTATCAGGACCAAAGCCAAGTAAATTGAAGATGCCAGAAATAACTAAAAGCTCAGAATGAATTACACCAGTTCTTTAGGGCACTCTGGGGTATTTATAGAGGATGTTTCCAGTCCAGCTCTTAAGGCACTAAACTCTATATAAGGCATCAAATAAATAAATGTAGCACTCCATAATCTTTATTCAGTGTTGTCTGAGAAATGGTTTTCTTTCAGAGAGGCCAGCCTTTTACATTTGACCTCAGAGTGTAGTCTACTGCTTTACAACTCACTTGTACTATATAGGCTTAGAATAAAATGTGTGCAGTTAGATAAGTAGACATTTTAGCTGATTAGATGCCCTGAAATGTGGATTTAGAACGATTATTTAATGCAATCTTATTCCTCCACCCAATGTCACAGATAAAAGCAGGGCTGCTCTGGAGGAAGAAGGGAAGGGGTGGGGGGCCTGGAGCTGCAGGAGTGGAGTCTCCTTTTGACCTGTGCACTCAGATAGCCCCAAGCATACCTACATTACATGGCTAGGGCTCTCCACAACACAGTTTGAAAGTCGAACCCATGAAAATGTATGGAAACAAAATCAAACTTCAACTAAGAAGACTATAAATTCTAAGGAGATAAAATTTTAACTGACTTTACTGAAGGCTCTATTTCACTGCATTTCTGCAAGTTCCCAAACTGAAGCTCTCTATTGCTGGGGTGGGGGGCAGGGGTGTTATTTTAACTTCTCTTTGAACCAATGATATTACTATATCACTTGATAAACTTTTTTTTTTTTTTTTTTTGTGGTATGCGGGCCTCTCACTGTTGTGGCCTCCCCCGTTGCGGAGCACAGGCTCCGGATGCGCAGGCCCAGCGGCCATGGCTCATGGGCCCAGCCGCTCCGCGGCATATGGGATCCTCCCAGACCGGGGCACGAACCCGTATCCCCTGCATCGGCAGGCGGACTCTCAACCACTGCGCCACCAGGGAGGCCCCTATCACTTGATAAACTTTAAGCTAATTTTCAATATCACTGAGGTGTCAGATATCCATCTGCATTTTATGGAAGATCAAACAAGGAGCTTAGCTAGGAATCCTGTGAAGTACAATTCTGCCTCTGACTCTCCATGAGACTTTGAACTGTGGGACATTTACAGTCTCCTAGGACTTTGTTTCCTAATATAAACATATAAGATCATATATACTGTTCATTTAAAAGTTAATAAGGGGACTTCCCTGGTGGTCCAGTGGTTAAGACTCTGCACTCCCAATGCAGGGGGCCCGGGTTCGATCCCTGGTCAGGGAATTATATCTGCAGGCTGCGACGAAGATCTCACAGGCAGCAACAAAGATCCCATGCGCCGCAACTAAGACCCGGCACAGCCAAATAAATAAATTAATTACAAAAAAATCTACTAAGAGTCCTTGGGTTTTTCAAAGAAAGTAATGATTTAAGATGAATTTGAATCATCTAGCATATCAAGTTTTAAAAAGGCTTAAAAGTGAATTTAATTGTGACTGCTTTTTAATATCGGAGCATGTGGAGATGGTGCAGATTTAAGGCGAAAGAAAGTTTTTATCTTTCGCTACAGTGACTTACAGTGAAGACCACAACTATGATAAGATCAACGTAAATCAAAATACATACCAGGTTGTGTCAGGAACCCAAAGGGGTGTCCTGTTGTATCAGAATTATGGTTAAGCATCTGCAGTTGAGAACAACAGACTAATATTCCACATTTTTCCGTTCAGAGAAACTCAAAAGTGCTGCCACTTGCCAGCAGTGTGCTTGAGCAAACTAACTTCTGCTTAGCTTTCTTACCTTACTGTGAGGATTAAATGAGTTAGAGCAGTAAAGTGCTGAGAACAGTACTTGTTCTCAGCTCAAAAAGCTCAATAAAAGCTCAATAAGAGCTCAATACAATGTAGTCATTATCATTATTGTTATTGTTTTTCCTGAGGTTATTTTGGCTTGCTGAGAAGACAAACTTGATCATATCAGGGACTTATGTGATATTTTCTATATTCTCCCTAGTAATTAATACCATGCTTTTAAGACATTTTTCTAGCAAACTAAATAATTCTGGTATTTAATAATCTGAGTTTTAGGATATAACTATATTCTTAAAATGTTTCATAAAACTGAACAGTTACAAGTATTATGGAGCAGCCCAAATAATAAGCTTGGTGATACATATATATGAGTATCTATGGTATATGTTCATATATACTCAAGGATATATGTATACACAGAGATTATACACACATATAATCACACAACTAGTGAATCCATCAGCTAGATGGCGGGGATAAGATTTATATATAAAATCTATTGTATTCATATATGATAGGAATAAACTCTTTGAAAATATTATATCTTTTAAAAGCATTTACAATATAACAAAACAATAAGGTAACTAGAAATAAATTGCAAACAAATATTCTAGTTTTACATGGATAAAATTATAAAATAGTTTTGAAGCATTTAAAGGGGAACTTGATTAAATGGAAATGTGTACTATGTTCATAGCTATGAAGATTCAGCATCATAAAGATTTCAACTCATCCAAATTTATCTATAAATTCCATGTGACTTCAATTAAAATTTCAGCAGTGTTTTTCATGGGATTTGAGAAATTTATTCCAAAATTAATATGAAAGGGTATAAGTCCAAAAAAAGCTGAGTTAATTCTGAAGAGAAAGAAGGAGGAAGACACTCTTCTCATACTAGTTACCAAGACTTATTTATATACTTACAGGATGTAAACCACTATGGTGTTGGCTCAGGAAAGGGCAACTACATCAAAAGGACAAAAGAGAAAGCAGAAATGAACAAACAAACAAAAAAATCACTCAGACCTTGTATATGTGGGATATCAGTTCATGAGAGAAGTGTCATTACAATATGTCAAACTATGATAAATGCAAACTGCATATCCAAATGTGAAAAAAAAGATATGCATATATTCAATTCCATTTGATTAAAGACCATGTAACTTTCTGAAAAATATAAAGAATATCTTCATTGAATTGGGGCAGAGAAGCTATCTTAAACAAGTCACACAAAAAGAATAAACCATAAAGGAATATATTGATACATTTAACTATATTGAAATTATAAATTTCCAAACAACAAAAGATGCAATAAGCAAGAATGAGAGAAGTTGTTTATGACATAGAGAGCAAAGGATTAATATCTAGAATATACATAGACATTTTATAAATAAATACAGAAAAGGCAACCTAATACAAAAAGAGAATTGTGAATGGGTACCTGCTTACTTTGTTGGATTGAATGCAATTGATCAAGCTCATGTATTACTGTGAACAAGTAAATGTTTTACCTTGCTTTAAACATATGGGTATAGAAGCTATTAATAGAAGATGTGGAAATGATATTGCATATCTAAAATAGCCTTTTATCATCCCAGTCTCAGGATTCTACAGATCTATGTTTTTGGAAGAATCAGAAAAGTCATCTTGAAGGAAATTTAACTGACATTATTCTGGACTATACAGCAACCTTTATATCTTCTACGGGTGTGTGAAGCACAGGTGATGCTAAGCAAAGTTACAAGAAGCATTCTATCACATTTAGCCTAAAAACATGCATGTTAGAATTTAACAGGTACATCTGAGCATGATTAACTTATTTATAAAAACCAATCACTGCCATTTGGTCCATAGTCCCAGGCTGTTCTCCACATATACTTCACTTCTCAACCCCATAACAATGGGCAAAGGATATGAAGATTCAGTTCAGGAAAAAGGAAACTCAAATGACTAGTCAACTTTGAAAAGTTTAATAGTAAATAAGATGCCATTTAATATAATAATGAAATATAATTTCATAGCCATTGATTAGCAACAATTTCAAAATCTGAAAATTCTACATTTTTATTTATTTATTTATTTTTTTGTGGTACGTGGGCCTCTCACTGTTGTGGCCTCTCCCATTGCGGAGCACAGGCTCCGGACGCGCAGGCTCAGCAGCCATGGCTCACGGGCCCAGCCGCTCCGCGGCATGTGGGATCTTCCCAGACCAGGGCACGAACCCGCGTTCTCTGCATCGGCAGGCGGACTCTCAACCACTGCGCCACCAGGGAAGCCCGTGAAAATTCTACATTTTTAAAGTTTGAAAATAACAAGAACTTCAAAAAATAGTATTTTCATACAGTGATGGTAAGAGTGTAAATTTTGGAAAGCATTTTGACAACAGTATAATTAAAAATGCACTTACCTGAAAATCTAGCAGTTCCCCTTCTTGATATATATCCCAGAGAAACTCTTGGCATATGTGCACACGGAGACACAGAGACATTTACAAGGAACATTAATTTTAATAGTGAAGACTGGAAACAATCTAAATACAATCAATAGAGGGGTAAATAAACTGTATTATATTTAACTAGTGAAATAGATTATTGTAATTAAAAGAGCTATATCTACATGTATTGACACTGACAGAGGGAAAAAAAACAAAACCAATGAGCAAACAGTAAGAACATATATACTATGATAAAATAGCCTATATATTGGACCTGGTTATCTCTATTTCGATCATCTCTATTTCCATAGAGAGAAGGAATAAAAACATGAACAGGAAGGTGTAAACCAAACATAAGATAGAGATTTCTTGTGGGGAAAGAGGGAAGGAAACATGACATGGTCAGTGTACAATGGCAATGTCAACTTTATCAGTAATGGGTTATTTCCCAGTAAGAAACAAATGAACAATAAACAAAAAGACCTGTGTTAACAGAGCTGAAGTAAACATATTCAAATGTTAACATTTGTTAACTGTATGTGGTAGAATCATGGGTGTTTGTTATTTTTTTAATCTGTACTTTTCTATTTTAAGAGCAATAAAAAATATATAGCATAAGGAATCAACCTATATCTATAAGTGAACTGTGGAGTGGAGAGCTCTCCTTGGCCTGAGAACTATCAGCACATTTTTATAGAATATATCATAGGCAGCCAAAATGTTTTCCTCCCCTGATATCTTTCTTAGGAAGAAAATTACTTACTGTGGTCAGTCAGTTTAGGACAAAGAATGAAGATGCTGTTCCCAGGGTAGTGGTTTATTTAACTCATCATCACCATATGATTTTTCACACTTTATTATTAAACAAAAAGAGCATTTTTGTGGCAGGGTTAAACTGTGAAGATAATTATATGACCTCATTGTAATGAGTAAACTTGTTTCCAATAGAATTATGAAGGAAGAAAACATTACCCCAAATATTTTGATATTTATAGATACAGAATCCTTAAAGATTGTGAATAAATATGGGGGCCAATTATCATTACTGAATATTTATAGAGTACCTTAACATGCAGGGTGCCCAGGCTCAATCCTTGGTCAGGGAACTAGATCCTGCATGCATGCTGCAACTAAGGAGTCCGCATGCCACAACTAAGGAGTCCACATGCCGCAACTAAGAAGCCTGCATGCCACAATGAAGATCCCGAGTGCCATAACTAAGACCTGGCACAGCCTAAATAAATAAATATTTTTTAAAGATGTTAAATTTTCTATACTATGTTATTCTCTTAACATTATGCATGATTCCTATACTTGATAGGTTGGTATCATTAGACATTAAAATGAAGTGTCCAAATCTAATAAATCAATACGATTAAATTAATACGAAAGTTTTCCCATCTCTCTACTTAGTTTTTCAGATCTAAGTAAAATCCAGCATAAAATATTTAAAACATATGGTGTCTTAGAGTGAGTCTTGACAGCAGGACAATTGTCAGTTTATTTTAAAAGAAATCAGAAGGAACTGAAACAAAAATCAATTTGCAATGCATTAAGGATCTTATGATTAAATTGTCCCATTTTTCTGGGGGGGGGATAAAAACAAACCCAAACATTTGATGTACTGAGTAATCTGTTGCATAGTAGAAAGTACTTTCCAAATATCACATTTTTTTATTTAAGGCTTTTTGTGCTCTTTCCTTTACACATTAGAGAAAATTTTAATTCCTCTCATTCTCTCTTACACAGGGCTCCGTTGTGTTTTGAATACAGTTACTTTCTGTAGTACTGAGAGTAACTTACTTTGATGAGCCAAAAATCTCAAAAGCTGAGTCCTTGAGAGTTGTCTTCAAAATGAGGATTTTTAACCTTGAATGATGGCCAACAATCAGCTTTGGAGAGCTGCTCATAGGATTTCCCTAACACTTGTTGCCACATCACTGACAGGGCATTGATCCTCTTGGGAGTGCCCAGATGTGTATTCTGTGCCAATCCACATGAGGGGCACTTGCACCTTTAATTTCCCAGTCTTAAAGGATGACCTTATGATATCAGAGGCTAAGTTGAAGCCCAGAGATGATGACCTTCCTCTGCTAAAAATTTAATGTCTCCTGCTATTTCCTAACTGTTCAGCTTTTATCTTACTTCAGTGGTCATTGTTGGGGATTGGAGGCTTGAATCTTCACAGAGTTAGTGATGTACTGTTCTCTGAGGGACTTGGCCAAACATCCCTGGCCAAAAGGTGAAGAGAGGCAAAGGATAAGGATGGCTGCCAAGAGGATAACATTGGATTGTAAATAAACAGGGCAACCCTCAAGTTGTTATTCTAAATATTTAGATAGTGCTAAGGGCTACAGGGAGGCTTGCCCTATCTTAGTAATATGCTGTGAGCTGCTATGTTCTGTGGGGTGTTCCTTGTATCTCAACTCCTTCTGCCAATGTCACATTGTTTCTTCTTATGCAGGATGAACTAGTTCACTGACTCATCTCAATCCTCCAGAAAACAAGTGTAACAATTTCTTTTTAGTATTTCTTGGATTCTGATGTTGGGTGAAATGAGAAGGAAGCACTACTAATAAAAAATGCCTATTTTATCGTTATGAATATTTGCTACCTCTAAGAAAGAGATACAGACAGGAAGGGAGTTAAATGTACAAAGAAAGAGACAAAGATTGAAGTAGAGAAACATGAGAGATGAGAAGGAGAGAGAAGTGGAAGGAAGAGAAGGAGAAAAAAGGAAAAGGGAAGGGGAGGAGGGAAGAGAGAATGAGAACCTGAGAGACACTTTGTGTGCTTGTGAACACATCTAAAAGATTCCACAACTTTGTTTGGTTTCCAGTTAAATTGGATGTTTTAGTCTTCATCATGGTTTGTCAGGCATTTTAAATCTAAGTAGTCAGACCACTTCAGTTGTTTTAACACCCCAAATCCAAATGATTGGACAGTTAAAACTACACAATTGGGTCACCATTTAGCAATCCCAGGGACTGAACGAGTGATTGACGTGGTATATGAGGCAGACTCAAACTGTAATTTGTTACTTCAGAGAAAGAAGGCTAACAGATTCTTTTGGGAAACCCAAGAGGGATTGGATAAACTTGTGTTAAATGATAGGCTACTAATAACACATTACTGGGTGGTTAGTCCTAAGAACAGTCTTCTACACATGGAAGGAAAATAAGACTACAACTCTTAGTCTGCCTGAATATATTCCCAGCTCTGTGTTTCTGAAAGAAACAAACAGCCTCCATATGTTGGACTTGAGAGAATTAATCAGATCCTTTGCTCCTCAAAATGGCAGCTGATTGAGAACTAGGCAGAGGAATCAGAAAATTATATTGTCAACTTTTTTGAAGGTAAATCTAGATTGGCAAATGAAGATGGAATGTGGCCTGTGTGACTTCCTAATATCTTTTCCAGATTTATATTTGGATTTACTTGAATAGTAAGGCCTCCAGAGCAATAACTTATCCTCATCATGTTGAGCCAGGAAGCCCAGGTCAGGGGCACAAGAGGGAGGCCTCCTATGTGTGTGCAGTGACTTACCATGTTAACCTTGACCACTGGAGAAATGTGGATCAATGACTATCAGACTCTTCAACATGTCAAACAGATAAATCACTGTTCTCCAGTAGAGAGGAATAAGTGGGATCTAGAAGAAGGATGGATGCTTCTAACCAACACATCTGAGAGAGCAGAAGCTCTTATTTTATGGACCTCTAGGAAGAGTGAAGAAGAGAAAATGGCTTCCTCCAAACCACACATGGAAAGTACTCTCATTTTACTCACTGTGTTAGTAAAACAATGTGTGTGAATATGAGAAACTTTGGCTCAGCATGTGCGGGCACTGATAAGAGGTTCTGAGATTTCTTACAGAGAATGTGAAGCAATGGAGCAAGGGCAATAAAGTGGGAATTTACATTTGTGGAGCATCTACTGTGTCAAAAACCATTCTAGGCTCTTAATACCAGCAAGTTTGAGGTTATTCCCTGCCAGATAACTCAGAAAAAAGAGAAGTAAGGTTTAAGTCCAAGTCATTCCAAGTCATCTGATGGTCTTTCCACTATGCCACTCTGTTACTGTAGATGTCACCGCCACCTCTGGACAAAGCCTCTAAGAGGATAGCATCTGACTGCCATTGCAAGGATGGGAGCCCTGCTAGAATTATTCACAATAGCCAAGTACTGGAAACAGTTCAAATGATCATCCATTGATAAATGGATAAACAAAATATGGCATATCAGTACAATAGAATACCATTAAACAACTTAAATGAATGAACTTCTGATACATACTGCAACATGGATGAACCTCTAAAACATTGTTATAAGGGAAAGGAGCCAGACACAAAAGGCCACACATTATTTGATTCCATTTATATAAAATGCCCCCAGAGGCAAATCTATTGAGGCAGAAAGAGGTGGATTAGCGGTTGCCTGGGACTGGGTACAGTGGAAGGAATTGACTGCAAATGGGCATGAGGGAACCTTTTAGGATGATGGAAATGTTTTAAAATTGGACTGTGGTGATGGTTGTAAAACTCTGTAAATTTACCAAAAATAATTGAATTGTACACTTAAAATGAGTAAATTTTATGGTATATAAATTGTAACTCAATAAAGTTGTTTAGAAATTTATTTTTAGCAAAGGGGGGATGAATTGTGGGTGCCCCTATTTCCTCTGCTCAATGAATAGTTCTACTAAAGGCTGCTTGAGAATTTTTGATACCTACTTTTTTATATTACTAAGCATGGCATCTAAGATTGTGAATGGAAATACTTCTTTAAAATTTATTGCTCTCACATCAGTGTTAGTATTCTGTTTTAATAAATGTTGAGGAAGCTGAGTAGAAAGGGTCTGGGTTTCTACTCACAGGAGATAACTGGGGAACTCTTCTAAGACCAGCTCTCCTCCAACCAAACAGGCAGAAAGCACTCTGAATTGGGTGGTAGGAGAAACACCTGTGGGTGTGTCTTTCTCCTTCCCCTGTGCATTCCTGAGTGAATAACAACCAGGTATTTTAGCAGGGCTTTGGGTAAGTGCTTCCCAATTGTTGTCTCATCCAACGCCCTCAATAGTTCCCTGATGGAGACTGATAGTGGTGAAGTCTGATCAGCTGCTCACCAAACCCATTTCTTTTTTCTGGGCACACAGTGAGAACAGGTATCCCAGAGTCCTTGTAGTTAGGAGTGACTGTGAGACCAAGTGCTGAGTTCACTGGTCAGTGAAATGGGGGCAGAAACTATTGTATTGCTTCCAGGCTCAGCCCATTAAAATTTTTCCACAAATGAGACTTCTGTTTCTGTCCCATCTGCTGGTTGGAAATCCATGCCCAGGGAGAACTCAGAAGGCAAAAGTTGAAAAATGGCAGAGCCATAAGATGGAAGCAACATGGGCCTCTGAATCACTTTTTATGGGAGAGACCCCACTGATCAGAACTACCTTCATGAGACTTTACATCAATTAGAAATAAATTTCTGTCCTGTTAGAGCAATTTCCCAGCTTTGGATCTGTTAGAATATCTAGCATCAGTAACTAATGCACTCCTCCTATCTCCCTTATAACAGAAGAATATGTTGAGATTTAGGGAGGACAAGTAACTTGTATAAATTCAAGCATTAAGGAGATGTCAGAGTCATGAGCTGTACCCAAATCATCTGATGTTAGAGGTTGTGCTCTTATCCACTGTGTTACGTTGCTTCTCTTTTTTATGAGAGTTGAGCAGTATGTCAATAAACATTGATTATCCAGAATCCAAACATTTCCTAACACCATATATTACCACCCTCGTCCAAGGTCCATCATCTGTTTCCTGGATTATTGCACTGTCCTTCTCCTGCCCTTGATCTCTTACAGTCTATTATTACTCAGCAGCCAGCATGATCCTATTAAACACATGGCCAATCAAGTCACTTCTTTGCTCAAAACCTGCTGAGGGGCTCTCATCTCCCTCAGAGTAAGAGGTATGGTCTTTACCACCATGGTCCATACTATCCTGTGACCTGGCCCCCTCTTAGCTCTCTGACTGCCTCTCCTATCTCCACCTCCAACCCCACTACAACCTTGCTCACTTGGCCATGTCAGCCTTTTTGCTACTCCTTTACTTTTACCTTTGCTCCTGATACTCACATGATTTGCTTCCTTATTTCCTTCAAATTTCCTTAAAATTTCCACGCCTTAGTGAGAGTTTCTGTAACCATCCTGTTAAAATTATAATCCTTTACTTGATTCATTTTCTGTTCACACATCCTGTTACATTTTTCTCAGTAGCATTTAATACATTGAGCATATTATGTAATTCACTTCAAATTATTTTGTTTGTCTGATTCTTCTACTAGAATGTGAATTACAGGAGAGCAGAGATTTTTAATTCTTAAAACATTTTTGTGACTATTTTATCTCCAGTATCTAGAAAGGTGCCTGGAACATAATATCCTCTGCTTCGTAAGTACATGTGGAATGAATTAATGAATGTGCATCCTCCAAACTATAGGAAGAGGATGGCGTTATTAAGTCTCTGTGTGCTATACAGAAGGCCTTCCAAGCCAGGGGGAAGTCCAGTCACCAGGACAAACTTATGAGCTGCTAAAACATCAATGGAAATATATCAGTATGGAGAATGTTACATATAAGTCCTTTCAGAGATTGTACTGTAAGTGAGTGAGATGAAAATGTTGATAAGCCACTGAAGTGGTGAAGAAAGTGAGACCCTTCCATGGCTCAATAGCACCAAACCATCTTGTAAAGAGGGTGGGCCAAGTTAACCACAATGCTGCAGATTGCCAAGGAGAGCATTGCTTAATTACTCAGACAGCAGGGTGGAGGCCACAGCTGCTGTAACTGCCTTCTTTCATTGATCTTATCACATGCAATGCCCAGGCTCTCTTATAATTAAATATGTATCTACTGACTAACCAAATATTGATTTAGCACCTATCTTGGCAGATTCTGAGTGCTGGGAATATAGTTGCAGATGAGAAAAAGTCCTGTTTTTGTGGAGTTTATATTCTGGTGGAGAGAGGCAGATTATAAATTAAACAAAATAAATGATATTTAAGATATTGATATGTGCTATGAAATAGAGTGATGATGTGCTACAAAATTGGATGATAGGGTAGAGAGAGACTGGGAGAGAGGAGAGGGGAGGACAGGAACAGTGTGGAGCCTTTAGCCACAGAGCGTTAGCAAGGGATTCTCTGAAGATATCTCATCAGAGCAAAGGCCTAAGGGATATGACGGAGGGAGCCACATGAGGATCTGAAGGAAGAACATTCCAGGGTGAGGGAGGATAAGTTCAGTGACTCTGACATAGGAGTGAGTAGAGGCTAAGAACAGGAAGAAGGCACAAGTGAACAGGAAGAAGGCACAAGTGAACAGGAAGAAGGCACAAGGCACTAGGGAAAAGGAGAGGTGGGTTTGGAGATGCTCCCAGGGGCCTGAAGGTGCAATGTCTTCAGGCGTTGCAGGGAGATTATATTTCATTCTCATGGTGACAGGGAGTCTTTGGAGAGTTTGAATGTAGCATAATTGAAGGACATCATTTTTAAGGGATGCCACAACAGCCTATCGAAAGCTGCCACATGTCCCAGTCTAGCACTCTCTGCAGATTCCCACACTTGACTTACAGGAGACAGGTTGCCAGAATCTAGCCCAGGCTTTAATAAACTCTTATCACAACTTTGAACTATGGCAGGGTGACTGTAAAATCTGGGATCATATTTTTCTAAGGGAACTTTCAACTAATTATTTGAATGCTGTTAGGAATAAATGTCCAGTTTTTAAAAAGAATTTTTTTAAACAGCCCACCAAATAAACCCAAATGGCTCAACTGGCATTCAATACTTTTCATTAAATGGGTAAACAATTTCCTTTTAAAATGAAACACTTTAATGAGCCACAGAAAGCAATCAAATACACTTAACATCCAAAAGAAGATAGTCTTTGGTTAGGGAGGCAAGTCCAAATGACACAGTGTGATAGAGAAATGATCTATGAGTTATCTGTCAAAAAGGCTTGGTCTTATAAAACACAAGGTAATGCAAACTAGGGAGGAACATTAATGAAATAGCAATGCAAGTTTCCAGTTAATCAAATGTCACTTGACTTTGAGGAATTGGAAGGATGATCAGCATTTGTGAGGACAGAATGCCAACAGGAATTTATAAACAGCTCAATCTCTTAGTCTCTGAGGAAGCAATGTTGTCTGGGATAAACACATTTGATGGACCTTGTATGAGCAGCTTATTATCAAGTCTAGAAAAGTTACTTTGCAAGCCTCCAAGATTGAGATGTTTTTGTATTTCTTCCCCAAGGAATGGTACTATGGGAGTGGAGTGTGGGAACGTCTAAAGGATAAGTAAAAATAAGACCCAAGTGTTGCACACAAAAATTCAGTCCAGGGCCTCCCTGGTGGCGCAAGTGGTTGAGAGTCCGCCTGCCGATGCAGGGGATACGGGTTCGTACCCAGGTCTGGGAGGATCCCATATGCCGCGGAGCGGCTGGGCCCGTGAGCCATGGCCGCTGAGCCATGGCCGCTGAGCCTGCGCGTCCGGAGCCTGCGCGTCCGGAGCCTGTGCTCCGCGACGGGGGAGGCCACAACAGTGAGAGGCCCGCATACCGCAAAAAAAAAAAAAAAAAAAAAAAAAAAAAAAATTCAGTCCAACGATGTATAGGGATGTGGCAGTCCCAAATTAGGATGGATGTGGGGATTATGTTAGAAATGTAACTGAGTTATCATCTGAGCTAATGGTAGCTCAAATCTAAACAGGTTTGTTCTATACATTTTTGGGGATGCGTCTTGCTCTTCTGTAAAGCTATATTTATAGAACAGTTAGTCATCTAGTATTTATTAAGCCCTGTGGGTATATGTCTCTTTTTTCCATCCTGTACATGTTATACTCTGATATATATCCATTGTCTGGCATGTGGTAGGAATTCAATAATTATTCATTGAAATAAGTTTAAAATAAGGTAAAATATGAGTCTTCCTTGCCTTAAAAATTCAGAAATAATAGGGTCATAATGCAGAAAAAAGTAAACAAGCCAGGTTAACTTTAGTCACTGCATTTGTTGTGTTGGTGCTTGAGGGAAATTGTGCAGGCAGTTGGCAAATGCATGGAACGGAGAGACTGTGAAATGGACAGTTAGTTCCGGCTGATCCTCTACTTAAAGAAGACAGAAGGCAGGGACGGCACAGGAGAGGTCAAAAGCATGTGCAAAGGTAAAATGTTGGGAAAACTTGTGATGTATTTTGGGAAATAGTAGAGTCCAGTTTAATTGAAGGATAGAGTGTCATGGTGGAGAGAGGTTGGTATAGTGGGAAGAGCAAGAACTCGTGAATCACATAAAATCCTAGCCCTGCTGTCACTTTGGAAGTGGAAGTTCAGTCTGGAAAGGAAACTTGAGCCAAACTGCAGAGGGGCCTTACTATTAGTACTTTATTTAGCCAACAACTTGTGGTCTTTGAAGGTTTTGGAGCTGGGAATTGACATGTTTATAGCTGTGATTTCCCTTTATAAACAATCAAGTCCTGTGGGTTGGAATTTTTTCTCATTGCTTCATCAACTTTTTTGGAGACTAAATTTTCTTTCTTTGAGAGATTAAATTTTCAATGCAAGTTGCAAATTTATCAAACATCCTTCTTTTAAAGAAATGAAACATCCCTCAGAAGACTAGAGGGTCTCAGTAACATCTTTTAGGTCTGCTCATTAACTTGTCTAGTCCCTTTATTCACAGTGATATAGACAGCTGAGCCAAAAGTATTGTTCCTGACTGTCTTTCATGCTATTTTGCCCTGAGAAATATTGGGACACCCTTCACTATCTGTTGCCCACCTCAATCAGTTGAACAGTTTTACTTTTTCCCCTTCCTGACTATCAAATATCAACTTAAAACTGCCTTAACAGCTCTGCTATTTTTCTAGATGGTACCAACTAGCACTTATTTTTTATTGCTAGATGAATTTTAGTCTTCTTTACCAAACAGAGACCACTAGATGGACATTTCAAAATCTCTCAAAATGTCTCCCAATCTCTTTTATTTCAGCCTTTTATCATTGCTGTGTGTACAAACCACTGAATAAAATTTATAATAATAAAGCAACATAAATACCATCACTTCAAGCTAAACCTCTTCATAAACCTAAGGTAGATTCAAGGCTAGAATACTTGTAGACTCAAACTTTTTTTTTTAAGTATACCTCTTAAAGGATTTGTTTATTCTAATTATTAATTGTAGTGTTTAATTCAAAGATTATAAACTCAAGATTAAAATTTTAAAATATATTTCACAAGGCTGATGAAAATTTATGAATAAGTTTTTTGGCAGTCTAAAGCAGAAGGATAGGAATCATGGTTTGGTGTTTGCAGATAGGATATCACTTTCACTACATTGTAGAATACACCCAATATAGTAAGATTGTTTGAAGGCAGTTTCGTATTCCTCATGATCCTTGCTCCTACAGACAGACTCAGGTCCCTACTCAAAAGAAATACATAGGGCTTCCCTGGTGGCGCAGTGGTTGAGAGTCCGCCTGCCGATGCAGGGGACGCGGGTTCGTGCCCCGGGCCGGGAAGATCCCACATGCCGTGGAGCGGCTGGGCCCGTGAGCCATGGCCGCTGAGCCTGTGCTCCGCAACAGGAGAGGCCACAACAGTGAGAGGCCCACGTACCGCAAAAAAAAAAAAAAAAGAAATACATAGCCACTATGGGTAACACGTGTGTTCTCAGATGCTGTGAGTCTAAAACTAGTGGCAATGAATGGCCACATGATCTAAGATTTTGTTTCAATCCACACAAACTGGAGGCAGTGAGATTTAATGGAAAACATTGAACTCTTCATGCCCAGAGTCTGTTTACTTTTTTATTGTTTCACTCTATTGTAAGCTCCATGAAAGCATAGACTGTTTCTGAATCTGTGGCCCCTAACTGTGCCTGGCACATAAAAGGCATGCGTCCTAATATGTGGTTGTTTTTGGAATGACTTTGAGTTGGATCAGTATTTTAGTTCAATGCTTCTCAAACTATCTGTGAAGAAGAACTCTTTGTTTTTTGACTTCCAAACTGTCTCATATTGATTCTTTTCTCCTAAAAATATGAGTACCGTATAAATGTTGCAATACTGTGACATAATAAGAAATATATATTGAGTCTTCCTCCCTGGTTCTTAGCACAGAACTTCTAAAACCCTTGGAATTTCCTGAGTGGTAGGGGTGAAAGGAGCATCCTTTATTATTCATAAGAACCTAAGTTTATGCTAATGAAATGACTCTTGTAGGGGGCTGCTGGCTGCCAAAGGAACCAACCATGTTATTAGAGGATTGGAACTTACATTCAGGCCCATCCCAAACATCCAGAGAGGGGAATGAGGCTGGGGATTAGGTTAATCACCAATAGCCAATGATTTAATGAATCATGCCTAAGTAATGGAATGTCCATAAAAAACTCTTAAGAGCTTCCAGGTTGGTGAATGCATCCATGTGCCAGGAGAGTGGTATACCCCAAACACCACAGGAACTGAAGCTCTTGCACTCAGGACCCTTCAAGACCTTGCCATATGTACCTCTTCAACAAACTGTTCATTTGTATCCTTTATAATATTCGTTATAATAAACCAGTAATGGAAAGTAAAGTATTTCCCTAAGTTCTGTGAGCCATTATAGCAAATTGTAGAAACTAAGGTGGAGGGGTTATGGGAACCCCAAATTTGTAGCCAAGCCGTAGAGAAGTATGAGTAATCTGGAGATACACTACTTGTGATCAGCATCTGAGGTGGGGGGACAGTCTGGTGGGACTGAGTCCTTAACCTGTGGGGTCTATGCTGACTCTGGGTAGTTAGTTTTAGAATGAATTAAATTGTAGGACACCCAGTTGGTGTCCACAGAGAACTGGAGAAGTTCTCGTGGAAAACACACACATTTGGTGTCAGAAGTGTTCTGAGTAGAGAGACAGTTTTCCTTTAAAGGTAAAGAACATGATTGATCTGGGTTCCAACCCAAGTGCCCACACATGCCAACTGGTGACCTTGGACAAGTTACTCAAGCTCCCTGAGCTTTGAGTTAATTAATTAATCAATAAACCAATTAACTAAAGTCTGACTCCTTTGTAGGATCAATATGAAGATTAAATGAAAAGTTTAAATTAAAAAAGGATGTATTTAGCAGGTGCTCAATAGATTTGAGCACTACAGAACTAAGAAAAGGAAAGAAAGGAGGGAGGAAGGAAAGTGGGAAGGAAAAAAGGAAGGAAGAGAGGGGAACTAAAAGGAAAGAAAAGGTAAGAAGGAAGGTTAAGATATTATATGTATATTTGTGCTATTTCCTGTGGACAAAATAATACTATCAGATTTCATAGAAGAAGGAAATCACTTATATTTTAACTTATAAAACTCCATAGGGACATAAGAATATTAAGTTTTCTGGTGGCTACAGTAATTTTTCTTTTAAACCTAGGGGCAGGGGCTACAAACCAGAAAAGGTGCTATAGCATCACCTTCTATAAAATCTGTGCTTCACTGGCTCACAGCACAGATCTGATTTTCAACCAGGTTCTGAAGATACTGCACTCTTTTTTTTTTTTTTTTTTGCGGTACGCGGGCCTCTCACTGTTGTGGCCTCTCCCAGTGCGGAGCACATGCTCTGGTCGCTCAGGCTCAGCAGCCATGGCTCACGGGCCCAGCCGCTTCGCAGCATGTGGGATCTTCCCGGACCGGGGCACGAACCTGTGTCCCCTGCATCGGCAGGCGGATTCTCAACCACTGCGCCACCAGGGAAGCCCAGATACTGCACTCTTATCTTCTGTCAGTGTAGTAGCTAGTTTACAGAAATACCAAGCTCCAAAACAAACCTCACGCTAGTGAGTAAAAAAAACGCTTTAAGGCAATTGATGTTATACTCAATGTTAGTCATTAATTAGAGGCTTAAGGGAAACCTGACACTCACAGGGCTCTCAAATATCTCTGTAAAGCAATGTCCCAGACAAGTAGGCCATTCATCAGTTCAGGAAGCTGGACCCAAAACAGAGGAGAACCAAGACACCGATCATACCCATTGGACTGTACTTGCCATCTTCAGAATATCACTTTTTTTTTCTTTCTTAATATCTAATTGGTCAGAGTTTTCTCTCCCCATCCCTACTCCTAAAATATTTTGGGATATATCATAAAAGTACAATTTTGTACCTATCTTTTTTAAAGTAATACTTATATTTTTCTGATTATAAAGTAATACATTCTTATGGTAAAAAAATTAGAAAATATGAAGAAGTAAAGGTACACATAATCTTATTCCCATAAGAAACCTCTCTCTATATTCTGGTGTAATTTTCTAATATCTGTGTCTTACAAATATATATGTATATGTGTGTTTGTAAATGTATCATAATCATATTATATATAGTTTTGTATCCTGTATTCCTCACTTACATATTTTGTACATTTTCCCATATTATTAAAACATCCTCCAAAACTTGAAAAAAATTATATGTATATATATTTATTCTTTAACTTGATTAATGAAATATCATTCTCCCAATTCATATGGTTAAAAATCTGTCAAATTCTGCTTCTTTCTTTTCCACATCTCTCACATCTAGTCAATAGCTAACATCTGTTGATCAGCCTCTAAAATGTGTCCCTAATACATATACTCTTTTCTTTGCTGACTGCTTCGCTTCTGAATTTTATTGCTCTTCAGATGGATAAGACACCTTGTCTAATTTTCTCTTATCTTTCTTCCTTCCCTCCCTCTCCCATTATTCCAATTCCTGCCCCTAAACTTTCCTTCATACTGCTCATACCCTTTTTATACTCTTAGTATCTGACCATATCGGTTAAAATTTTTCCATGGCTCTTCATTCCATAGAATATCAACTAACATTTATTTCCACCCTATTTTATCCAAATTTTTTTCCATGAAAGCTCCCAAAAGCATCCTATGCTCTAGCTATAAAAGATTTATAATTCACAAACCCACAGTGCAGAAGTGGGCAACCATTCTGCCCAGTTTTACTCACATCACCCCCTGAATCTCCTTCCCTATATTCACCAACCAAAATTCTACCCACTTTTCTAATATGACAATAATTATTCATCCCAACTCCATGCAACTCCGTGTTCCTCCCCATGTGCTGAATTGACTGAGAATAGATACAGTGATCAGATAAATGTTTAGTCAAATATACATTAAGTCATTGTCAAAATATTGGTTTTATTAGATCATGTGGCCATTCATTGCCACTAGTTTTAGACTCACAGCATGTGAGAACAAACGTGTTACCCATGGTGGCTATGTATTTCTTTTGAGTAGGGACCTGAGTCTGTCTGTAGGAGCAAGGATCATGAGGAATAAGAAACTGCCTTCAAACGATCTTACTATATTGGGTGTATTCACTACACCCACTACAATGTAGTGAAAGTGATGTTCTATCTGCAAACACCAAACCATGATTCCTATCCTTCTGCTTTAGACTGCCAAAAAACTTATTCATAAATTTTCATCAGCCTTGTGAAATATATTTTTAAATTTTAATCTTAAGTTTATAAATTATAAATCTCATTGCCTCCAGTTTGTGTGGATTGAAACAAAATCTTAGATATGGCTCTCGGGGCCTAAACCAGGGGCACTTACCCTGTGAAGGAGCCTAGGGGGAAAAAAAAAAAAGCAAAGCACACTTCCTCAAAGCAGACAGATCTCAAAGAGGGGAGGGAGAGGTGTACCTAAGCCAAGCAATTGCAATGATCATCTTCTCAATTTCACCTATCAATTAAGTCAGTCTTCTTGGGGGAAGGAGAGGGAGATAAGCAAATGGAAGAAAAGGTCAAGCTTTGCTTTTCATTAGTTACAGAAGGATCAAAGTTTCTACTTCTTAAGTGTGTGCAGGCAGAAACACTGGAAGAGGGAAAACGGGGTCCCATCTGTGCCCTGCCTTTCAATGTTTAACTTTAACCCTTAAAATGGGCATAAAAAGCCAAATTGTCCTTTTGTGTAAAAGCTGAAGTTATAGCTAAACATAAAAACTGTATATGAATGCTGAAATGAAACAATCAGGAAATAGAAGGAAAAAAAACTGAAAAAGTTGACTGGCCAATATGGAAACAAGAAAGAACAAAAAACATATGGAAACTTTTTTTTTTTAATTATTAAGGCACACATGGCCAAAAAAATTAAATACAAAAGTTTATGTATGCTTAAATATATTTGAATTCCTTTTTCTCTGTAGTGGGTAACATCATAAGGCAGATTTGTGTTTTATTTAGTTGCACTGTTTGAATTTCCTGAAAGGAAAAGTAAAGACTGCTTGATATAAAGAAAAAGATTTTGTGCCTTTTCCCAACATACTAAAATGTGGGATTAGAAAATTTGGTTTTATTGCTGACAGTACTACAGTGTCATGGTATAATTGTGGTTAAGAAAGAATTTGAATAAGTATATGAAAACAGGTACTTGAGTTTTTCTCATTAAAAAATTAAAAAATATATATGTATATAAACACACATGTACATATACGTATCTCCATAGGCCTGAAACTTCTCATGCTCATTTTTCAGTTAAAAGGCAAATTGTTTTTTTTAGAAAATATGAAATTATTCCACTCAATCATTTGTGACTTATATTAATAATTTAAAACCATGCTTTCTACATTAAAAATAGATTTGTGTTTTTTGTTGTACTCAGATGAATCCAAACTATGCTTTTGAAAGAGAACTTTGAATTTAACACACATTAAAAGCCTTTTTGATATATTAGGGGAAAAATACACCTGGAATTATAAATAGCCAACTTGAAAAACTTCAGAGTTGTTTTTAAATTACCTCAAATATTGAATTTTCCACTAAAACTATAGTAAAACTCAAGGAAAATGAAGTATTCCAAATTCTTAAAGTAGTGAACATGCAAGAGTCATCACATTAAATCACTAAGAGACAATATAAATGAATTGAGATTCACTTATTCATTATTCAGAAAATATTTACTTGCTGTCTATAATGGGTCCAGCACAGTTTTAGGTGTTTTCTTCACAGTAACAAGCAAAAAAGTGGTTAAAATTTCAGCTCTGACTGTGCTTACATTTAAGGGAAGGGAGACAGATTATAAATAAGATAAGCAAAATGCATAGTTTGCTATTGCTAAGTGCTATGAAGAAAATATAGAGCAGGAAAGGGAATATCAAATATTTTAGGGGAGGGGAGATAACTACTATGCTAAAAATGTTTATCAGTTTTCAAAGATCAGTCCAGCGAATGGTCAGTCTCATGGTTCCAGAACAGAGGCTTTACGGATCAACCTCAGATTAGGAGATGGTGAAAGGGAGCCCTGAGCCTGACATCAGTTCACACTGTGAGGCGCCTGCAACACTGCAGGAAACCCAGCAGACAGTTGGAAATGTAGGTTTGGGTCCTTAGGAAGAGATACAGATTTGGAAGCCACCTGTGGAAAGGTGAGAATAAAATGATGGGAATGGATGAAGTCGAGAATGTGTGCAAAGTGAGATGAGAGTACAGCTGATGAGAGGACCTTGGAGAGTGTCTACATAGAAGGGCCAGGTGGAACATTCACAATTCCTTAGGGAATTTCTAGTGATTTAGTCTACGAATCACTGAATCAATTATACTGAATATTGTAGAGGATTTTATAAAAGGTTTTTTCAATCCCAGAAATAATTTACTTGGGATTTAAAAATTATTAGAGATGAATTTTTAGTAAATAAACCTTTACATCTGTAGAATTACTAGAAGCACATTTATTTATAAAATCACATCATGACTTCTGGCATGGTGGGATGATCCAATTTGAAAATTGCCACGTCAGTGACAAATTCATTTATTTAATTTAACATTTCATTGGTTGGTTCATGACTTTTTAACTTATCAACTATTTACTGATTTCATACCCTGCTCAAGACAAGAAATGTATATATTGATGAAAAGTAATATTTCAAAAGTGCTATTAATAAAAACTCTTGCATATTTTTAAAATGTAATATTTTCCTCAAGATATACCTAACCAAATGTTTGCCTGGCCACAGTTCCTAGGATGGAGTCTGTGTGACTTTAATACAAAGAAGTTAAATTATGGGCTATGGGCTGAATTGTGCCCCTACCCCTAATTCATATGTTAAAATCCCTAAAGCCCAGTACCTAAGAATCTAACTGTATTTGGAGATAAGGTCTTTAAAGAAGTGATTAAGTTAAAATGAGACCCTAAGGGTGAGACCCAAATTCAAGTATGACTAGTGTCCTTGTAAGAAGAAAAACAGAAACCAGGGACTCGTGCACAGAGGGACGACCACATGATGAGTACAAGCAAAGAAGGCCTCAGGAGAAATCAACACTCCTGGCGTCTTGGACTTTCAGCCTCCAGAACTGTGAGAAAATTGATTTCTTTGTTTAAGCCACCTGATCTGTAGTATTTTGTTATGGCGTCCCTAGCAAACTAATATACTGTGAGACTAGGAACTTACCTTCTAAGAGGGTAAAACTCATCCTCATATTAGGAGGGAGGATTTCTAGATTAAAAGTGTGAACAAATATTGTTTAGATTATGACAAAATAGATCAGCCTCTTGAAAAAGTTGAGCTAAAATTTAATGTGATTTATTGGGTTGGGGAGATGGGCTGTACCAGGTCTCTGACCCATTACATGAGTTTTGATTATTGAAGCAGTGGTCAGAGCCCATATTAATACTTAATTATGAAATATCTTGCCTTTGATGCATAGAGGAAAAAAAGGCCATTTAGAAAGACTTTGGCTTTTCTCTTCTGAGTTTATAACCATAGGCAAGGCTATGGTGATAGGCAAGGCTATTTTGAAAAATAATGAACATATAAAATGCAAACCAGCCACATTTATCCTTTCACAAAAACTTGTAAAGATGCCTGAAAAGCACACAAAAATGCTCCTTTTAATGTTTTTAGGAGAATAGCTTAAGGTTGTTTTCAAAGTTTCAAGATCCAAATGCAAAAGACTCCACTTCTTTACAAGTGGTTTAATCCCATGGGTAGTGTGGTTATAATCCAGATGACTCTCTTGAGGGGCAGGGAGAAGCAATGCCAATATTTTTTTTGTGTTGAAAGGACCATAAAGAAGAAGCAGATCATACTTTGTGGGTTGATAAATAGCTCAAGACGCACAGCCAGAAGAATGAACATTATGCACATTGCACAGCTTTTCTTTTTTTTCAAGGCAGAAATGGGAGAGAGGAGTTGTGGTTTTTGTTAGTTCTCTGTTCTGATCCCTCGCTCGGTGACATGGCAGGGCTAAAAGGCTATGTCAGAATTTAAAATGTGACCCTGAATGAAAAAGTTTAGAATATGATAAAGATCTAAGCATAGAACTTTGTTTTTTTCAATTTCCATTTTCCAATGAAAAATTGAAAGTGGCTTCAGAAACTATTAGAAGCAAAACATTGGTGGTCCCATTTAGATAACATGTGAAAAGAAAATTGAAGGGGGAAGAAAAGCTGAGAAAAAATTCGCTTTGCTTGGGCTGATATTATACTTGATAGATACCTTGGGGAAGGATCTATTTGCAGAAGAGCTCACTCTAATAGTGAATAGGACTGCATGAGAGGGGGATTTGTAAATAATAAAAGTATACCAGATGCATGTGAAAGCCTCAGTTACGAATACTATGGGGAGTTCAAGAGTAGTCACACACAGACCCTCCCCTCCCTTCTTCACCTCTCCTCTTTTTCTTTTGTTGTATGAGGCATCCATTAATAATAAGGGGCACAAGCTCACTTCTTATCATAGACATACATGATCTTTGTAACCCGGGGAAAATTTCACTGGTGTTATTTTCTTCCTTCCTATCCTCCAGAATTGTCTGTTCTAGATTGGGCTAAATGAAATTTTTATTTTCTCATGTAAGTGAAAACACCATTTCTTAAACACATCAAAGCCCATTTGAATTTGGGTCACATCATAATTTATTTTATCAAACAGATTTTAATTTTTTCCAGATTTAAAAATTTCCAGATTACTCCAAATTTTGTGTGCCAAATTCTGCCCTCAATTATGTGCATGCAGCTAATTGCATACACATAACTGAGGGTAGGGTTTGGCTTTTGGAGGTTAAAATCTCTGGAGCTTCGATTTTTTTCCCCCCTTGGGAAAGCCCAGACTTTATTAATTAAAAAAAAAATCTTCAAAATAATTTACATCACTTTTCCGAAGTTGCTTTTAGGCACTGATTAGTTAATCCACCACACCCTGGTGTAATCACTCTTTATCTTTTTTGCAATGAGACAGTATTCATACAGATGACCTTTTTATTTGCTTGAAGACATATAAGCAAGAGAGTGATAGAATTAAGGTTAAAATTGAGCATTCTGTGTTCTGTGATGATAGCTGGAACTGTTTATTAACATTACATAATTGTGTTCTGAATCTGTTATATTCTTGATTGTTGCCTCTTTTATTATTCACAATAATGGCTTTATTATACTTTTTTTCCTAATTTTAAAAATCATAGTAATAATTTAAGCAATATAGAAAAGTGTATAGAATAAGAGAATCACTTGAATTCTCACCACTACAAGGGGGCCATTTATATTTTGTTGAGTATTCTTCTAGGAATGTCATCTGACTTTTTCTCCAATTTTATGTTGATATAATATCAGAAATGTTATTTTAACCAGCATTTTTCACCAGGGAAATATTGGAAATGTTTTCACCTCAGGTAATACAGATACACCTCTCTTACGGCCCACATACTATTTCATTGGACCAGAAAGTCTTCAGCCAATCAGTTATTTTCACAAGAAGAAATGTGCTTTCTTACTGTAAACTGTGTCATGATAGACACATTTGTTTATTGTAATTAATAACTGGAACTCTCTTCTCCTTTAGTTATGCCCCAAATCTCAGATTTCCACCAAATCTATTTGTTCTACTTTAAAACTATAATTTTGAGTTGCACATCAATAGGACTATACTCAGACATGAAACTTGAAAATGTCATGGCAATGGAAAATGTGAATAATGTAAGTATGTGAAGTCCTCAGAAAATTCTTAAATGTATTTTATAAATAACCTTTTATCATTACCCAATTTTAATCTGAAGCTCTGCTAAAAATGTCCAAATTTTGAATTTTATCTCCATTTCTTTTCCTTACCAGTCCTTAGGAGATTAGGGTAAGCAATGAAGTGGAAAGTCTTGGCTAATCTATACTTTGGACAATCAATTGCCAAACACTAAATTTGGAGTGAAATATTTATATTTATATAAATAGTGCTTGAAAAATTACGAGAAACTCCATATACGCTTTGCACATTACCATTTTATTTTTTGTTCCTCCCACTCCTCACAGCCTAAGATCCTTCTACACTACTGCCCTTATAAAAACTCATATCCAGGGCTTCCCTAGTGGCACAGTGGTTGAGAGTCCGCCTGCCGATGCAGGGGATGCAGGTTCGTGCCCTGGTCCGGGAAGATCCCACATGCCACGGAGCGGCTGGGCCCGTGAGCCATGGCCGCTGAGCCTGTGCGTCCAGAGCCTGTGCTCCGCAACGGGAGAGGCCACAACAGTGAGAGGCCCACATACCGCAAAAAACAAAACAAAACAAAAAAACCCCCTCATATCCATTATCACCTTGTATTCTTCACTTTCTGATCTTCTTCTATGTAGCCTACTCAAGGACATTGTTCTTGCAATATTCCTTTCTCCCTCTCTCATCATCAAATTTTCCCTCTCTACTGAATTATTCTCACAAATACATAAATATGCAATTTTTCTTTTATCTTGAAAATATTTCTCCTTACCCATTTTCTACTCTACCTACCACTGCATTTCTTAGCTCCTTTTTGGAGCAAAAAAATTATCTTTAGTCCCTGATTTCAATTCTTCTTCCTTTCTCTTTTAATGCAATTTAATCAGGCTTTCTCCCTCACAAGTCTTCTTGAGGTCACCAATGACCTTCATGATCTTAAATATGGTGGTCAATTCTCAATCCTCATCTTACTTGACCTGTCAGTATCATTTGACACATTTGATCACTCTCTCTTCCTTGATAAATGTTCTTCACTTTGTTTCCAGAATGCTATTCTTTCTTAGCTTTCTTCCCATCTTGCTGGTTGCTCCTTCTCAGTCTCCTTGGCTGGATTCTCTTCTTCTTCCTGATGTCTTAATTTGGATTATTAGATTATTTTCTCTTTTTTCCTCCTTTTTGTCTACATTCATGGCCTTAAAAACATCTATATGATAATTACTCTCATATTCACACCTCTAGGGCCATCTGTCTTCCAGACTTACCATTCCTATATCCAGCGATATTTCCACTCAATGCATAGTACCACTCAAACTCAACATGTTCAGCAATGAACTCCTGCTCTTCCTCACCCATCCACAATCCTGTTTCATTAATCTCAGTTCTGGCAACTCTAACCCTATTGTTGCTTATGACAACTAGAAACCCACCTTTGACTACTTTTGTTCTTTCACATCCCACATCTAATCTTTCAGGAGATCTTAGCCCTTATTTCAAAATATACTCAGAATCTGCTCATTTCTCACCCCTTCCACTGAGTCACTAGGATCCCTAATCAGGTTTCCCACTATTCTCGTCTTCTCAGAGTCTATTGTCGACAAATAAGCCAGAGTGAGCTTTTTAAAACTTGAATCATACAGTGGTACTTCTTAAATCCTGCAATAGCCCCCTGTTGTACTCAAAGTAAAAACTATAATCCATGTGATGGCTACAAGGCTAGGACTTTCCATTTCCTCTCTGACTTTTTCTACTACTCTCTACCTTGTTCAGTCTCCTGCAATCACAGCAGGCTCTTTGCTATTCCTCACATATGCCAGGAACTCTCCCACCTTGAGATCTTTCCTTTGTATATTCCTTCTACCTGGAATGTTCTTCTCCAAGGTATCTGCATGGACAACACTTTTGTCTCCTTCAAGTCTTTGACTAAATCTCATTTTCTAAATGAAGCCTACCATGACCATCTTATTTAATACTACAGCCTATCTCTCCCATCTTTGGGATTTCCTATCTATGGTATCCTACTCTGCTTTGTGTTGTGTGTGTGTGTATGTGTTTCATAGTATTTATCATCTTTGAACATACCATATTTACTTAAAAAATAAATTTTTGTTTAGTTTCTCTGCTCCCACTAGAGTATAATTCTTAAATATATCCTTGAGGATGGGGATCTTTGTTTGTTGTGAGTGGTAAAATTATGGGTAATTATCCCATTATTAAAGTTATAAATAGAATAACTAATAAAAGCAAATCGTGAATACACCAATGATGAGAATATGTGACAAACAAGACTGCGGTTAATCCAATTCTATGCATATGAGATTCAGAAAAGTAAAAAAGAAGAACCAGGGTGAAAAGGAAGACTTATTTTTTGCTGTACATGGGCCTCTCACTGTTGTGGCTTCTCCTGTTGTGGAGCACAGGCTCCAGACACACAGGCTCAACGGCCATGGCTCGCAGGCCCAGCCGCTCCGTGGCATGTGGGATCTTCCTGGACAGGGGCACGAACCCGTGTCCCCTGCATCTGCAGGCAGACTCTCAACCACTGCGCCACCAGGGAGGCCCCAAAAGGAAGACTATTGAGGTAAGAGGAAACAGTGCAAACTTAGTGTTTTTAGTTTATAAATTTCCTACTCTTTAAAAGATTTTGGGAGAGGAGTCTACAAATGTTGCTGTTTGAATCTTGATTTCAGATTGGTTAAGGGTTATGCTAATTTTAGGATAAAAAGGGAGAATTTTTGGCTTTGAAATATAAATGATATATCATTAGTCCATCCCATTAATGCTTCTGAAATTTCCCTTCAGCTGTAGCTGATTAGCAACTAAAAATGTCAAAGTTTATTTTGAGAATATTGAAGACTGCTCTAGGGCCTTGAAATAATTAGTTGCTCAAGTCCTCATTAAGAAATAGAGCATACACAAAGCTATAAGACTTGGCTAGTCAAGAAAGCAAAATGCTTTTGAGCATTTTATTCAGTGAGGTAAAATGAGCATGCTTTGTTCCATTTGGTTAACCAAATGTTGAAAGTATGGCACACTACTTTCAAAAGGAATGAGTTTCCCCAGTTGGGGGCCCGGGGAGTGGGGGGTGGGGGGGTGACACTGAGCCGATGTCAGGCCCACATAAAATTACTTTGTTGCAAAGACTAGTTGCTTATATCCACTGATTTGCTGCCAGTTATTTGTAGTAAAAAAGAATAGTCTTTGAGGGCTTATTTTTTTAAAATGTTAATTTCAGCGTTTGATGAAGCAGCTAATGATTGAAAGTAAGAAATCTTAAAGAATATTGGCTTTAAAAAAAGAGTAGTAGTTTAAATGTTGGCTGTAAAACAAGAGAGATATTTAGGTATGAAAAAATGAGGGAAATTTCTTATTCTTTTTATTAAGCTTTAAAAAGTAAGGCAGGGCTTCCCTGGTGGCGCAGTGGTTGAGAGTCCGCCTGCCAATGCAGGGGACACGGGTTCATGCCCCGATCCGGGAAGATCCCACATACCGCGGAGCGGCTGGGCCCGTGAGCCATGGCCGCTGAGCCTGCGCATCTGGAGCCTGTGCTCTGCAACGGGAGAGGCCACAACAGTGAGAGGCCCGCGTACCGCAAAAAAAAAAAAAAAAAAAAAAAAAGTAAGGCAGTTTGTATTCTATTTGTTAGGGTTTGGGGGACCCCAAATAAAATACTGTCTTCTCCTTTATAAGGGTAGACTAAGGTATCAGATAGATGAAGATCAAAAATGCCAGCTTTATTACAAATCAAAATCTGGTCTGAAGAAAGCACTTGGATATGCAGCCGCAATAGCCTTCCTAACACTTTGCCACTATTAGATACACTTACTCATCTGGCATAAGCAACGCTTGATAACGGCAGACCTCCCTCATGGATCAGGATGTTTACCACATGATATGGAGCAGACCTGAAGTCAGGGCTCTTGCATAGATGGCTCCAGAAAGAGAAAAAGAGGAAAAACCTGAGTAAACTTGCTCAGAGACTTCTCCCACATCCACCAGTTAGACCAACTGACTCTGCTCCTATAAGGAGGGATAAGTCAGGGTGGAAAGAAAGGCTGAAGGGTTTGTTTATAGCTAAAGTCTCTCCAGCTGGGAACAGGAGGAATGGAGGATATATCCGCCCCCTACCCCAGCACACTTTACTCATCACATATGTGTGATCTATTATGTTAAAAGCAATTATCCCATGTGTTTCAAAATGTGTGTCAGTGGGAAGAGAGGAAGGGGGATTATTAAATTTCAAAATTTCCACCTCCATTTTTCAGGTAATTTCACAGAGACTGGCAAATCAGGGACTCATATGTTGTTGGCATGCACACTGCTGTGAATTAATGTTCATGCGTTGATGGCTCAGCCATGGATGCAGGAGAAAGAGGGAAATACAGCAGTGCTTTTATTAACGAGCGGGGAGGCCCAAATGTTGAGAAAAATCCTCTGCCTCCGCTAAAGGCAGCACTGCTGCCATCTGCTGGACTGGGAGTAGGAAAGCCCCATGCTTATCGGAGTCAGTACAATTCCTTATCTCCCACCCACTTAGGAGGCATTATGCTAGGCGCCAGGTTGGGGGTCTCTAAAGGTAGCAGACTACGTTCTCCACCCTCAGGAAGCCGGGAATTTAACAGGGGACAGAGACGTCACTTAGGAGGCTGTGATAAGTCTCGCCTAATGGGAAAGCCAGGAGATGGTGGGATCCACTGCCATGAGGAGTATCGGGAAAAGATTTGCAGAAAAGGTGACCAGAGTTTTTGCTGGAGGCAAAGGTAGGGGGTTCAACAGGGAGAGATGGGGAAAATGGAATTCTGAGTGGACACTGCTCCAAACAGCTTAATTCCACAGGCTCATGAAGAGTCTCATGAAAGTTCCTCCACTTTTTTGAAATAATCTCTTTTATTTCTCTCCTGTGATCAGCCTTTCCTTAGTTTATAATTGTTCTCATCCATTGATCAGACTTTTTACTAATATTAATACTAATGGTGGAAGTTATGGGTATTGTATAACTAGCATGACATGTCCCTCCCTCACAATGCCCCAGCTGGGTATCTCCTTTGCTCTGCCCTGAAAAACATGAGGAGACTTTATTTCAGTGAATTTCTTTGGTCTGTGGTTTACCATAGCATAAGTTTATGAGGTTGAGTTCTACAAATTCAATTTTAATCAGATATTATTTTTGTCCTAAGCAAACTCTAAATACCGCAAATAAAGCTTTCACCACTTTAGAAGCCATCTATAACTCATAAGTGTAATTAGGTTTAAATGATGCTGAGATTTCATACGATCCCTGCTCAACACTTGTGATTTTATATTCTATGCCTCTAGTTCCTGAATAGCGGGTCAGCTAGATATTTCCCTCTTATAAGCTGTGGTATGTTAAGGACCCAGCAAGTTAAAAAGTATAACTTTTGATTTGGCAACAGCAGAATAAAATGAAACCATTACCAACATTGTTTGACATATGACAGATGGTACTTTCAGGTTACAGATATGAATGTACAATGGAGCTATTCTGCCTGAATTTCATTTGACTTTCCTATGGTCGTCAAAATGGGTGTCTTTGAATCGTTGTGTCAGTGGAGGTTGGTCTGTGTGGAACTTGAGTGATAAACCTGTCAAATACAACGAAGTTTGTGATTCCACTGGGTCCTATTGTAAAAATCAGTTTTGAAACCTGCCAAACCTGCCAAATTGGCTGATTCTGGGGTAGGGCTTACTGCATAAATTTGGATAATGCCCACACATATGTTTAAAATAACCTCTTGTTTCAAATATGCTTGTGTTTAAGACTCCTTCGGTAAAGGATTTGTAACAGTAAATAAATACAATGGAAAACTAGTTTAAACAAATGTTTTTAATTTATTTATCCATTAAGTGTTTGAAATACTCTATTCTCCACCCAAAGCTACATTTTCTTCCACCACCATCTCTTCTTTTTAAATCCAAATTAATTTAGAAGATGTGTAAAGCCAGGCCAAGGAAGATGAGACAAAACTATAAAACCCAGTTAGAAATGGTAAGGAAATGAGCCAAATTGGAAGCAGTGCCAGTACCCAGGGCAATGTGGAAATACTGCACAAAGACACTGCTTTGGAGATGTAACAGAGTGAAAGTGATGACATCTTGTTGAGCCACAAAGAGGCACAATATTATCCTGGCCTTGGGTAGCTTACAGTTTATTTGAAGAGATATGCCCTGTTCGGATGAAAATAAATGGGAATACAAAATAGCAGGTGCTGGGCCAGTGACCAGGGTAGATAGCAGGTGTACAATATCAAGGGCTAATGTGGTTGGGAACTGATTATGAGGAGGGTATAGTTTAATTTAGGTCTTCCTCTCTCAATTTTTATTTTTAAATTAGGAAATATTATAAAGGTGAGAATTGAAGTGTATATAGTGCTTAAGTAGAACAGATACTAATTATCTCACAGTAACTACCATTTGTTATATACTGTGTGTCAGGCATTGTGGTCAGGTGCTTTATATGCATAATTTTACTCAATCTTTGCAATTTTCTATGACTTAAATAGTATTTTTCCCCCAAATGGCAACTTCAGATACCCAAAGTCACATTAGCTACTCCAGGACAGAGTCCAGACTTATAGCTAAAACCTGCCTGATTTCAAAGCCCAAACTCTAACCCATGCTGTTAGTGTCAGCATAGAGCTAATGAACAATTATCTGCATATTGTAATAAGACAGTCAAGGTTATGGTACAGAGAATGGTATTCTTCACATGAAGCATATGTTAGTTTGGAAAGAAATTCCCCAAATGGTAATTGTGAAAACTATTTAACAAACATAGAAGAATTTTTTATCATATAATGTCAAATGTAAATAGAATAATATAATAAAAGTATACATGGTATTTACAGTCATGTCAAAACTATGTATGCATAAAGACAAAACCCTGGTAGAGAAGTTTAAAAGGAAAATCGTTTTCTTGGAATGGTAAGAGTCATAGTTAATTTTTTATTTAAAAATTTTTTACAGTGTTGAAATTTTGTCATTAGGATTTTTATAAATTAAATTAGAAAGGTTAAAGCTATTAAACTAATCCAATAAGAGAAACTTAAAGCTTGGTGCTGGAAAGAAATCATTCTCAAATGAAAATTACAGCTTCTTCTTTTTTTTTTTTTTTGTGGTACGCGGGCCTCTCACTGTTGTGCCCTCTCCCGTTGCGGAGCACAGGCTCCAGACGCGCAGGCTCAGCGGCCGTGGCTCGTGGGCCCAGCCGCTCCGCGACATGTGGGATTTTCCCACACCGGGGGACGAACCCGTGTCCCCTGCATCAGCAGGCAGACTCTCAGCCACAGCGCCACCAGGGAAGCCCTACAGCTTGTTTTAAAACATGAAATCAGTTTGGGAGGTCAGGACATAATTGAAGGTCTAGCAGACAAAGTTTAGTTTATGAGGGTGAATTTTCAATTGTTTTACTAGAAACTGTTTACTTTTCCTCTTCAGAAATGTGTGTTCAAGTTGCCATTTCGGAAGACAAGAACATTTACGGAACAGGATCTCATCCTCTTCCCTCCGGCTTTACACACCTCCCTCTGTGTCCCACCCCACTCCATTTGGACAAATAGGCACCTTCCATTCTTGGTGAGTTCTCCTCCACCACACCTTTTATCTGAGAAACTCTACTTGACTTCTCGGGCTCACAAAGGAACAAGAGCTTTTTCCAAGGGAAGAGGGAAATGGTGTGAGTTTATTTTTTTTCAAGGCTTAACAGTTTCTTGAGTATGAGAACTGCTTGATGGTTCTACTTGCTTGAAGGAGATAGAGTTCAAAGATCTCAGTGAAGCTAGAATTTGAATGTGTAGGTAGAAATACAATTTTCTGTTTTGTTTTGATTTGTTTTTCTGTAGGGATGGTGAAAAATTGCAAATTCTCTTATTCTCCTCTTTTTAACTAACCCACCTAATTAATAGTTGCCCTCTCTTCCCTCTGCAAATATACTGCCTGACACCTACTCCACCAAGAAGGTCCAAGCACCATGTAGAGTCCAGTACACCCCACCTCACTTCTTTCTCATTCATCAGCAGCCAAACCTGTACATGCAAATAGTACTTATTATTGGTATTGTGTATTTTTATAGAATATTACATACACTCATGAAATATGTGTGCAAAATAAATGAAAGTTTTAGAAAACTTTCATTGAAGTTGAATAGTAGTTTGAGAAGCATACAGGTAAGCAGATAGAAGGAATGATAATGAATTCACTGTAGGAGAGATAGGTTTCTAAAGAAACTTTAGAAGGATTATGTGCTCAGATTGAATTGAAAATTTCTTTAACTTTTTGCTTTATTTTAAAGAAACTCAAACTGGAGATGTTAGAAATAGTGCAAGAAAACCATGATTTGCCATACATTTAAAGAATGGCCCGGATTCTACATAAAAGGATTGGCCTATGAATGTACATTTACGTTTTAAGCTAAAATATAATCTTTAAGATATATAATTTTTATTATGATTCCCAATGTAACTGACTTTTAAGAAAATTATTAACTGACCAGTTGCCAGTTTCATACATGAGAGGTGAAAGAGCTTTGATTGTATCACCTTGTATTCAGTTGTAAAGGCATAGCAAATTCAGGGGCAAAATTAGAGGTAAATAGTTTGATATTTTGAAGCTAAAAATTTTGAACCTCTTTGAGAGCTATATTCATTTACTTTTGCTTCTATTCCATTTAATGCTAAAAATACTAAACCCGCTTTATTCCTTTTTTTCATTAATTCAAACCTCCCTTCTCCTTCTGTGGTGGAGACTAGCTGTTGAATAAATACACATTCTCCCTATTCTTTTTCAAACTGACCCAAAGTTTTCAGCTGCATATACCGCCACATAGTTAGAAGAAAGACCATATTTCCCAACCTTTATTGCTGCTGGGTGTGACCAGGTATATTAGTTTTCTATGGCTGCTGTAACAAATTAGCACAAATTCAGTAGCTTACAATAACACAGATTTTGTCATATCATGGTTCTGCAGTTCAGAAGTCTGAGTTAGCTTGGCTGGTTTCTCTACTCTGGGTTTTACAAAACAAAAATCAAGGTGTCAGTGACTGTGTTCTCATTAGAAGGCTCTAGGGAAGAATTCACATCCAAACTCACTCATGTTGTTGGCAGAAACTAGTTCCTTGAATTTGTAGGACCAGAACCCTGTTTCCTTGCTAGCTGTCAGCTTCAGGCTGCCCTTAGCACCTCGAGGCCTCTCACTGGTCATTGCATGTGGGTTCCTACATCTCAGGGCCAACAGAGGTGTGGTGAGTTAAATCGTGCTGGGAATGTCTCTGATTTCCCCTTATGCCATGGCTTCCTTCTGCCTCCAGCTGGAGAAAGTTCTCTGCTTTTAAGGGCTCATAGGATTAAACTGGCCCCACCTGAATAATCTCCCTCTTCTAAGGTCTGTAACCTTATTTACGTCGGCCAAGTCCCATTTGCCATATAATTTAACATATTCACAAATTCCAGGGATTGGGGGCGGACACTTTTGGGGAGCCATTTCGTCTACCACAATTGGTGATGACAGAGTTCTGGCTAATGAATGGAACTGGAGATGTTGGGTAGGACTCATGGAAGTTCCCTTAAAGGAGAGGAGAGATGCCTTTTTCATTCTATGCTCATCCTACTGCCTAGGGGGCAGGAGCAGCCTCCTTGAAACCTGAGGCAAGGACCACACCCCAGGGATGGGTAAGGGGAAAGCTGGAAGGAGCTGAATTCTTTTGAAGTCATTTCATTCGACCTAGTTAGACTCTCTCTCTGATTTTCTTTCATATGAGAGGGAAATAGCTTCTCATTAAACCCCTGTTATTCAAATATTTCTGTTATATGCAGTTGAACCTACGACTGAAAAATATGCCCTCCAAACTTTGTAATGTTTTCTTAACTCATAGCAATATCTGTAGCACAGATTGACAAAACTAAATATGTTTGGCTTCCCAATTCATTATATATAATATGAGTAATAACTATTATCCAAAGTTTTGAAATGACATATTCACATATAGTGATAACAGTATTTATTGCTTGTGAAATAAATTCACTTTTTTTAGTAATATCTGATTCTTCTTCTTCCTGTGTTCAAAATGTCATTCCATGAATTTCAGTTTAGTTATTTTTCCATTAGTGCAAAAAATAGAAGAAAGTTTGACTCTAGGTCTGAAGCTGAAATAGAAAGGAAGTGCCCCCATTTTGGTCTTAAGGGACACATTCAAAGTTTAAGAAAGGAATATTAAGACTTAATGAAATACACATTATCATAAATCTTATTCATTTAATCAGCTGCTTTCCATATTGTCCTAAAACATTTTCTTAAAGGTAAACATTAGAAGAATGTGAATTATCCCCAATTAAACAATACATACTATACATTTTTTTGCCTTGTTTATTTTGAAAACTTTGACAGCTCTCAGAAATTCAAACATTCTTTAAAATGAATTATGTAGGACATTTCTGATGATATTTCCATAGGCTTATATGGATATACATTTGTAACTTATAGATAGGAAAAAAGGACCGTTTCTTAAATTTGGACCTCATTAAAATGACCCTGCTGACAAAGAATTTTTAAAAAAATTACTGCACTACTTAGCCATTTCAATTAAATGTTATTTTAAACATTAGCCATATGCAGTATTTTAAGAATATTTTCTGGGACTAAAACTTCCTTGAGAATCTGATGAATGCTACAGTTCATCTTCCCAGAAAAATGCCCATATATTCTCACATGAACACTTTTTAGGCAATTTAATGAAATGTTCATAGAGCCCGTGAAATCTAACCATAAAACCTGCGTTAAGAACTCTTGGTATAAAGGTGTGTTGACTTTGAAAGGATCTTAACACAGAAATTTATAAAACATATGAGCTGTTTCTAACATAGGAGATTACTAAGCAATTAACATTAATACATGGATTTTTAGTAGTGCTACTGTAATATTTTTCAGCTTTCTGAGCTACCAAAAATGTTATAGGTGGTAGAACCAATTAAACAAGATAGACATTTATGCATATACAACTTGTGTCTGCCTTCTCTCTTTTTAAGATTCTGTTCCTCTGCCCCACCAACAAAGAAAGAGGATAACACGCTCCATAGCAGGACCTTTCTGCAACAATGGAAAGGGAGCAGTAGATAAATATATTTTCCTGTGGCCCAAAATAAACCCACTGACTATAGAAGTCATTGTTTTTAATTGTAAAAATAATATCGGAAACATTTTTCTTTGTCTCCATTTACCTTTAGACCATCTCCAGGCAAAGTACTTATAATTTTTATTTTTCTGAAATGATTAAGAGTATTTTATACTGAATTTAGAATTCTAACTAATAACTCTAGTTTTGAATAGCTTTTTGGATTCATCTTTGGCCATAATGGCACCTCTTTATAGATTTTATATAATTTTGTGTGCTCATCAGAGATCACCATGTTTAGACAAAGAAGTTTGTCTAGATCAGTGCTTCTCAAACTTCTTCGTCTCAGGACCCCTTTACACTCTTAACATTATTGAAGATGGCTAAGACTTTTAGTATATTAGAAATTAAAACAGAAATTTAAAAATACTATTGCAAAACAGGACTATAACATTCACCAACTTTTTGTGTTTACAAGTAGGCAAAAGGAAAACTCTGAGATTTCAAAATAATGACTTATGGATGATAATAAGGTTACAGAGATTAGGCAGAAATAAAGTGAAGAAAGCTAGTAAGGGCACAGAAGTACCGAGAGCAAACTGAATTAATATCTGAAAATGCACATGTTTATACTTGAAAGCCACTGTCTTAGAAAATTTTTTTTAAATGAATGCACATTCTTTTCATTCATTTCATTAGCTAGCACAGCGATGATATTATTACACGTTTAGTTTCTCAAAATGACATTGTACACATTATGAGCAAATAAAAAATAAAACAAATAATGTTTAGGGTTATTAGGAAAAATAGTTTTGATTTTGCAGCTACATGAAAGGAATTTAGGGACCCCTCAGTGTTCTGGACCACGCTTTGAGAACCACTGGTTTAGATTGTCTCTCCATTCCTTAATGTAATTATATGAGAATGTAGAGACAGATTATTAGTTTTAGGAGTCTCCCACCTTTTTTGAGCAATATTCTCTTTGAAAATCTATAGCCATGAGATCCTATTTTTTCCCTTCCCCTTACCTGTTCTAAGTCAACTTTCATGAAGTTTAGAATAAAAAATAATCATAGACTGTTAGAGTTGGTGAGAATCTTACTCAATTAAAAGAAAATTTAACATGCTCCACAGCATTCCTAATAGATGGTAACCCAGAATTTCTGCTTGAATATCTCCGTGCCTGTGTGTCACCACCTGAGGATTCATATCCCTTATTATTGTGAGTATGATGACTTTTTCATCACCTTCTTAATTATGTAAACTCAGCTATACAGTGATGGGGGTAGGAGGCAATGGAAATAACCTGTGCATCTTTGCTACTAGCATAGAGTTCTTTTCATTTTTAGCTTAAATTAACTACTATTTTATAGTTAATATTTAGGATTGTGTATTAAGGTAAAATGCAAAAAAAATACTTCATAGGTTTTCTAAAGATTAGTGTTTTTTGTTTTTTTCTTAAGATTTTGGATTACAATAAATACACAGAAGCTATTTTTGGAAAATGTGTTGGGAATATATAATACAGGCCTTCCCACCTGCCATCATGAGTAAGTGGCTGCTCCAAAACTTCTTAGGAAAAGACTGCTTTACCTTACTAGGCACCGTCAGATGGCCTGGGTTCAGGAAGTGGTTAGCCAATTTATCAAGTAATTCAGTGTTTGCAAGAGAAAAGAATGCCATTCCATTGTAAAAATTCACATAAACAATTTAAAAATATACCTTTTCCTGGGGAAAATATACCTATTCCTGGGGAATATACCTTTTCCTGATGAGGCAGGGGTAGCAGTGGCCAGAGAAATCCTAAAGGGAAACTGAGTATCTTAATCATATTTAATCAAATAGATGTCTTTAAACACATTGCACAGGTCACTGGGTTATTGCAATTGTGCTTAAACTAAAACCTCAAAGTAAGGTGAGACTTTGTGAAAATGATAAACTTTAGGAATAACCTATATGGCACCTATATCCAGGGCCACTAGTGGACTAATAACCTTGCCCTTCTAACTGGGGAGAATTCTTCGTAGAAGTGATTGTGTACAAACTTACCACCAACTACCTTCCAGGAGGCTTTCTTCTGCCTCTGCCATTTCCAGTTTCAAACATGCATAGCTGTCATGATATTCCTTCTTAAAGACTCTTTCCCAGCTTGGTTTCTGAGCCAATCCTGAGCAGTAAAGGAAGTATCACGTTGTTCTAGTGGTGGATTGAGTGGGAGTTAATAGAAAGTTAAACCTGAGATACAGAACCCTAGTACTTAACTGGCATCCTTGTCATTCCTCAGGTCCACTTCTCACTGCCTGTGAGTACTTCAGTGATGTAGGCTTTGATCTGTCTTCTGAGTTCTTTCACCACATAATCAAGTTGCCCTGTTACCCTTATGAATTCTGACTTTCTTTCTGACTCTACTTTCCTAGGATCCTGTTCCTGAATCTTGACTTATTATTTGGGTCCTCTCCCAGTTTCTACAGATTACACTTATCTACTTATTTTACTATGCAGTGCCTAGCTCACATCTCACTATCATTGTTTCTGCTCAGTTTGAGATCTTTGATATCTTAGACTTTTCAATATCAATAATTTAATCTCAACTGAGACTGATGAGCCCTTAGACACTATTACTTGTTTGCCCAGCTGCATTGCCAAGTCCAGCTCTACAGACATGGTCAGTGGCTCCAGTATCTCTTTTGCTGTTGAGTTTGATTAGTATTATCTGTGCCCTCTCTGCCTATTCGGCCTTGCTGACTCAGAATAAACCAGCTTCCATCTCTAAGTATATATGTGCTGTCATTTACCAAAGAGTGGTAATCTAGATTCAGTTTGGAATTAGTGTTGCCTTTAGAATGCTTTATGTTTAACATTAAGTTCATATTTGAATGAAAGTCAGGAAAAAGAAGGCAGAATAAACAAACCACAGTCAGGATGGGTGGGAGCTGGACAGATAAGGTTCATTGAGAATCCTAGCTAAAGTTTCCTTCCCATGGTGTGAAGTATTACTAAAGGGTGAGAGGTTGGGAGGTGCAAAGAGCTGCTGGATGAATGGATGAATGAAATAGCAGATATGAATTATAGGGATTGACTCTTTCTGATGGGCTCTGAATTTTTTTGATGATTTTTGGTTTTTTATTCTTATTTACAGTGTTTACAACTTTTCTATATGATTTGCTTTATCTGATTTTATATTACTTTGTTCTTAATATGCATATATCTTATTTTTCATTGAACCAGCAAATATTGTTAAGATTTTCAATATTATATTTAGTTTCTGAAATCTTATTCTCAAAATTTTGGGAGGGAGAGTTTTCTACTGTGTCTTACCTAAGTGAGATAAGGAATTCAGAGCATTCTGTCATCCCCCCGTCACAATCCTTACCACAATTAATACTCTGTTAATAATTCTGGAATCTTATATTTATAGAACTATTATTACATTATTGTTTCATGTTACTGCTCTGCTTTTATAAATAATTTATGTTTCATTGAGTTTCATAACCATATTATTCTAAGACATTTATATTGATTAATCTTAGTGCTCAAAGTCACTAATAATTTTGAGAGGAATATTATATCTTTACATTTTATTAGACTTTTAATTTTGATATAATTGTAGATTTGCAAACAGTTCTAAGAAATTATACAGAGAAATCCTGTATACCCTTAATCCAGTCTCTTAAGTGGTAGCATCTTGAGAAATTATAATCCAATATCACAACTAGGATATTGATATTGGTGGAGTTACAATACAGAAATTCTGATGGGCTCTTCATTGAATTGGGGGAATATTCCCCCACAGAAATGGAATGCATCAACCAAATGTAAAGAATTCTGGTACATGGTGTTTAGCTAAATCTCCGAAGAGACAGTGGAGCCCACATCATCCAACAAAGGTTGTTAGTAGCCTCAGTAAAGTTTCCCCCTTCTCCTTCTCCTATTTCCTTGCCACTTTGTTGTATAGAGCACAATCAGGCTTGAAATAAGCTGGAAAGAGAATGAAAGGGAAAATGTTAATGCTTTTTCAGCAGAAATAGAAGGCTTGGTTATAACTGCCTGACTTAAGCACAGTGAGATAAAAAGAAATGGCGGATATGAAAACACACTATTACCAGAAATGAAATAAAGAAGTATAATATAAAAAAGGAAAGAAGAACCCAGGTTTGAAAAACATGAGATAGAAAAACATTTCCTATAGGTATTTCATTTTTACCAAAGGATGTAATAACACAGATTCAATAAAACAAAACCTTAAAGATAAACACACAGACTGGGATAAAAATGGAGATTGTCAAAAGATGGGGAAAAATTAGCACTCAAAATAATACTGTTATATAATTAAGAAACACAGAAATAGATGACACAGCCGACTCTTAAAATAGTTACATAGAAGAAAATTTCAATATAGTCACAGGAAACGTAGATGAAAAAGATATTAAAACAACTAGAAAAAGATAAAAAAGAGAAATAGGACAAAAACTGTTCAACATTAGGAAAATTGGTGTACCTGATTAGGTAATTCAATAAAATGGACAGAAGTATTTAAAGATACAATTGAAGATAATTTCTCTAAAGCAAAGAAAGAAGTAAATCTACAGATGTAAGGATACATCATGTTCCAGGGAAAAATTATTGATGTATCTTATATAAATTATTGAGTCCTAAGGCTAAGGAATGATTTCTTAGTTATTGTGACATTTAAAGGCTGGGTTTAAATTTCTCCACAGCAATAGTCAATACAAAAAGAAAATAAAGTCCTATCTATCAAGTATTTCAGGAAGGTATTTCTTTTTTTTTAAATTTTTATTGGAGTATAGTTGACTTACAATGTTGTGTCAGTTTCTGCTATACAGCAAAGTGGATCAGTTATACATACACACATATCCACTCTTTTAAAAATTCTTTTCCCATATAGGTCATTACAGAGTATTGAGTAGAGTTCCCTGTGCTATACAGTAGGTCCTTATTAGTTATCTATTTTATATATAGTGTATGTAATGTCAATCCCAATTTCCTAATTTATCCCTCCCCTTTCCCCCCTGGTAACGATAAATTTATTTTCTACATCTGTGACTCTATTTCTGTTTTGTAAGTAAGTTCATTTGTATCGTTTTTTTAGATTCCACATATAAGCAATATCATATGGTATTTGTCTTTCTCTGTTTGACTTAATTCACTTAGTATGATAATCTCTAGGTCCATCCCTGTTGCTGCAAATGGCATTATTTCATTCTTTTTTATGGCTGAGTAATATTCCATTGTATATATGTACCACATCTTCTTTATTCATTCATCTGTTGATGGACATTTAGGTTGCTTTCATGTCTTGGCTATTGTAAATAGTGCTGCTATGAACACTGGGGTTCATGTATCTTTTTGAATTAGAGTTTTCTCTGGATATATGCCCAGGAGTGGGATTGTTAGATCATATGGTAGTTCTATTTGTAGAACCTCCATAATTGTTCTCCATAATTGTTGTACCAATTTACATTCCCACCAACAGTGTAGAAGGGTTCCCTTTTCTCCACACCCTCTCCAGCGTTTATTGTTTGTAGACTTTTTGATGATGGCCATTCTGACCGGGGTGAGGTAATACCTCATTGTAGTTTTAATTTGCATTTCTCTAATAATTAATGATGTTGAGCATCTTTTCATGTGCTTTTTGGCCAACTGTATGTCTTCTTTGGAGAAATGTCTATTTAGATCTAATGCCCATTTTTTGATTGGGTTGTTTGTTTTTTTGACATAGAGCTGCATGGGCTGTTTGTATATTTTGGAGATTAATCCCTTGTCGGTTGCTTCATTTGCAAATATTTTCTCCCATTTTGTAGGTTGTCTTTTCATTTTGTTTATGGTTTCCTTTGCTGTGCAGAAGCTTTTAAGTTTAGTTAGGGATCATCTGTTTATATTTGTTTTTCTTTTCATTACCCTAGGAGGTGGATCCAAAAAGATATTGCTGCTATTTATGTCAAAGAGTGTTCTGCCTATGTTTCCCTCTAAGAGTTTTATAATGTCTGGCCTTACATTTAGGTCTTTGATCCATTTTGAGTTTATTTTTGTGTATGATGTTAGAGACAGTTCTAATTTCATATTTTCACATGTAGTTGTCCAGTTTTCCCATAACCAGTTATTGAAGAGACTGTCTTTTTTCCATTGTATATTCTTGCCTCCTTTGTTGTAGATTATTTGACCATAGGTGCATGAATTCATTTCTGGGCTTTCTATCCTGTTCCATTGATCTATATTACTGTTTTTGTTCCAGTACCATACTGTTTTGATGATTGTAACTTTGTAGTATAGTCTGAAGTCAGGGAGTCTGATTCCTCCAGCTCCATTTTATTTTCTCAGTATTTCTTTGGCTATTTGGGGTCTTTTGTGTTTCCATATAAATTTTAGAACTTTTTGTTCTAGTTCTGTGGAAAATGCCATTGGTAATTTGATAGGGATTGCAATAAATCTGTAGATTGCCTTGGGTGGTATATTCATTTTGACAATATTGATTCTTCCAAACCAAGAACATAGTATATCCTTCCATTTGTTTGTGTCATCTCCAATTTCTTTCATCAGTGTCTTATAGTTTTCTGAGTACAGGTCAGTGTATCACACTGATTGATTTGCAGATATTAAAGAATGCTTGAATCCCTGGGATAAATCCCACTTGATCATAGTGGATGATCCTTTTAATGTATTGTTGGATTCAGTTTGCTAGTATTTTGAGGATTTTTGCGTCTATATTCATCAGTGATATTGGCCGGTAATTTTCTTTTTTTGTGATATCTTTGTTTCTTTTTGGTATAGAGTGATGGTGACCTCATAGAATGAGCTTGGGAGTGTTCCTTCTGCAACTTTTTGGAAGAGTTTCAGAAGGATAGGTGTTAACTCTTCTCTAAATGTTTGATAGAATTTGCCTGTGAAGCCATCTGGTCCTGGACTTTTGTTTGTTGGAAGTTTTAAATCGCTGTTTCAAATTCAATACTGATAATTGGTCTGTTCATATTTTCTGTTTCTTCCCACTGCAGTCATGAGAGATTGTATCTTTCTAAGAATTTGTCCATTTCTTCTAAGTTGTCCATTTTATTGGCATATAGTTGCTCGTAGTAGTCTCTTACGATCCTTTGTATTTCTGTGGTGTCCATTATAACTTCTTTTTCATTTCTAATTTTATTGATTTGAGCCCTCTCCCTTTTTTTCTTGATGAGGCCGCCTAAAGGTTTATCTATTTTGTTTATCCTCTTAAAGAGCCAACTTTTAGTTTCATTGATCTTTACTATTTTTTCTTCATGTCTCTTTCATTTATTTCTGCTCTGATTTTTATGATTTCTTTCCTTCTACTAACATTGGGTTTTGTTTGTTCTTCTTTCTCTAGTTGCTTTAGGTGTAAGGTTAGGTTGTTTATTTGATATTTTTCTTGTTTCCTGAAGTAAGATTTTATTGCTATATAGTTCCCTCTTAGAACTGCTTTTGCTATGTCCCAAAGGTTTTGGACCATTTTGTTTTCATTGTCATTTGTCTCTAGGTATTTTTTGATTTCCTCTTTGATTTCTTCTGTGATCCATTGGTTGTTTAGTAACATTGTTTAGCCTGCATGTTTGTGTTTTTTTGGTTTTTTTCCTATAATTGATTTCTAATCCCATAGCGTTGTGGTCAGAAAAGATTCTTGATATGATTTCAATTTTCTTAAATTTACCATGTCTTGATTTCTGGCCCAAGATGTGATCTATCCTGGAGAATGTTCCATGTGCACTTGAGAAGAAAGTGTACTCAGCTACTTTTGGATGGAATGTTCTATAAATATCAATTAAGTCCATCTGGTCTAGTGTGTCATTTAAGGCCTGTCTTTCCTTATTGATTTTCTGTCTGGATGATCTGTTCATTGATGAAAGTGGGTTATTAAAGTCCCCCACTATTATTGTGTTACTGTTGATTTCTCCTTTTATGGCTGTTAGCATTTGCCTTATATACTGAGGTGCTCCTATGTTGGGTGCATATATATATACAATTGTTACATGGGAAAGTATTTCTAAAGACTATTACATACACGGTCCAAGTTGTCAGGCAAGTGTAAAAGTAATTGGCAGATATTCCTAAACAGGAAAAGTTCAAGGAGCAGAGTGTTTATAAACCTTCTTGAAAACAGACATACTGATAAAATCCAGGCAACCAGGGTGAATGGAAGAAGTCATGGTTTGACTAGTGCAAACTCAATGCTAGATGACAGTGAAACAATGGTGTGATGGGAGAATGTGAACCAGCCCCAAGAATTTTTTACCAAGCCAAGTTGTCTTCTGAAGATAAAGACAAGAGACAAACATCTCAGGCAGGCACAAAGATAGCACATTTGAGCTCTTCTTGAAAAAATCACTTGATGAAATCCAGACAGTCATGAAGTGAATTGAAGCAAAGAACCACACTTAAAGAAGCAGTGGTTTAAACAAAAGACCAAATAACAATAACAACAAAAGTAACAAACCAAAACAAAAAATAGCACAAAAGTGGTGAAAGACTTGAGTTCTTTTAAATACAGAACACGTTTTTGTTTAGAAAATGGCGAATTATAGTTTAAGATCAGAATATAAGTTATAAACCTTGAAAATATAAAATAAATGGTATATATTTCATAAAGGAATGGAAGAGGGAAGATGGAACAAGTTATGGATTTATTTTTTGTCGTTTAAAACATGGAGACAATTGATAATATCACAAAGCAAAAAAAAAGTTTAAAAAAACCTAATGACTTCAGTCTCTTAATGGTTTTTAATTTTGTTTCTTATCTCAGATGTCTCTTTCAAGAACTATCTATTGGTTAGAGAAGATTTGATGTTCAGTAATTCCCTTATTTTCCCTTCAGTTCTTAGTTCTGTTACATTTACAGTTAAATTTGATATTTTAATTTTAGAATAGAAAATAAAGTGTTAATTTTCAAAGATTGTTTTGGTGGTCTATGTGTTTTTTGTATGCATGTAGTCTTCTATCTGTATGCATGTATAGAGAGATGCCAAAGTAATGTTCAGTTATTATTAAGGATGATTATTTATGTAAGGTGGATTTGGTGTAATTTATGACTTTTTTTGAACTCTTCTGCATTATATGACTATATTGCCACTAATACTACTAAATAATAATAAAAACAATAGCCACTTTTTCTGAGCAATTGGCAAATGCCCAGTGCTTTTTTTAGTAGTACACAATTAACTCTATCAGTCATCAGAATAACTGTTATTATCTCTATTTATGAATGAGGAAACTGAGGAACAAAGAAGTGAGGTAATTTTCTCAGAGTCCCACAGTTAGTAGTAGAGCCAGGATGACCAGATATCATTAAAATGAACACTTATAATATTTTACTAAAACAACTAAATAATTATTCTACAAAAATAATTAGGTGAATTTACGTAGAGATGTATAGAACTCTTATAACGTTGAATGCATTGAATATGTGAAGTTAAAACTTATAGTATAACTTCTTTATGTTATTGAAACTCTGCTTATGTTATCTTTACCTCTGAAGAGTAGGTTCCTAAAAATACTGAACTACCTGCACCAAGAATAAAATAGTACTTTTCACAAGTCATCCTATTCTTTTTCTTCCTTTCTCAGAATGTAACTATTACCAACTTCCACCATCCTTTACTGGTGCAAGTTGTTATGAGGCATTAGAATTATCTATATTACATATTTTCAGAAAAGTCAAGTAGTAACTGACTTCAGAGTCCAAGTGAGTACATTTTCTTATAGTTGTGCTGACCTATACAATGCCAGAGGCACTTAGGCCCCAACTGTTGGACACTCAAGTGCAACATCTTGGAATGCGGTACAAAATGAGGTTGAAACATCTGTTATTTTTCTGAGAGTCAAGAATTCTTCCAGCATGCCTCTAGGGCTAAAATTTCCAATTTCTACTAGCCATAAACCTCTTTTAAAAATTCAGGATGATACCACAACTCTGTGTTACCTGGTATGCAGCACTGGACTCTATTATCCAGAGCCGTGTCTCAAGACTGAACAACAAGACTGGAAGGCCAATATCTAATTTTGATATTGCTCAAAGTTATCTGCCACTTCATGCCTCAGATTGTGCTGTGACACCTCTATACAGATATTTCTCGTGTCAAAAGACCTCTCTCATCCATGTCTGCTTAAAATCCAACAATAAGAACTTAAGGGATTCAAGAAAGGGAACTTGATGCCACATGACACTCAAGCAAATCTAATGAAGAAAAGTTGGTGAAAACCATGGTGACATCTCCTAGGTGCTGCTTCAGATTCTGTTTACCTGTCTCTGAGCCCTTGATCCTTTACTCTGCTCTGGCTGCTGCTGAGGAGACCCTCCGTATGCACTCTGGGCAGTTCCACTATCTGACCTGTCAGATGCAAACTGGAATCCCCACTGGCAAACACTGACCAATGGAAGGTGGTGGAAGCAGACAGATAAAGTCCCTCTCCATTTCCCCTTCTTTGTCCATTTTGGGGCATGGTGTTTCTTTATAGCCTGATTGTTGTTGTTGTAAGTAACAGAGGGAAGGTTTGTATCTCTTCATGAAGCAAGGACCTCTGGGTAATTCACATCTCTTCATTTCTTTTTCTTCTTTGCCTTCTATTCCTTTTTGCTACTCTGGCATTGCCCAACAAAGCATCAGTACTCAAGCTGTGCCTCAGGCTCTATTTTCTAGGCAACCTGGGTTAAGGGGATGTTCCAAAGTAGATTTTTAGAGCTGAAAGATTAGTAAGATTTGTGTTTTTCTTATTTTCTCAACATGTCTTTTGTGTTCAGTAACAGAGAAGAGAAGGAAGACAAGAGAGAACCAGTGTTTAGCCAGTACTGACTCTGGGTTAGTTACTCTGCTAGTTGTTTTATATACGTATTTTATATACTCACAACAGTCTTACAGTTTAGATAATTTTATCCCTATTTTACAAATGAGGAAACTGATGCCCAAAAAGTTTTATGCAATATGTTTAAGTCATACAGCTATTAAGTGAAAGCATCAGAATTGAAAGTGACTTATTTGCCTCCAAAAACACATGTTTTTCTCTTTAACCAGTCAATCTGTTTAAATTAGTAATAGAATATGATGTGCAAGAAATGATTTTAAATGGCCTATAAGCATAAATAATATGTGACAAAATAATATATCTTATCTATCAAGTCATGGAGAATTTACAAGGCAAACATGGTTATCTTCTGGATGCCACTCTGCTTGAACTTAATGCTACTCTCTGTCTTTATAAAAGAGTTAGTTTTTGCTAAATGTTATAGAGTTTAACTAATATGAACTCAGGTTGCTATAACTAATGCACAAAACCTGTGTATTTATGATTCAATGTGTAGCTTTGCCAACACTGTCTTGGCATTTGCCACAAAGGTATTTTTTTCCAAGATGACAACAGCAGTACCTGTAGGCTTATTTGTCATTTTTCAGTGTTGTTATTTTGGTGTTATCTCCAAAGCAGAAAATAAAGAAAATTCTAGTATTCTTCCCTGGTGAGGAATCACCTTATATTATACTACGTGTTATTTTAATACTGATTAATCCTGGGTGAAAGATATCTCTTTTGATGTGTAAAAGATTATATGCACTGAGTGAAATGAATATTAAGCATCATAGGGATTCCCTTGTTCAGTGTTTGTATATATAGCTTCCTTTGACTTCCTGTTTGGTCATTTGGGGTCTCCTGTCTTTTCACTGTAACATTTTAAGAGGGCGTTTTATAGAACTGATTAAACAACTCTTGCTCTACTCATCATTTACGCTTTTCATTTCTGAAGTCAGTAAGAACACAAGGGTTAATCTAAGTAACGCATAATGCCCTATAACTTTTCCTGCAATAAATTGTCTTACCTATGAACTTACCTTCAAATGAATAAAAGTGCCTAGAAGAATATTTTCCCAGTAGCCTTTGTGGAAGGTGCAAAGTCATAAATTAATAATAAGCATGCTCTAGAGAAATACTATAATCATGCAGAAGATTTCCATGTTATATTATCTGTCCTTCCTTGGCCAACTCTTGCAAAATTTGTCTTTGTGAGAAAGATTAACAGATGTATTTGAATGAATCCTCCTTTTGGAATAGTGTAGGATCAGGATAAGCCCTTTCATTTAGAATGTTCTGTGTGACATTTTCTTTCTCTTTTTGGGAAGTGAAATAACTTATATTGAGCTCACAATCACAATGATTCATTATCCTCTTATAATGTTATGGAAGTTAGAAGCGGTGAATTATTGAGAAAGCTTAGAAAAGGGCACCAAAAATTGTGAATATATGATATCAGTAGTTCATATTCTTTACAAAAAGGAGATTTTAGGGAGTAATATGATTTAAGATGTTTTAACCACTCAAAAGCATTGCTGAATTTCAGCATTTAATGGACTTTTATGATATCTCACATTCCCCATTAGATTTTTACCTAGTTCTCCCATGCCAATGTTTGAAGTAGAAAGTCAAAAAACAACTTTTATGTGTACCCTGAGACCTAAACTCTCACTCTGATTTTCAAAGATTTAGAAGAAAAAGGTAAGAAGATTACATGTGGAATATGTAAAACAAGGCTGTGTGTGTGTGTATGTGTGTGTGTGTTCTGCCTTCTAATGCATGCAGCTATACTTGTCTCCTTAACTACCCCCCTGTAATACAGGTGTCAAATCACATTCTATACTAGCTCTTCCTGGACCTAATCCTTAAAAGTTTGCTCGTTTCCTGTCAAAACAGTCTGCTTGTAACCCCTCACTTGACTCTACAAACACCTATAAAATATAAGCCATGTAATTATTTTGAGACGTTTCTCCCTTTGTCTTATAAGAAAATATGTTACAGCAAGTATGGTGGGATATGATTATTTGAAGCTTTATCAAATGTACTTGCAGTTTTCTGTGCTTATTTTTTCTTCCACCTCTCAGCATTTCATATACTCAGAAGTGGTCATCTAAGGTGAGAAACATGGAACAGAAAAACAGAAAAAAAAAAAAAGACCTTTTAATCTCCCCAATCTTAAGCTTTGAATTGTGAAACTAGGTCTAAAAAACCTTAGGGAATATAAAATCCATGATGCTATAAAAGAAAGTCTCCTTTTTTATCTACACTGAGAAACGTTCCCAGGACAAAGGGGAGTGATGGGAGAACTAGGGAGAATAAATCATTTTCTGCTGACAGATCCCATAGAAACGGTTCTGCCATTTCCAGGAGGAGGAAAAAGTTATCACAAATCCTCAGATAAGTTCAAGTACCTTAGAGCAGAAGAGTCCTATGTGATCACCTTCCCCAAAGCATTTCAAGTAGAGCCTGGGAGAGTGTAAATCCTCTGGAGGGTGTCTGGGCAGATTTTTCTGAATTAGCCTCACAGTTTCCTAAGGCTCAGAGCTGATGGGAGCAGTAGAATAGTTCCCATGTGGCAAAGATGTCCAGCAGTGTCCCGAATAAATCAAGTATGGGAAAAAAATGGGAATGTGTATTCCTTAACAGATGAGATGTCAGTATGAGTATTTGATATCACCAGTGATCAGCCATATAACCCTTCCAATCCACACTGTGATACCAAGGACTCAAATATAGGTCTAACTCCAGAGGGAGGGTAGGGAAGACTGAAATTAAGTCTTCAGAATTTTGTAGACTAGGTCTCAAAAGAAAAAACGAATTAAGTTATAGGGGAAAATGTAAATTTCTTCATTTATTTCACACTAGTATCTATGAAGTGAAATTTGTATCCATTTTCCCATCCTCCTCTACCTCCCGCCCTAAATTCTACCTATTAGAACACTGGGCATCCTGGCCTCCTGATATCCTCTCCTCACTCCAGGTCCTCTTGGATGAGTATTTTCTGAGTCTCAGGCTTCCTGTGTGCTCCTCTATATGAGGAAAAGTTCAGACAGACCCCTTGGCCTGATATGGCAGGATGCTCAGCCATCCCATGATGTTTATGGTCAGTTTAAAATAAACTGGCATTTAATATATGAAAAAAAATTCAGAGGAAGGGACTAGTCACTAGGTTATTGTCAATATTATGCTAGTATTAAGTACCTCTAGCTGTTTAACAAATAGTTCTCCAAAAAACAAACCCCAAAGTCCATAATTTTAGCATATGCCAATATCCATGGGGTGATTTCAAACTAGCAGTTTAGGATGTAGGTGGTGGATGTAGATGTAGATGGATGTACATATGGGCAGTTGAATTGATGGGTGGATGGTAGGTGGGTGAGTAAATGCATAAGTGAATAGATGGATGTACAGATGGGTACCCAAATGCATGGATGAGTGGAAAGGATGATATATGGAAAGAAAGATGGGCAGATGGATGGATGGTTGGATGGTTGGACATTTGGATGATTGAAGTAAGACGCCCTGGACACTGTTCTTAAAGAACCAGTGAGCTGGCTGATTTTTTTTTTTTTTTTTTTTTTTTTTTTCTGTACGCGGGCCTCTCACTGCTGTGGCCTCTCCCGTTGCGGAGCACAGGCTCTGGACGCGCAGGCCCAGAGGCCATGGCTCACGGGCCCAGCCACTCTGCGGCATGCGGGATCTTCCCAGACCGGGGCACGAACCCGTGTCCCCTGCATCGGCAGGCAGACTCTCAACCACTGCGCCACCAGGGAAGCCCCGAGCTGGCTGATTTTAAGCTACTACTGTTACTGAATGTGAAAATGGGAAGGAGATGCACAAACTCATCTCTCACGTTGGTACCTGCCAGTTCCAGCCAATCACTGGCAATTGTCAATATGTACATGAAAAGATACCTTCCTTTCCCAGTGATTTACAGGTCCAGTTGTGGAATTTCTGCTGGTTTCACTTATGGGTGTAGACTGTTTCTGAAGCAAAGGAAGAGTCTAATCTAAAAAGTTATTTTTAACAGGAAAAATATCCTTGCAAGTAGTTGTATTTCAGGCAGGGTCTCCCTCATCTGGAGGATGATTATGTATTTTATTTTCCTTCACCCTCGTTGCTTAGAAACCACATTCACTAATAGCATTTTATTGGCAGATTTCAGGAAGAACGGGTGAAGCACATTCTTTTAGACAGGGTTTGTACTCAGGATCAACATAACGAGAACATGCACAGAAATCACAAAGATCAGGACAAAACTACAGAAAATGAGAGCAGCTTAAGATGAAGATGTTGATATATATCCAGTACTTAAGGGGAAAATGATATAGATTCTATTCTAATATACTAAAGGTCCAAGCTTACCTAGAGTTTATATTTATTAGTATGTTTAATTATAACCTGGAGACAATACAATATACTTTTTAGCATTTATTTTGATATGTTTATTGTATACTTTTTGCCACTTTTCTAAGTGTATTACATGTATTACATAAGCAATTATCAGGACAATTTCAGATAGGTACTATTATTACCACCTCCATGTTTTAGATGAAAAACTAAGGCTTAGAGAGGTTGAGAAACTTGTACAAGGATCACATCTTTCTGCCTTCTGTTGAATGACAGGAACAACTCCTCACTGATAGAAACAATGGAATTTGTCCAATTTTCTTTGGAGGATAGTTTCATAGAATGATTTCCTGCTCATCGGTTTACTCTGTCTTTCCCTGGTGCATAGTGAGTTGATTGATAAACACTTGTTGGGTGAGTGAATTAATCCTTTGCTTTATTTATTCTGGCTTTGCCCATTTTGATTATTTGAAATGATTGTTATAGTTTATTATCCTATTATTTTACTTTTTGGTCCACTGAACAGTAATAGTTTTATCAATATTTACAAAAAATCACAATGAAATTGTATCTTCAGCACTTGCACAGTAAGTTTAAAATAAAAACAGATGAAAAAAATTTATTTTTAAACTTTTCCCATCATAATTGGATCCTATAGATTACCTATAGAAATGTGGTTTTTAATTCATACAGTTTGAGGGTGGGATTATTTGATGAGAGCATGAAGCAGCTTGAAAGAAGATGATAAAATTGAATGAAGTGAGAAAAGGCAAATGGAATCTTTATGCTTAGTAGTCCCCAAATATAGAATTAAAATATACATTTTAACATTCTCAATTTCTATGACTTCTGTAAAGTCACAGCATTAAAGAATTATTTTTGTTCCCTATGAGGTTAATGCAATTAGAAAGAACACTAAATATTATAGGAGAAAAAATTTTATTTCATACCATCTAAAAATGGATAATGCATGGGTTAAACAGAGAGAAGTGACTCCCATGCCCAATTCATACTGATCCATTCGTGTTGACCACATGTATCATAGTCAGCTCATACAGTCTACCATGAAGAGCTTGATGGACACTGATCTTAGAATACGGACATGGCAAGCCAGAATAGGAATCATGCTGCCGTATCCAAATTATGTCCTAAAGTCTGTGTCACCATGTCTCCCTTTTCTCATACATTGATGCAACACCAGTCAACAGGATTTACTCCTTTATTTCTTTTCTAACTGTTCTCCTAAAATAAAGTCTATCATAAATTTAAAGCTGGGTTCAAACAGTATCTTAAAAACATAAAATGGGGTCAAAAGGTGAACAATCTCAAAACAGTTTCTAGTTACTGCTTTTCACATTACTTCATAGTGCTCTGTCCCTGACCAAACAGCACCCTCCTTCCTCTGCTCTCCCACCCTTTTCCCTTTCCACTAAGCAACTGAAGATTAGGAAAGGATGCTTTATGTAATGATACATTATTTCAGTCTTTGCCTAGAATTTTCTGTGATCTTTGCCAGTGAGCTCATTCTTGTTAACAAACCATCTTCACTCTATTTCATACATCCAGAATAGAAGTTGTGGATCCAGCATATTAACTACTGGATGCTATTTGCAGAAAATTTATATTTGTGTTGACATGCCTTGTCATTTGTGTGAAAGTCATTGCTATCCTAATGACCAAATTGTTGGGGAAATAAATTATAAAAGACTAATCAAACAGTAAAATAAATGGCTCTTTAATTATTTTCAGATGGGGAAAAAAGCCATCAGATGTTTAATGGTTCAAATTAAACCATCCATGATTTATTTCATGGTGTGACTGATGCCATGGTGACTGCATCATGCACCTTTAATTTCTTCACCTTGTCTTTCATGGAGTCTTGTCAACATAGCATCATTTATGTCAGTTATGCAAAACGCTTTCATAAGTCATCCTGGCAGTAAAGTAACAGACTGTTGAGTCTATAATCTTTTGGTAAATACTTATTTTTCAAGTTGGCTTGAAAGGTTGACTATCTCTTCAAATTTGAATTTATATAGGGAAGGAAAACCATTCATCTCAGGCCCTGAAGCCACTTTTTAAGGGGAATAAGAAAGTAAGAAATAAAAATTCATGAACCTACTAATGGAAGGAAATTAGAAAGACCCAAAATAGGACTGCACACTCTTCTGTTTCCCCTACTAATCAGATAACAATACCTTGTGTATGTGTATGCATGGTACTTTGTTGTTTAAAAACCACTTTACGTGCACATTTCCTCATTAAATATGCATAATGAGTTATGATATGATATCATTCCCATTTCTTAGGGCAGAAAACTGAAACTTACAAACACTGTGATTTTTTTTCAACATCTCAAAATTAGAAAACCAGAAGAATCAGAAAACAACTTTGTATTCTCTGACTCAAAGTTTAAATTTCTTCCTACTGTCTTTGGCTTCTTTAATAACTGTATGGTCACATATACTAGGAGCTTAGTGGAGAGATATCAATCATTTGGGCTGTCTAGCTGATATATATGGATAATTATCTGATCTAATTACATACCAGAACTGACCTCAATCACAAAACAGTAAACATAAATACTTAAAATAAAAAGATTACCTAGTTTTCTTGACATGGTCACTGCTAGTATTGAGATATAGATTATACTGGATATTTATTTTCTGATAGTATGGTGATACGTGACGTACTGAGAAGTATTAGGTAGATCTATGAAGGGAAGGTTGGGGTTCATTGTCCTCTCCTGGACCAAAGTGAATTTGAAGTCAGAGTTTATTTGAGTGAAGATGAAACTAATATAGGCCAAATGAATAACTTAATCCAAGATTGAAAATTGGCCCAATTATAATTGGAAATTTTCTCTTTTATTTCTTTTTCAATATCCCATTCTCTATGCAAAGGAGTTAGCGTAAATATTTTCTTTCCATTATGTTACATTTGCTGAATTGGTTGTGGAGAGCCACCTTTGGTATAACTTGGTATTTGGGTCTGTCAGTGTTATGTATCCAGGAAGCATTCCATAAAAGAAATAAAGTTCATGCTCTGCTTTTAAAACCCATGTGTATATTAAGGAAAACAGGACCTCTATATTTTCTTTATTATATATATTTATATATATAATATTATATATATATATATATTCTTTATATTTTTATATTTTAGTATATATGTATTTATATACACACAAATATAACTATTTATCAAAATATTCTTTTGTGAGAAATACTTTATATACCAGAAGTTTTAAAAGCTTTATGATGTCTATGTTAGTACTGTGGTTTTATCTTGCCAGACTTGAGATTATATTTAAGTTCAGAACACTGAAATATTACATATAGGTTGATCTTATACTCACCATACACTCTCATTCTGTTTATTCTTGCTGCTGGTAAATAGTGGTGCTTCCTTCTTCATGTGAGTTCCGTTTTGAAAAACAGTCAAAATGAAGAGAGCTGAAAAAATGGTTTAAAGTGTCTGTATAACCCTCAGAATGGGAGGAAATATTTGCAAATGAATCAACTGACAAAGGATTAATCTCCAAAATTTACAAGCCACTCATGCAGCTCAGTATCAAAAAGAACAAACAACCCAATTAAAAAATGAGCAGAAGACCTAAATAGACATTTCTCTGAAGAAGATATACAGATTGCCAACAAACACGTGAAAGAATGCTCAACATCATTAATCATTAGAGAAATGCAAATCAAAACTACAATGAGATATCATTTCACACCGGTCAGAATGGCCATCATCAAAAAATCTACAAACAATAAATGCTGGAGAGGGTGTGGAGAAAAGGGAACCCTCTTGCGCTGTTGGTAGGAATGTAAATTGATACAGCCACTATGGACAACAGTATGGAGGTTCCTTAAAAAACTAAAAATAGAACTACCATACGACCCAGCAATCCCACTACTGGGCCTATACCCTGAGAAAACCATAATTCAAAAAGAGTCATGTACCACAATGTTCATTGCAGCTCTATTTACAATAGCAAGGACATGGAAGCAACCTAAGTGTCCATCAACGGATGAATGGATAAAGAAGATGTGGCACATATATACAGTGGAATATTACTCATCCATAAAAAGAAATGGAATTGAGTTATTTGTAGTGAGGTGGATGGACAGAGAGTCTGTCATACAGAGTGAAGTAAGTCAGAAAGAAAAAAAAAATACCATATGCTAACACATATATATGGAATCAAAAAAAAAAAAAAGGTCATGAAGAACCTAGGGGCAAGACGGGAATAAAGACACAGACCTACTAGAGAATGGACTTGAGGACACATGGAGGGGGAAGGGTAAGCTGGGACAAAGTGAGAGAGTGGCATGGACATATGTACACTACCAAATGTAAAATAGATAGCTAGTAGGAAGCAGCCACATAGCACAGGAAGATCAGCTCGGTGCTTTGTGACCACCTAGAGAGGTGGGGTAGGGAGGGTGGGAGGGAGGGAGATGCAAGAGGGAAGAGATATGGGGATATATGTATATGTATAACTGATTCACTTTGTTATAAAGCAGAAACTAACATACTGTTGTAAAGCAATTATGCTCAAATAAACATGTAAAAAAAAGTGTGTATATTTAAAAATATTTTTAACAGCTTTATTGAAGTTCAGTTGGCATACAATAAATTGCACATATATAAAGTATACACATGATAATTTTTCACAACTGTATGAATTCATAAAACCACCACTGGAATCACAATAATGAATATATCTGTCATCCTGAAAAGTTTCTTTGTGCCCCTTTGCATTCCTTGCCTCCTGCTCCTTTGTGCCCCACTCCCATCTGCTGGCAATCACTGATCTGATGTCCATCACTGCAGAGCAGTTAGCATTCTTTCAAAGAAGATATGAATGGAATCATGAAACATGCACAATCCTTTGTCTTGCTTTTTTCACTCAGCTCAGATTGGAGACACTCATCTATTTTGTGTGCATCAACAGTTCATTTGTTAATAAGTGAGTTTAGCATGGTTGCAGGATACAAGATCAATATGCAAAGAAAAATTTCATATTCAGACAATACTGCAAAGCTACAGTAATCAAAACATCATGGTATTGGCACAAAAACAAACATATGGATCAATGGAACAGAATAGAGAGCCCAGAAATAAACCCACCCACCTATGGTCAATTAATCTTTGACAAAGGAGGCAAGAATATACAATGGAGAAAAGACAGTCTCTTCAGCAAGTGGTGTTGGGAAAGTTGGACAGCCACATGTAAAACAATGAAGTTAGAATACACCCTAACACCATACACAAAAATCAATTCAAAAATGGCTTAAGGGCTTAAATATAAGACATGACACCATAAAACTCCTAGAAGAGAACATTGGCAAAACATTCTCTGACATAAATCATACCAAAGTTTTCTTAGGTCAGTCTCTCAAGGCAATAAAAGTAAAAGTAAAAATAAACAAATGGCACCTAATCAAACATACAAGCTTTTGCACAGCAAAGGAAACCATAAACAAAGTGAAAAGATGACCTAGGGACTGGAAGAAAATATTTGCAAATGATGTGACCCACAAGGGCTTAATTTCCAAAACATACAAACAGCTCATACAACTGAATAACAAAAAAACAATCAAAAAATGGGCAGAAGACCTAAACAGACATTTCTCCAAAGAAGATATACAGATGGCCAGTAGGCACATGAAAAGATGCTCAACATCGCTAATTATTAGAGAAATGCAAATCAAAACTACTTTGAGGTACCACCTCACATTGGTCAGAATGGCCATCATTAAGAAGTCTAGAAATAACAGATTCTGGTGAGAGTATGGAGAAAAGGGAACCCTCCAACACTGTTGGTGAGAATGTAAATTGGTACAGCCATACGGAGGTTCCTTAAAAAACTAAAAATAGAGTTACCATATGATCCAGCAATCCCACACCAGGGCATATATTCAGACAAAGCTATAACTGAAAAAGATACATGCTCCCTTATGTTTATAGAAGCACTATTCATAGTAGCCAAGACATGGAAATAACCTAAATGTCCACTGACAGATGAATGGATAAAGAAGATGTGGTACATATATATAATGGAATATTACTCAGCCATAAAGAAGAATGAAATAATGCCATTTGCAGCAACATGAATGGACCTAGAGATTGTCATACTGAGTGAAGTAAGTCAGACAGAGAAAGACAAATATCGTATAATATCACTTATATGTGGAATCTAAAAAAAAATGGTACAAATGAACTTATTTACAAAACAGAAATAGAGTCACAGATGTAGAAAACAATCTTATGGTTACCAGGGGGGGAAAGGGAGAGAGATAAATTGGGAGACTGGAATTGACATATACACATTATTATATATAAAATAGATAACTAATAAAGACCAACTGTATAGCACAGGGAACTCTGTTCAATACTCTGTAATGAACTATGTGGGAAAAGAATCTAAAAAAGATTGGGTATATGTATATGTATAACTGATTCACTTTGCTGTACAGCAGAAAGTAATACAACATTGTAAATCAACTATACTCTAATAAAAAATTTAAAAAATAAATATGGGCTTCCCTGGTGGCACAGTGGTTGAGAGTCCGCCTGCCGATGCGGGGGACACGGGTTCGTGCCCTGGTCCGGGAGGATCCCACATGCCGCGGAGAGGCTAGGCCCGTGAGCCATGGCTGCTGGGCCTGCGCATCTGGAGCCTG